>NC_092126.1:57652338-57995672 GCF_043159975.1 Macaca nemestrina | reverse complement strand
TATGTAAATTCTCCAGCTGTTACCTGATAATTTACTACAGCCAGCATAGCCAGGAATAAAGTCAGTGGGGTTTTGGGCTGCCCAGCTTGTTGAACAACCCCTTCAGCTTCTTGAGTTAACTTTTTCAGTTGTCCCCATGTCGGGGGCTCCGCGCATCGAGTTCCGAAGGTGAATGTTCTCTGAGCACTCAGATTTAGCTCCTGGAATTCCTTCAGGAACTCTTTGGATCGGCTCCTCTTTGCCATGGCACTGTTTCAACTGTCGAGATGGAAACCACTCGTCTCCGGCACCTACGGACAAGAGCATAGCCTCGGCCCCATTGTAAAACTTTTCCTTTTAAATATTTCCCTTGTAATGAAGGATAATACACCCACAGATTACTGTTTTGTGGCTTTTCTAAAGGCTGTTGGAAATGTTTCACCGCTGCAGACTGCTGTAATTGGCGCCAATGGTTGAGAAAATTTAAAGTAAAAAGGGCTTTCAGAATTTGATGTTTTGGAGAATCTTGCCCATCTCCCCCTTTTAGTTTTAAAAGTTGTAATTTTAAGGTAGCATTGGCTCTTTCAATAATTGCTTGACCTTGACTGTTAAATGGAATACCAGTGGAATGATGAATATGGTATAAAGAGAGGAAGGCAGCCAATTTGCGAGAGCAATAAGCAGGGGCATTATCAGTTTTTAATTCAGCAGGGACTCCCATAACTGCAAAGCAAGTAAGTAAATGAGTAATAACAGAGTCAGCCTTTTCAGAGGGTAATGGCGTAGCCCACTGGAAATGTGACCACATATCAATAGTATGATGAACATATTTTAAACGACAAAAGGAAGGAACATAGTTACATCCATTTGCCAAATGTGATTTTGTTGAATGCCTTGAGGATTAATACCTGGCCAGTCTTGTAGAACCATAAGAATGGCAAAAAGTTTTCTTTGTTGTACTGATTCAAATGGATAGTGAGAAATTTTTGAATTGTCTGAAGTCCAGTATCCAGTCTTTCTATTGCTTGAAGCATCAGTAAAAAAGGTGGGACCTTTAACTGGAGTGTAAGAGATAGGATTATATGGCAGTAAAGAATATTGTTGCAGAAAAGCAAATAATTTATTTTGAGAAAAAGAACCAGTGTACTCAGCGCAAGCCACTTGTCAATCCTTATGAATTTCCAACAGAGATTTAATGTATTGATTAGATAATCAGGTAATAATTTTTATAGGGTCAGCACCAAGCAACTGATGAACTCGATGTTGTCCTTTAAAAATTAATTTAGCCAATTTATCAATATATGGGTGAATTTTTTAATGGCTTTATTAGCCAAAAATAGCCACTCCAGAATATTATTATCTTGGTATAAAACAGCCATTGGCGAATGGGGAATATGAAGAAGACACAACGAAAGTGGAAGATTGGGTGCAATATAATCAAGGTGAGCTTCACTAATTCTATTTTCTACAAATGACAATTCTTCTTCTGCTACAGGGGATAAAGTCCCCATAGGTTGAATACAAGTATTTACAGCTCTAAGATCAGTTAATAAGTGACATTTTCCTTTTTTTTTTTTTGACAAGACAAACACAGGGGAATTCCATGCAGAAGTACTTGGTTCAATATGCCCCTCGGCCAATTGTTCCTTAACTAAATTCTTTAAAGCCTTAAATTTTTCTTTAGATAATGGCCACTGTTCCACCCAAACAGGAGTTGTAGTTTTCCACTTCAATTGTAAAGTTTGAGGCTTGTGGACAGTGGCTAAGAGTTTAAAGGATTGTAGCCCATTTTGAACATCATATTTTTTGGCAGCTGAATAAATATGAGGAATGCTTAAAAAGGCACCAAATTGTTGTAAAAGATCATGGCCCCAAAGGTTAATATTAATGGGAACAATATAAAAGAACACTTTTCCTTGTTGTCCTTCAGGTCCTACACAGCTCAGGGGCTCGACAGTTTGGTAGACTATAGAAGCAGTACCTAGGCCGGATAGAGTAACCGATACTTGTTTCTTTTTCCAATGATCAGGCCATTGAGCCAAACATTATTATATACATCCGCTCCTGTGTCGACTAAGCCCTCAAAAAGTATCCCATTAATTTGCAATGGACATAAATATTTTTGATCAGAAACTAAAGTTTCCCAGAAAACAGTTTTCCCAGTACTACCGAAACCTCCTTGACGAGACACATCTCTAGATAAGAAAGGAAAAAAAGGCAATAAAAGCAATTATGCAGTACATTCCCCTGCCTCTAGGTGCATAAGTTGTGAGACTTGTACCATAATAAGGATTTCATCAGTAAAATCAGGATCAATAATTCCTGGGACCACCATTAACCCCCACATAGCATTGCTGCTTTAACCTAGTAAAAGTCCTACATGTCCCTTTGGCAAAGGACCACACACTCCGGTAGCCAACTTATATATTCCTCTATTAGGAGATAAAGTATAGGTTGGACAATAGCTAGGTCAGCAGCGGCACTCTGCTTAGTGGCAGCATAAAGCTGAGAAACTGGGGTAGGGTAAGATGTCTTTAAGGAGGACTCGAGGTCATTCCTTGATGTTGTAAGCCACTGCTCACTGGGTACTGGGGTAGGCCTGCATTGTAGTTGTTGGGGCCCCAAGCCTGTGGGCCCTGGCTCCCATTTCCCGAGAGGGTTGACAATACATTCCCACTTTTTTCAGTTTTTGAACGGCATTCATTGGTCCAATGTCAACCCTTGCCACATTGTTTACACATATCAGATGGTAACCTTTTTTTCTTTTAGAGCAGAAGAGCCTAATTTTTTCCAGCATTCCTTTTTAAAATGACTGGGTTTTGCACATTGATAGCATATACCTTGTTTAGAATTGCCTTTTAAAACCTTAGAAAGTGCCCCAGCAAACAATTGAGCATTGTAAATAGCTCCTCCAACATCTGCACAAGCCCGAATGTATTCAGCTAAATCAGCCCCACTAGCTTTTAGAGGACGCAGCAATTTTTGGCACTCAGGATTAGCACTCTCAAAAGCCAGAGTATCCAAAACAATTTTAGCAGCAGGGCCTGAACCTACAGTCTTTAATACAGCATCTTGAAGACCGGCTACAAAATCTGGATACGGCTCAGTGGCTCCTTGTAGGATCTTTACAAAAGATAAAGAAGTTTTACCCACTATTCCAACCTTAGTCCACGCTTTTATAAACAAGGCTTTAATCTGAGTGAGAGCAATATCCTCTAGGCCTGCCTGAACATTAAGAGTGGCATATTGTCCTGAACCCGTAAGCTGCTCTTCAGTAGGTCCTGGGGGATTTTGGGTAGCATTTTTTCTAGCTTGTACTCTTGCTTCCTCCCACCACCAACTTTTTAATTGAAGCCACTGTGAACGATCAAGGACAGCCTGTCCCAACATTTCCCAGTCAATAGGAATCATCATATGTTCTAAAGAGAAGGAATGGAGAAGGCCAAGAACAAACGGTGACTGAGGTCCATAATTAGTATTTCTTTCAAAAATTTAAATTGTAGGGCTATAAAAGTCACATTCTGGCCACCGTTTGGGAACTGAGCATTGGGGCCGAAAGCAGCCCGTGTTATTGGGAATAAATCTAATTCCTCGAAATCATCCTTTTCCTTCGATTCCTTCTTTTCTCCTACAGGAGGAAGAGGCACAGAGAAAACCTGACCTGACATAGGCAAAGAGGTTGGAGGTGGAGGCAAAGGGAAATCCTTTTATCAGAAGGGAAGGTAACAGGGAAGGCTCATGGTGGAGAGATAGGAGAAATAGGAGCAGCGGTATCTTGCAATTTTAACAACTGTTGTAACATCTCTAAAATGTGCTGCAAATCAGAATTTCCTTCAGATGAAGGAGGCATTAGCTCTTTTTCCAATTCCTTGTCCTCAACAACCGGGGCGTAAATATGTTCCTCTCTAGGATCATTCGTCTCTAAAGCTTCAGATGCCTCACCTCCTGTGGCAGTATCCCCATGCTCTGAGTCAGTTTCAAGTAACTCTAATGCCTGTGTAATGGAACTACACAAAGTCCACAAAGTCAGAGGCATCGTTTGCCCTCGCTGATGAGCTCGACGCAGTACTTTAACCACTTGTAACCATTCCTTTCGATTTAACTGCACTTTGGTTTGATATTGAAACCAATAACAATGTTGTTCAACATGGGCAAACAATCACTTCAAAGTCTTATGTTCCTTAACTAACGTCTACTCCTATAGACATCAACAGTTACTGGAGTAACTGCAAATATTCAGAGGCCAGAGAGGTGGAATTCCCCATAATTTTCCCATGGGTCCCCCCTTTCTTTATTTAGCTGCCCGGAGTGTTCCCCCTCTGGTTCCTTGCTCTTGTGGAGCCACGGACCCTGCTCGCTGTGCCAGATGTTGGGGTCCGCATGTTTCCTAAACAAAGGAATGAACACACAAGACAACACAAGACAAGACAAACATGGCAGCCGCCTCAAATGGCCCGCTCTGCTTTATTTTATACAGTCGTTTGTGGAATGTTGCCAAGTCACAAGACACATTGTTGTTTTTCTGACCTTTCCCTGACTTTCTGGATTTTCAAGATGTTTACACATAAACAAGCCCCCAACGCCCTGCTTCGTTTGCAAGAGCAGGACTTATTGGGAATGCCCTGCTTCGTTTGTGAGAGCAGGACTTATCGGGAACACCCTGTTTGCGAGCACGTAGTCCTCTACAGTTCAATGCTGTATTGATTTGCAAATGTGCAAAAATACAGAGATCACCATTGGCTCTGTGCCATGTCAGCTGGTCTGGGTACACATAACCTTGGGATTTCACTGTTACTGTGATGAGTTGGTTGAATGAATGAAACTGTTGGGGTTTTATTTAAGAATCTGTTTTTATTTGCTGCTCATATTTCTACTTTGCATTAACCAGTTTGAACAAAATGAACCAGTGGGCCAAATAGAATAATTATGAATACAAATGAGGTTTTGATGCAGACATTTCGTGATTTAGTTTCATGAGATGTTAATTAATTATTAAGTGGCAAAAAGGGCTTCATGGTCAAATAAGTTTGGGAAAAGTTGAGCTTAGTAAAGTTAAACAAATTTCTTTACAGAAAGATAACTCAGAATTATTAATATGATAATGTGCATTGTGAATCACTAAGAAAGGAGCTATATATATATCTATATATAAATATATAGATAGATAAAGATGCATGTGTGCATGTGTGCGTGTAATCACACCAAGAAATTTGAGGTACACAATTTGGGAAATACGGGTCTGGAGAAAAGTACTAGTACTGAGAACCAGTACCTTGATCTGGCACCTAGTCTGAGTCATTAGCTCACTGTGGGATCTTATTCCAGTCTTAGCCTCTAAAGGCCGTTTTTTTTTCCTCTTGCAGTTCTAAGAAACAAGTCCTGTTTTACAGAAGGATATTATTAACCTTGTTGACATCAACCACAAAATGTATACTAAATATCACCATCTTTTCTTAATGTTATATTATGGATCCACAAACCATGAGTTTATGTTAAACCCTTCTTTAACCTGGGACTCAGCATTTTAAAATAACAAATGCTTACTGAGTTTACTTCTTCTGCTATTTAGATCAAAGCCATTCATATACTTTAACTGGTGTTTCCTAGTTCTTATTTTGCTGGATTTGGGGTGAACCTACATCAAGAAATCTACCTTGTTTTTGGCTGCCACCATAAAGTGTCTCTTTTCTGAAATCAAACACCTGAGGTCCCTTAGTCATCTTGAAGTAAGTTCTGTTTAGCACACTGCAACACTCAATGTCAAATAGAGTAACACTGACCAAAGTAGATTAGAATCCTAGTTAGGTCTCTCCAAATAATTTGCCTTCTTAGGGATATCTGGTTCTAGGGTACAGTCTAAACAATGTCATTTGGTTTGGAGTCCAAGGACAAGATGGCATCTGAATTCATGGAGGCAAAGGCTGTGGTCCCCTCAGTATGGACCAACATCTCAGCAGCTCCTGTTTGGATACGATGGCATTACTTTCTAGCATGATAAATTTTTACTGTCATTCTGGTGGCCCAGACAAAATTTGGCATTCTTTTTTGTATATTTTTCCCCTTTGCTTAAACATCTCATGGGACATAACTACTATTTAGGCAGTCATTCTTTACAGTTTATGGAAATAACCAGTGAAGATGAAACAGGTAGATATTTTCTTGCCAAATATTGATTAAAATGGATGTTTTAGTTGAGAGAAAAAATATCGCAAAGCATAATACATTTTAGTTTATTTACAGAAATTACCTCAAAAATGAAATTCAGAAGAATTTTATACCAGGGATCTCAACTTTTTAAAGAGGAAAGGATAGACAAGAGTTGAAAAATATTCTTCACAATATTGTATGTCTGGTGAAACTTAACATTTTAAAGAAAAATTGCATGAATAAAACAATGGTATTAGTCTTTTTTTTTTTGGAGAAACATATACACATGTGTGATTTGGAAAGAACCAGTTTTTGATAGGCCAGTCGGCATGGGTACTTAGCAAATGCCTGTGCTATTGCTCCAAATATTATGATTCATTCTAAGTCAGAGCCAAGAATATGGTCTGGTTTATGTGTCATGGTTCCTTCTTTTAAACATTCATTCATATCTGTACCCTTTCCTAAGGGAGAGAAATATGCTAATATTAAGGGAACTCACATAACTCCTTAATGTTGGTTGGCATAGGCATGATTCTACTAGAAATCATTCTGCCTTGAAGGCTGAGATGAGTAGTATCAGTGCACCCAATGAAGGGCTCTGACACATTTGACAAAAGCAAATATTCTCTCCAAATCATACATGTGAATGTTTTTTTCCAAAAAAGGAGTACTAATACCATTACTTTATTCATGTCATTTTTTCTTAAAAGTGCTAAGTTTTTCCAGACTTACAATACCATGGAGAAGATTTTTGAACTCTTGCCTATTCTTTCTTCTTTAAAAAATTGAGATTCCTGGTGTGAAATTATCCTGAGCTTCATTTTTGAGGTAATTTCCATAAATCCACTAAAATGTATTATGTTTTGCAGATAATTTCCTTTTCTAAGGAAACCAACAATGTATTTAATCAAAAGCAAATATTTCTTCTGCCTGCTTTTTGTTGGGCCCACATAGCATAATTTGAAAAGAATGACTAGTTGTGTTAAAGAAAAAGAAAAATTATATTAATAAAATGCTCCTCTTCTACATTGGCCCCACAATTATTGTCTGGGTCAATCTGCGGGGTAATCATGACTATCCTTCTCAGAATAGTTTCCATATGTTCCCCTTTGTCTCAGAGCAATATCTTAATCTACTGGCATGCTATTTCATCAAGAAAGCATGCTTGGCTTTTCATAGGATCAGCTGCAATGATTCCCTCTCTTGGACTAATGTCCCCCAAGTGTCCTGGGAGCAGGCTAACTGTGGCCTGATCTGGTCAGGCCAGGCCCATCTTAGAACCAAGCAATTATTCTTTGTCCCTGTATAGTGTTCAGCCACTTACAGTTTCTCTGTTTATTCTTCTCAATATCTCTTCCCTGATTGATGAATAGGACATATAGCTCGGGCTTTCCTCTTAGTTTGGAAGTTGAATATGATGGAGTAAGAGGGGTGGGTGGGTGAGTTGCAGGAGACCTTAGAGGCAGTGCAAAGTTTTGACAAAATAGTGAAATAGTTGAACAGAAGAAGAAGTGGCAATTTCTTTATCGAATTTCCACTCTTTCTCTCTCTCTCACTCTCTCTCCCTCCCTCCCCTCTCTCTCTCTCACATGCACACATACACACACACACACTCACATACACTCATGCACACTCTCCACCCCTTTCTCTCTCTTCATCTCCCCATGGCCTCTCCTGAATCTTCTTTTTATTCTCTACTAATTATCAATCAATCCTTCCTATGGTTTTATTTTTTTCTTAAATATCCACTGATAATATTAAAAGTTATGATCCCTTCAAAATTATTTGCATCTTATCTAGGACTCAAGACCGAAAGCCTTAAGAACTTAATAAAAGCAAAGCAAAAAGGTTACAGAAAAAGAATTGATTTTAGCCTTTTCTAGCTCCTTTGCTTTCTGCTGCTCTGCAATAGGCAGGAGGAGGAGGAAATGAAGAAAAGAAGGAGGAGGAGGAAGAAGAGGAGGAGATGGAGGAGGAGGAGAACCTGGCTCCAGCTGCCCACACTCTCCTTGGATGCTGGAGACCATGAGGTGGTAACAGTGCTAGGTGACTCTGGAGTGACCTTATAATGGCCTTGCCTTCCACTACATCTCCTCCCAGAGCCCAAGAGGCCCTGAGCCTATGGCACCCAGCATTGAAATGGGGAGCAGGCAACCCAGCCAAAATGAGCTTGGAAAAACACCTTGGTACCTCAGATGTTGATTATAGCCTTTGGGACATTGATCAGAAGATCTGGTTAAGCTTCTGACCCATGGAAATGTGAGGGAGGCAAGATGGCTGACTGGACGCAGTGAGAAAGAACATCTGCCACCAAGGGACCAGGAAATCCAGAGGACTGGTGCATTCCAAGCAGATGTTCAGAGAGAAGGCATTGAAAATAAATGGAGGGAGGACACAGATGCTGGGCTGAAGGGCAAGGAGGCTGGGAACCCTGGACTGGGCTATCACACTTGGGGACTCATTCCTGGCCTCCAGCAACTCCTGGGGAAGGGGTGAGTTGAGCAGGCAAGGAGCAACCCACTCTCATCATGGACCTCTGGAAATCTGGCAGTAGGAGACCCCACATCCCTCATGGGCACTTGAGTTGGCAGGAAGAGCTGCTTAGAGAGGTAGTAGGAACAGAATTCCAGCTGGTAAGGAGCTCAGAGGGCTTTGTGCAGGAGTGTCTACAGTGGATCATGGCCAGAAGCACCTATCCCTCAAAGGTCGCCTTGCTTCCCTAGGATACTTCAGCCTATGTGAACTGTTGGATCAGAATAGAGCAGGATGATCATGCCCATGGAATGGGGCCAATCTGACCTAAGTGCACCCCTGTCTGCTGGCCTCTTCTGGGGCCCCAGCCTGGGTGCACAGGCTTGCACTGCAGCCTTGGATGTCCAGCCAGGGTGCCTCTGAGGGAACTGCATCATAGCTCCTGCACTGGCAGACCATGCCTGACCATTGGAGATCTCTAGCAGAACAGGCCCTGCTGACCCATGCTAGCCCACCCATCTCCCCCATACTGCAGCATCCCCCATGTGTTTTGCTGGCATGCACTTGCCCACAGCTAACCCCTACATTACTTGATTGGGGCACATGCACACTTTGCCTCCTCTTTGCCACTGGTGCATGTGTGCATGTGTGCACCACAACATGCCACTGCTGCTGCCATGAATGGACCCTACCTTCCTACCATGACACCATTGTCAATGGGGAATTCACAAAAAGAGACCAGCAGCCCCACTCCCTGTCCTGAGCTGCATTGCTGCTGGTGTGATTGCATGCACAGAGACCATCATCTCTGTGCCTGCCAAAGCCCTACATTCACAATGACACTGCTGCTGGCCATAGGGATGCTGGTGACTCCTGTGCCCTTTGTCATGCCACCACCACCACCACCACCACCACCACCACTGTGAATGCCCACACAGAGGCCAGCACCTTTGTGGCAATCAGTGCTCTGCCTCAGTCTATGAGAATGTACACCAGTGTGCTGCCACTGCTGATAGCACATGAGAATGAGGATGGATCTTGCTGCCAGTGCCCCAAAAAGTGCTTTGGATGGCACCAATTATTGGAGTATCGTGACCAGAAGTCTGAGAACACCTTAGTCTCTCCAGGGCAGTAAAATCCTAACCTTGAGGGGGGCCACAGAACAAAGCCAAGGGCCT
Source organism: Macaca nemestrina (assembly GCF_043159975.1). Taxonomy (NCBI): domain Eukaryota; kingdom Metazoa; phylum Chordata; class Mammalia; order Primates; family Cercopithecidae; genus Macaca; species Macaca nemestrina. The sequence continues at coordinate 57,985,896 of NC_092126.1, read as the reverse complement.
GATACCAGCCCCTAAAAGTTAGGGTATGCATCTCAGGAGTTCTGAGCTGAGGCTTGGCCCCCTAAAATCTTCCAGAAATGAAGCCAGTTAACTGAACTTACCTTATACCATAATCAAACTCCCAAGGATGTCAAAGAGGATTAAAAAAAATCCAAAGGACAGCAGCTTCAAAGATTGAAGGAACATCAGCCCACAAAGATGAGAAAAAAGCAGCACAAGAACTTTGGCAACTCAAAAAGCTAGAGTGTCTACTTAGCTCTAAACAACTGCACTAGTTCCCTAGCAGTGGTTCTTAACCAGGCTGAAATGGCTGAAGTGACAGAAATATAATTCAGAATATGGATAGAAATTAAGATCAAGATTCAGAAGAAAGTCAAAACCCAATCCGAGCATTCTAAGGAATACAGTGAAATGATACAGGACATGAAAGATGAAATGATCATTTTAAGAAAGAAACAAACTAATCTGATAGAGCTGAAAAACTCACTTCAAGGATTTTAGGATGCAACTGCAAATATTAACAGCAGAATCAAACAAGCTAAAGAAAGAATCTCAGAACTTGAAGACTGGCTCTCTGAAATAACTCAGTCAGACAAAAATAAAGAACAAACAATAAAGAAGAATGACCAAAACCTCTGAGAAATATGGGATTATGTAAAGAGACCCAAGATATGACTAATTGGTGTCCCTGAAAGGGAGGAAGAGAAAGCAAGCAAATTGGAAAATGTATTTCAGGATATCACTCATGAACATTCACTCAACCTTGCAAGAGAGGCCAACATTCAAATTCAGGAAATGCAGTGAACACTTGTGAAATACTACACAAGAAGAACATCTCCAAGACACAATTATCAGATTCTCCAAAGTCAAAATGAAAGAAAAAATTTTGAAGGTAGCTACAGAGAAGGGGCAGGTCACCTACAAAGGGAACCTAATCAGGCTAACATCAGATCTTTCTGCAGAAACCTTACAAACTAGAAAATATTGGAGGCCTATATTGAGCATTCTTAAAAAAAGAATTTCCAGCCAAGAATTTCATATTTTGCCAAACTAAGCTTCATAAGCTAAGGCAAAATAAGATCTTTTTCAGACAAGCAAATGGTGAGGGAATTCTTTGCTATCACACCTGCCTTAAAAGTGGTACAGAGGAGGTGCTAAATATGGAAGGGAAAGATTGTTACTGGCCATTACAAAAACACACTTAAATAGATAGACCAGTGACACTATAAAGCAACCACACCAACAAATCTGCCTAATAACCAGCTAACAACACAATGACAGGATCAAATCTGCACATATCGATACTAATCTTGAATGTAAACCGGCTAAGTGTCCCAATTAAGACACAGAAGGACAAGTTGGATAAAGAAGCAAAACCCAACGATATGCTGTCTTCAAGATACCCATCTCACATGCAATCAAATCAATAGACTCAAAGTAAAGGGTGGAGAAAAATCTACCAAGCAAATGGAAAACAGTAAAAAGCAGGGATTACTGTTCTAATTTCAGACAAAGCAGACTTTAAACTAACAAAGAGCAAAAAAGACCAAAAAAGGAATTACATAACGGTAAAGGGCTCAATTCAATAATAAGACCTATCCTAAATATATACACACCCAAATAGGAGCACTCAGATTCATAAAGCAACTTCTCTGAGACCTATGAAGAGACTTAGATTAACTACACAATAACAGTGAGGACCTTTAAAACCCCACTGAGGAGTATCAGACAGATAACAACGAAGATAATCGGGACTAGACTTGATACTTGACCAAATGGAACTAATAGACATCTATAGAACTCTCCACCCCAAAACAACAGAATTGTTCTCATCTGCACATGGCACATATTCTAAAATCAATCATGCAATCTGGCATAAAACAATCCTTAGCAAATTAAGAAAACCCCGAATCATATCAACCAGACTCTCAGACCACAGCATAATAAAAGCAAATGCTAAGTAAATTGCTCAAAATCATACGATTACATGAAAGTTGAACAATGAGTTGCTGAATGACTTCTTGGTAAATAATGAAATTAAATAAATAATGAAATGAAATTAAATAAATAATGAAATTAAAGCAGAAATCAAATTATTTGAAACTAATGAGAGCAAAGTTACAGCATAACAGGGTCTCTGGGACACAGACAAAACAGTGTTAAGAGGGAAGTTTATAGCACATATCGAAAATTTAGAAAGATCTCAAATTAGCAACCTAGTGTCACGACTAGAGGAACTAGAGAAACAAGAGGAAAACAGCCCCAAAGCTAGCAGAAGACAAGAAATAACCAAAATCAGAGCTGAATTGAAGGAAATTGAGACACAAAAAAACATACAAAAGATCAATGAATCCAGAAGTTAGGTTTTTAATAATAACTCAGGTAGACCTCTAGCTAGACTAATAAAGAAAAAAAGAGAGGAAAACTAAATGAACATAGTCAGAAATGACAAAGGTGATGTTACCATTCACCCCACAGATATATGGAAAACCCTCAGAGACTACTTTGAACATCTTTATGCACACAAGTTAGAAAACCTTGAAGAAATTGATAAATTCCAGGAAACATACAACCTCTCCAGACTGAACCAGAAAGAAGTTAAATCCCTGAACAGATTGATAATGAATTCTGAAATTGAATAAAAAGTGTACTAATGAGAAAATGCCTAGGACCAGATGGATTCACAGCTGAATGCTACCATATGTGTAAAGAAGAGCTGGTACCATTCCTACTGAAACTATTCCAAAAATTGTGCAGATAGGAATCCTCCTCAACTCATTCTATGAGGCCAGCATCATCCTGATACCTAAACCTGACAGAGACACAACAATAACAACAAAAACTTCAGGCCAATATCCCTGATGAACATAGATGCAAAAATATTCAACAAAATAATAGTAAACAGAATTCAGCAGAATATCAAAAAGCTATCCCACCATAGTCATGTAGGCTTTATCCCTGGGATGCAAGGTTGGTTCAACATATGCAAATTAATAAATGTGATTCATTACATAAACAGAACTAAAAACAAAATCACATGACCATCTCAATAGGGTGAATACAAAAAAGTATTTTGATAAAATTCAGCATCCCTTCTTGTTAAAAACCCTCAACAAACTAGACACTAATGGAACATACTTGAAAATAATAGAAGCCATCTATGACAAACCTACAACCAACATTATACTGAATGGGCAAAAGGTGGGAGCATTCTCCTTGAAAACTGGAACAAGACAAGGATGCCTTCTCTCACTACTACTATTCAACATAGTATTGAAGTCTTAGCCAGAGCAATCAGGCAAGAGAAAGAAATAAAAGACATCCAAACAGAAGGAGGGGAAGACAAACAATTTCTGTTTGCAAATAACGTGATTCCATACCTGGAAAACCCCAGTCTTTTCCTAAAAGATCATTCATCTGATAAACAACTTCATCAAAGTTTCAGTATACAAAATCAATGTACAAAAGTCAGTAGCATTCCTGCACCAACAACATCTATGCTGAGAGCTAAATAAAAAATGCAATCCTATTCACAATGGCCACAAAAAGAATAAAATATGTAGGAATACAGCTAAGCAGGGAGGTGAAAGAGCTCTACAATGAGAATTATAAAACACAGGTCGAAGAAATCAGAGATGGCATAAACAAATGGAAAAATATTCCATGGATAGGAAGAATCAATATCATTAAAATGGCCATACTGCCCAAGCAATTTACAGATTCAATGCTATTCCCATCACACTACCAGTGACATTTTTCACAGAAATAGAAAAAAATTAAAAGTTCATATTGAACCCAAAAAGAGCCCGAATAGCCAGGGTAATCCTAAGCAAAAAGAAGAAAGCTGGAGGCATCACGTTACCAAACTTCATACTATATTACAAGTCTATAGTAATCAAAACAGCATGGTAGTGGTACAAAAACAGACACATAGACCAGTGGAACAGAATAGAGAGCCCAAGAATAATGTCATACCTGCAACCATCTGATCTCCAACAAAATTGAAAACAAAAGCAATGGGGAGTCAATAAATGGTGCTGGGATAACTAACTAGCCATATGCAGAAGTTTGAAACCAGACCCTTTCTGAAACCTCCCTCTGTCACCATATACAAAAAGCAATTCAAATGGATTGAAGACTTAAATGTAAAATGTAAAACTATAAAAATCCTGGAAGGTAACCTAGGAAATACCATTTTGGACATAGGACCTGGCAAAGATTGCATGATGAAGATGCCAAGAGCAATTGCAATAAAAACAAAAATTGACAAAGAGCTTCTGCACAACGAAAGAAAATATCAACAAGAATATTTCTGTATCAACAGAGACAGAAAACAACCTATAGAATGGGAGAAAATACTTGCAAACTGTGCATCCAACAAAGGTCTATTAGACAGAATTTATGAAGAACTTAAATTTACAAGCAGAAAACAAACAACTCCATTAAAAAGTGGGCAAAGGGCATGAACAGACACTTTTCAGAAGAAGACATACATGTGGCCAACAGCATATGAATAAATGCTCAGCATCACTAGAGAAATGCACATCAAAACCATGATGATACACCATCTCATGCCAGTCAGAATGACTACTAAAAGGAGTTAAAAAAGAACAGATGTTGATGAGGTTGTGGAGAAAAGGGAATGCATCTGCACTGCTGGAGGGAATGTAAATTAGTGCAGCTATTGTGGAAAGCAGTCAGGTGATTTCTCAAAGCACTAAAAACAGAACTATCATTTGACTCATCAATCCCATTATTGGGTTTATACCCAAAGGGATATAAATTTTTCTGCCATAAACACACAGGCATATGTATGTTCATTGCAGCACATGCTATTTACAATAGCAAAGACATGGGATCAACTGAAATGCCCATCAGTGGTAAACTGGATAAAGAAAATGTGGTACTTACATGCCATGAGATACTATGCAACTGTGAAAAGAATAAGAGCATGTCCCACACAGCAACGTGGATGGAGCTAGAAGCCATTATGCTAAGTAAACTAACATGGGAGCAGAAAACCAAATATTGCGTGTTCTTATTTATAAGTGGGAGCTAAACACTGAGTACATATGGACACAAAAAAGGGAACAACAGACATCTGGGCCTACTTGAGGGTGGAAGGTGGGAGGAGAGCGAGGATTGAAAAACCCGTCAGGTACTATGCTGAACACATGGGTGATGAAATAATCTGTCCACCAAAATCCCTGCAACACACAGTTTATCTGTACAACAAACAGGTGCACATGTGCCCCTGCACCTAAAATAAAAGTAAAAAACAATAGTGATAGTAATTAGAAAAAGAAAAAGAAAGTGTTGGAGTCAGTACTTTGCAATAACAGGCCCAGAGTGGGTGAGACCAAGAAGCAGTATTAAAAGTAGATTATTGAATATCAAAAAATGACAACCACACACATTGATTGCAATACATTTTATCTAGAATTTTCTGTTGACACTATTTTTGAATCTGGAAACAGCAGACAGATAATCTTATTAGATAACGACCTAAATAAAATATTGCACACCACTCTCCTTTCATATTCCACACATGTAAATACTTTTTGCCTTGAAACCTCCCTCTGTCACCATCAGACTGCTTTCAAAATAATGTTGTTTTGAAGGCATTTAGATTAGAAAATCTTGATGAGTTCCCAATTAGTGTTACTGACAGATTTGTTAGATTTTCACTTAATCATCTTTCAGACTTGACTATGGTTTAGATCGTTGACCTGCTAGTTAAGTATGTTGGTCAGTTTTTATGTGACACCTGCTGATAAAATTAGCTGCTTTTATTATCCCACACATGTTAGTAGAGGTTCCCACAGCAAGAAGGGAGTGAGCAGTCCCCCTGGCATCCTTCTGTCACTGCTATGTGCTGTTTTCAGGGAACAGGCAGTGCCTGTGGTCATCATGGAGTCAGTGTTTCTCCCTTGGCTGCAGTCCAAAGGACATTGTGCCTCTCTCCGTAGAGAAGCTGGAAGGGGCCCAGAGAAAGGCAAATGCAAGATCATGGGCTAGGGAGACTTGCCCAGAAGATGGGCCAAAAATGAGATCTGGAAAGACCAGAGCTAAAAGGTAACATGAACGAGCTTGGAACAGTTGCTTGAGAGAAGTTTATGTATTAAAGTCCTAAATAGAGAACAGGACGGCTGCTCCTGATGCCATCAGAAAGTCATTTTAAGAAAGTAATTTTAAGTTAAAGAGATAGAATGAGGCTCCATCTCCACCCGATTTGCTGAATATTCTCTCCAAGTTATGGTAGCATCTGAAAAGATGTTATAGTTATGCCCTTTAGGAGTTAATATGCCTTTAATTTGAATTAGAGACTGTGAGAATAATTTAGGACTATGTAGCATAAAGTAAGAATTTAGATCCTGGCATTTAAGGCATTTAAGAGTCTACACAAGTTCCAGATAAGAATATAATTTTCTAGCTGAGAAACATGGCCTTTTGGCAGGCAAAGTCAGTGCTCATGAGCTGATAAAAATTATCCCATTGCTTGCTCAGTTGCCTTTCCAGGTGACATGAACAGCTGTTGCAAAATCACAGACCTCGATTCCTGCCAGACCACAGGCTACTGAGCCCAGAAAACAAAACCATGACTCATGGTGAATGTTCACAGCCCCTGAGGTGGATACAGTGACAACCACACACACAGAGTGCTATGGAAATTTGGGATCCATTTTCCGGCTTGTCCTAGTGAAGAGGCTACGCCCACTTATTCTTGCCAGAATCTAAAGACATTTGGGATCCTCTTTTCCCCTTTCCCAACTGTGGGATGGAGTCTGTGTCCTGTGATAGGAGGGCATGCTCTAAAATAACCTGGTCTAACCTTCTTGTATTCTCTCTTTCCTTGATTTTCCTTGGACTCTGTATTTGGAGATGTGTATTTTAATCCTGATTCTTTCCTCAAGTGTAAGTCAGGTGAACTTGGGGCTCTTTCTGATCCCTGTGATTCTGTGGCAGCCTTCAGACTCCTACACCATGATCAGAAAGGTGAGGCCATTCCAGCTCTGTGGTTCCGTGATTTGTGACTTGGGCAGATAAGACTCAATTTCTGAATCTGACTGTGAAGGCTGGTGTCTTGAAAATTTGAAACATTGAAGTTAGAGAAGACAGTGTTAAATACCGGAAAATGACCCAAGTGATTCAGTGCCAGTCTGGAACAGGGGTACACATTCCAATATTTCCTAGGGCCAGGCAGGTAGCATGGACAACAGAAGTAGGCCACAGGTCTGGTTGGTGGTGTGGACAGGGCTACTGGGACCAGGTCTTTAATCCGAATGGGGAAGTAGAAGCCTGCACCAGCTGTTGTGGTCACATGAGGATGTGGTCTCAAGGTTGCCAGCTCTTTCCATTTTTTTTTTTTTCCACCTGAAGCCAGAAAGTCAACATAGCAAATGAAACCCCTGAGTCTTAAATATTGGCCACCAATTCAAGTTGTAATGAAACAAATTACTCTGTGGTTCATATAAGACACATCTGCAGATTAAGCCTTAGGCTACCAATTTTTGACCTATGGTACAGGAAGACATTATAACAAAAACATTTTTGTTAATATTTTAAATGAAAATTTCTTTCTTTTTCTTTATTATACTTTAAGTTCTAGGGTACATGTGTACAACGTGCAGGTTTGTTACATAGGTACACATGTACCATGTTGGTTTGCTGCACCCATCAACTCGTTGTTTACATTAGGTATTTCTCCTAATGCCATCCCTCCCAAATGAAGATTTCTTATACTCTGCACTCTTAACCGCTGAGGACAGTACATACCTACCTCTGAGGTGCCAGGGATTTATGGCATGTATGATGCCACTGCGAGGATGAATATTTTTTGTCTGTTTCTTAAAAATTCATGGTAATTTTGCCTTCTCCATAATACATTTATGTGTAATATAACATTTTGTTTTAGATTGCATTAGATCCCTTTGTGTCTAGATCATATATCAATGTGTGTGTGTGTGTGTGTGTATGTGTGTATGTATATACACACACACCCTGTTGATTGTTTTCTATATCCCAATGTGAGAAACGGCATCACCACCAGCACCTCCAGGCCACATTGCACTACTTGGAGCTGTTCATCAAATTCAACTATAAAAGAGTTTAGTAGATACCTGGGATTGTTGTTCTCATGATTTGGGGTCAGATCCCAGCCTCTGCCATCTTCTCACTCCATTTCCCCTATACATTTATAACATACTTACCATCTTCCAGACCGGGGGTGGAGAAGTAAACAGTCACATTGCAATCCAACATGGAATGTGGCATCAGAGGTGCTGTGGTAAAATCTGGGCCCTGGACACGTGAAGGTTATGTTACCTGAGCTGCATATTTCATCCTTTTCCCTATCCAGTGATTCAGTCCTACAGATACTACCCTTGTTTTGGATATCTATTGCTGCATAAACTTAGTGCTGTAAAACAACAACAATTTATTATTACCTCTCTTGGCTCTGTAAGCCGACTGAACTAAGTTAAGCTGTTCTTGCTCAAGGTCTTTTTGTGGGTGCAATCAGGCAGTGACTGGGTCTGGAGTCATCACAAAGGCTTTCTCAACAATTACCACTACTGGAATCCTCTCAGAGGCTTCCTTGCTTACATATCTGGCAGTGAATGCTGGCTATGAGCAGTAATCTTAGTGGGGGGCATTAGCTAGAACATTATATGCTACCTCTTCATGTGGCTTGGATTTCCTCACACTATGGCAGCTGGGTACCATAGGCAAGCATCCCAAGAAGGAGAGAGCCAGGTGGAAGCTGTATTGCCTTTTCCAACTTAACTTCAGAAGTTTCATAGTTTCTTATAAAGTTTCTTTAAAGTTTCTTACAAAAATGCCCTGTTTTGGTGGAAGGAGACATAGAATCTACTTTTTTCCATTTTGTTTTTTTAATTGACACAAATAATTATGCATATTTGTGGGATACATAGAGATGTTTTGATACATACAATGTGCAGTGATCATATCAGAGTAATTAGCATTTCCATCATCTCAAACATTTATCATTTCTTTGTGTTGGTAGCATTCAATATCCCCCATCTCTCTATTTGAAACTATATAAAATATATGTTAACTATAGTTATCCTCCAGTGCTATAGAACACCAGAACTTAACGGGTGGAGTGTTGAAGAAGCTGCAGGCATATTTTAAAACCACAAAATCTTCAACCCTCCTTTTGTGTTGCTCTGAAGTATCTTCTGATGGAAGCCTGGCAGCAGCTTCTTCATCAACACAATTAAGCTCTTACTGTTGCTGATAATGCTTCTCCCATCTCATGTGCCAACTGAGTGACAATGGCGACAGCAGACCTATGATGATTGTCTTAGAATTGGAAGTCTAGCAGGGACCCGATCCTAGTACCATAATTGGGGTATGCATGCCACATAAGTCATAGAAATCAGAATATCTGAAGCTAGAGTAAAACGGATAAACCTTTCTGGAGCATCAATTAACTCAAATATTTGAGAATAGAAAAAAGTAATTTAACTTGCAGGACTTTAATATATTATTTTTATATTAAAGCAAATTTCCTGAATTTTAAATGAAGAAAATTTTCACGGGCATAGGGTTCCTTGTGAAGCTCCCAGATTCTCTGTGTCCATTCATTTACTTCTTCTCTTCTATGACACTAGGGATTATTTGTGGAAGAATTTATGAAGAACCAGCCCTTTCACTTTGTTGTCGAAAACCAAGATAAAAGTACCAGCTCTCAGTAGTAGATTTGAGTCTAGATATTACTGTTTCTAAGACATGTGCTTATCTTCATAATTCTCTGTCTTTCAGGACATTAGAGCTGGAACATATTTGCTGTTGCAGCTATGGATTATTGACTATTCAGCCCAGTTGTAAGCCCTAATGTCCTTTCCTTGCTTACTTCTTCTCTTCCACCTGATTCAGCATTTTTACTTTTGAGCAGCATTAGACTACAGTAATTATTGTTTGTGGAGTTGCTTCCTTGTTAATTTTATTTATTAAGCCTTCTTTCCTATCTCCTTCCTCTTATGACAAAGGAATTTCACTGTGGGGAGATTTTATGTAGTCTGAATTTCTGGGTCTTGGCTATACCATCAATCATGTACTCTCACTTCCACCATCGCTGGCCAACTCTACCCTCTTCCTTGACTAGAGATCAAAGTTTGAAAACTAAACTGAGCCAAAGCAGGAAACCCCTTGATTAGTTTTATGTTGCTGTAACAAATCACCACAAACTTAGTGACTTAAGAAAATAAAAATGTGTTCTTTTATAGTTCTAGAGGCTGGAGTCTAAATTCAGCTTTACTGGGCTAAACTCTAGGTGTCAGCTGGTCTCTTCTGGAGGCTGTAGCAGAGAATCTGTTTCCTTGGCTTTTCCTGCTTCTATAGACCATCTGTATCCTTGGCTTGGGCCTCCTTCTTTCATCTTCAAAGTACATCACTACAATGTCTGTCTCTATTTCCCTTATCATGTCACCTCCTCTTTTTGACGTCTCCTGCATTTTTCTCATAAGGACCCTTGTGATTATATTGAATCCACCTGGATAATCCAAGATAATCTTCCCATCTCAAGGTCTTTAATTTAATCACATCTGCAAAGTCCCTTTTGCTGTGTAAACTAACAAATTCATAGGTTGTAGAGATTAGAATGTGGACATCTTCAGGGAGTAACTATTCTCTCTACTACACTACCCTCCGAAGGTGAACATGCCACCTAAATTGTAAAACTGAAGACTTCCTTGGGAGTGTTATTAGGCTGGGAAGAGAAGTTATTTTTTCCTGAGAGTGGCTAAGCTTGAAGAAAATGATGTTAGGCTGCTGGCAACTATCTTTCCAGTTATATAGAGGAAGCTCCTCTCATGCAGGAGTGAAGGAAAACAGCTGATTGACAACTACAGCCAAGAGAAAGGAAACAAAGGGCTGCGATGGCAATGTTTGAACACCTATATCCAGCTACACTTGAAATCAGACCTAACCCTAATTTCCCAGACTTAGGAACCAAGAATTTCCTTTTTGCTTGAGCTATTTTGAGCTAAATTTCTGTGCTAATGACTACCCATACATTTTTCTTAAACTCTAAGAAGGGGAGGAGTTAAGGGCCAACTCAATTATTTTTACGCTGCTTTTAAAAGGTATGATAGAGTCTGTTAGAATATCAGTGAGGTTGAAACTATCAAAATATGACTTTATAAACATCATTAGGTTTTGTTTTCCTAGATCTATACCAAATTACAAAAGAGAATTCGAAGGAGACTAAATTTAAAAACGAATGTGACCATAACTGGGGAAGTTATTGAAATAATAAATTTCTTGACTTTTTGCTGCTGTTTTCTCATTTCCTAAAGGACACTTCTCTCTCATAAGAAGCCTCTGTCTGGAATTGCAGGCTCCCTTGCTTAGAGGAAGGCAGGCAGATTGCATTAGCAGGTTTTAGTCTTTCAAGGCCTGGAAATCTTTGTTTTGCAAGTTTAGATCCATCAAGAAATCATAGTAGGCTTGTCTTGAGAGAATATAGTGTATGGAGGCTGGTGTTTAAAGAAGGGGATAGTGGCCCAACTTTAAAGGAAGGCCATTAATAAATTATTATGGCCACAGAGTTTTTGAAGAGGTGAGGGTTCTTTCTCCTTCTCTTTAACCTGGGCTGGCCTTATGATTTGTTTTAACTAATAGAATGTGATGGAAGTGAAGCCTTGCCAGTTCCAGTCTAAGCTCTTGAGAGGACCATCAGGTTTGCTTTACTCCTTCTTGGAGTACTCGCTCTTGGCATCCGGCCACCGAGGAAGAAGATTGGGCTGGACTGTTGAATGAAGAGGCCACATGGAGAGAGGTCAGCTTGGGCTTTCTAATCCCAATAGGAGTTGCATAAATGTTCCTAATCAATACCATGTGGAACAAAAATGAGTCCTCACCAAATTCTGCCCCAACTGAAGAAATCTGAGCAAATAATTGCTTATATTTTAAGCTTGTTGGGTTGATGACTTTGAGCTTGTGATGGCATTTGTGGATTACTGAGACTTTTGGATACTAGACATATTTGTCTCTTTCAGTTAGAATAAAGACAGTGGGTTGGGCTGGATCATGTTTTCACATTTCTTCTAGCCCCTGTAGTTCTAAACTTGGCGTCTGACCTTTCTTTTTCCAGGCCAGAAGTCAGAGGTTCCTAGATATGTGGGCCGCCTTTATTACTACCATCTGAGAACTTGTTATAAAAATAGATACCCTAGTCCCAGCTCCTAATATTTTGATTCATTAGATTAAAGGTGGGGTCTGGAAATGTCATTGAGCCAGAATTGTATCAAATTACATTTTAGATTGTTCATTCACTTATAATTAAATACATCATTTTCCTTTGAGTCCCATGTATAATCTTTGCTAATCACTGGCCTTAAATCTGTAAAAGGAAAATAATAAAAAGCCACAGCAATATTCTTTTAACATAATCTAACATTTTTCTGGCATAACTTTCTATACCAATTCCAGTCTATTTATTTAAAGATAGGATCTCAAGAGCAAAATTAAATTTTTCATTCTTGTCTTTAAGTGGATTGTGTACAAACCAATAAGTACTTAACTCCTTTCTTTTATGAATTTTAACTTAGAAAATAATGAAACTCCACTACATTTAGCCAGACTTTTAAAGTTTGGACTTAAAGACCCTAAAAATATAGATTTCTCATTAATAGGTATCGATATAATTGTGTAGCTAACTGGAAAAAAATAAGTTTAATCTCTCACATTGTCTACTGGTGTAAATTTTAAATGGATCAAATATTTAAGTATAAAAAATGAAACCATATGATTACTGAAAGAACACTGAATAAGTTATAAGATTTGAACAAGAAAATTCTTTCCATGACTCAAATTTCAGATGCCATAAAAGATTAACTAAGTAAAAACCAAAAATCTCTGTATGAACCCCCAACCCCACAATAAAAACCTCACCAGAAATATGTTTAAAAAACAAAGAACAAACTGGGGAAAAATCCTGTTTATTTATAAATGAGAATTAGTATCCCTAATGTGTATAGAGCTTCTTTATATCAAAAATATATATAATTTTAATAAATTAACCAAATAAATGAACACATATAGAAAAAATAAATATAAATGGCCCCTAAAATGTATGAAAAGATGTTTATTCAGGGAGATGCCAAGATGGCTGACTAGAAACAGCTGTGGTTGGAAACTCCCACTGAGAAGAAGGAAAACGGCGAGTGAATCCTGCGTTGACAACTGAGGTATCAAGGTTCTCTCACTGAGACTGACTAGGCAGTTGGCACAAGCCATGAAAAGTGAGGAAAAGCAGGGTGGAGCCACGGTCCACCTAGGAGTCGCACAGAACAAGGGAAATGCCACCCCCAGCCAAGGGAGGTGGTGAGTGATCATGCTACCCTGCGGGGGAAACCATGCTTTTCCCACATATCTGTGCAACTTGCAGATCAGGAGATCCCCCTCTTGAGCCCACGCCACCAGTGCCTTGGGTCCCAAGCCCAGAGCTGTGCAGATTCTTAGTGGCCACTTGGTTGGAGACTGTCTAAGACTACTGAGGTCCCAGGGGCAGGGGCCGCCATCATCACTGTGTCTGCCTGCTGCCTAAGACAACTGAGCTCCCCAGGGGAGGGGCGGCAGCCATCATTGCAACTCCAATCTGCCATTTTTCCCCTGCCTGTCCCAGGGATACTGGGTGGTTTAGAACCAGGAGGAATTCCTCACAGTGCAGCACAGCAGCTGTGGCAGATCATGGCCAGACTACCTCTTTAGGCCAGACCCTGACCCATCCCTCCTCACTGGGCAGGGCCTCCCTGCAGGAGTTTCAGCAACTCCAGCCACAATTTTAGGGACAGAATTCTGATCTCCCTGGGACTGAGCCCCTGGAGAAAGGAGCAGCTGCAGTATCCCTGGATCAGCAAACTTAGTTTTTCCCCCTACTGGCTCTGGGGAATCCAGGCAGTTCAGACAAGTGGAATTGCCCCCAGTGCAGCTCACTCTCTCTGCCAAGGGGCAGCCAGAGTGCTTCATTAAGCAAGTCCTAGATCCTGTGCCTCCTTACTGGGTGAGAGCCCCCCAACAGGGAACACCAGACACCTTATACAGGAGCATTCCTGCTGTCATCAGGTTGGTGCTGCTCTGGGACAGAGATCCCAGAGGAAAAGCAGGCAGCCCTGTTTGTTGTTCTGCAGTCTCTACTGGTGACACCTCCAGGTGCAGGAGGGACCCAGGTGAATAGGGTCTGGAGTGGACCCCCAGCAAACCGCAGCAGTCCTAGGGAAGAGGGCCCCGACTTAAAAGTAAAACAAACAGAAAGCAGCAATAGCATCAACAAAATAATCCCCACAAAAACTCCATCCAAAGGTCAGCAGCCTCAAAGATCGAAGCTGGGTAAACTCACAATGATAGAAAAGAATCAACAAAAAAATGCTGAAAACTCAAAAAGCCAGAGTGCCTCTTTTCCTCCAAATGATCACAACATCTCTCCAGCAGGGGCATATAACAGGGTGGAGGCTGAAAACGATTAATTGACAGAAGGAGGCTTCAGAAAGTGGGTAATAATGAACTTTGCTGAGCTAAAAGAACTTGTTCTAACCCAATGCAAAGAAGCTAAGAACCATGATAAAACATTACAGGAACTGTTAACCAGTTTAGAGAGAAACATAAAATACCTGATGGAGCTGAAAAACACAACACAAGAACTTCCCAATGCAACCACAAGTATCAATAACTCCATAGATCAGGCAGAGGAAAGAATTTCAGAGCTTGAAGACTATCTTGCAGAAATAAGAAAGGCAGACAAGATTAAAGAAAAAATAGGAAAAAGGAATGAACAAAACCTCCAAGGACTATGGGATTATGTAAAAAGACTGAATCTATGACTGATTGGGGTACCTGAAAGAGACAGGAAGACAGGAAGAATGGAACCAAGTTGGAAAATTAGCTTCAGGATATCATCCAGGAGAACTTTCAAAGCTAAAAAGACAGGCCAACATTCAAATTCAGGAAGTCCAGAGAACCCCAGTAAGATACACCATGAGAAGACAAATAATCATCAGATTCTCCAAGGTAGAAATGAAGGGAAAAATATTATGGGCAGCCAGAGAAAAAGGCCAGGTCACCTACAAAGGGAAGCCCATCACACTAGCAGCAGACCTCTCAGTGGAAACCCTACAGGCCAGAAGAGTTTGGGGGCCAATATTCAACACATTCTTAAAGAAAAGAATTTTCAACCTAGAATTTTATATCCAGGCAAACTAAGCTTTATAAGTGAAGGAGAAATAAAATCCTTTTCAGGCAAGCAAATTCTGAGGGAATTCATCACCACCAGGCCTGCCTTGCAAGAGCTCCTGAAGGAAGCACTAAATGTGGAAAGGAAAAACCATTACCAGCCACTGCAAAAACACACTGAAGTATAAACACCAATGACACTATGAAGCAACTACATCAACACATCTGCAAAATAAACAGCCAGCATCATGATGACAGAATGACATTCACAAGTAATATTAACCTTAAATGTAAATGGGCTAAATGCTCCAATTAAAAGACACAGAATGGCAAGCTGGATAGAGTTAAGACCCATCAGTGTGCTGTATTCAAGAGACTCATCTCACATGCAACAACACACATAGGCTCAAAATAAAGGGATTGTGGAAAATCCACCAAGCAAATGGAAAGCAGAAAAAAAGCAAGGGTTGCAATCTTAGTATCTGATTAAACAGACTTTAAACCAACAAAGATCAAAAAAGACAAAGAAGGGCATTACATAAAGGTAAAGGGATCAATTTAACAAGAAGAGCTAACTATCCTAAATATATATGTACCCAATACAGGGGTGCCTGGATTCATAAAACAAGTTCTTAGAGACTTAGAAAGAGGCTTAGGCTCCCACACAATAATAGTGGGAGAGTGTAAAGCCCCACTGTCAATATTAGACAGATCATCAAGACAGAAAATTAACAAGGATATTCAGGACTTGAACTCAGCTCTGGATTAAGTGGACCTCATATATATCTACAAAACTCCCCACCACAGAACAATAGATATACATTCTTCTTGGCACCACATGGCACTTACTCTAAAATCAATCACATAATTAGAAGTAAAACACTCCTCAACAAATGCAAAAGAGCTGAAATCATACCAGTCTCTCAGACCACAGCATAATCAAATTAGAATTCAAGATTAAGAAACTCACTCAAAACCAGAATCTCTGGGATGCAGCTAAAGCAGAGTTAATTTATAGCACTAAATGTCCCCATAAAAAAGCTAGACAGATAACAAATCGACACCCTAACATCACAACTGTTAATAAAGGAACTAGAGAACCAAAAGCAAACAAATCCCAAAGCTAGCAGAAGACAATAAATAACCATGATCAGAGCAGAACTGAAGGAGATAGAGACACAAAAAACCTTCAAAAAAAAAAAATAAATAAAGTAAAATAAAAGTCAATGAATCCAGGAGACAGTTTTTTGGAAAAATTAATAACATAGATAACCACTAGCTAGACTAATAAAGAAGAAAAGAGAGAAGAATCAAATAGACACAATGAAAAGTGATAAAGGGGATATCACCACTGACCCCTCGGAAATACAAACAACCATTAGAGAATACTATAAACACCCCTATGCAATTGAAGTAGGAAAGCTAGAAGAAAAGGATACATTCCTGGACACATACACCCTCCCAAGACTGAACCAGGAAGAAGCTGAATCCCTGAATACACCAATAACAAGTACTGAAAAGGAGGCAGTAATATATAGCCTACCAACCAAAAAAATGACCAGGATCAGATAGGTTTACAGTTGAATTCTTTCAGAGGTACAAAGAGGAACTGGTTCCATTCCTTCTGAAACTATTCCAAACAACTGAAAAGGAGGGACTTCTCCGTAACTCATTCTATGAGGCCGGCATCATCCTGATACCAAAACCTGGCAGAGATACAATAAAAAAAGAAAACTTCAGGTCAATATCCCTGATGAACACCGATGCAAAAATCCTCAATAAAATAATAAAATACTGGCAAACCAAATTCAGCAACACACACACACACACACACGCACACGCACACGACAAACAACAAAAAAACTGCTTATCCACAACGATCAAGTAAGCTTCATCCCCAGGATGCAAGAGTGGTTCAAGATACACAAATCAAGAAATGAAATTCATCACATAAACAGAACTAAGAACAAAAATCATGTATTATCTCAATAGGCACTGAAAATGCTTACTATAAAATTCAACACCTCTTCATGTTAAAAACTCTGAATAAACTAGGTATTGAAGGATCATAACTCAAAGTAATAAGAGCCATTTATGACAAACCCATAGCCAATATCATACTGAATGGGCAAAAGCTGGAAGCATTCCCCTTGAAAACCAGCACAAGACAAAGATGCTCTCTCTCACCACTCCTATTCAACATACTATTGGAAATTCTGGTCAGAGCAATCAGGGAAGAGAAAGAAATAAAGCATATTCAAATAGGAAGAGAGGAAGTAAAACTATCTGTGTTTTCAGATGACATGTTTCTGTATCTAGAAAACCTCATCATCTCAGTCCAAAAGCTTCTTAAGCTGATAAGCAACTTCAGCAAAATCTCAGGATACAAAATCAATGTGCAAAAATCACAAGCATTTCTACACACCAGCAATAGGCAAGCAGAGAACCAAATCATGAAGGAACTCCCATTCAGAATTCCTACAAAGAGGATAAAGTACCTAGGAATACAGCTAACGAGGGAAGTGAAGGAGCTCTTCAAGAAGAACTACAAACCACTGCTCAAGGAAATAAGAGAGGACACTAACAAATAGAAAACATTCCATGCTCATGGATAGGAAAATCAATATCATGAAAATGGCCATACTGACCAAAGTAATTTATAGGTTCAATGCTACTCCTATTAAACTACCATTAACATTCTTCACAGAATTAGGAAAAACTATTTTAAAATTTGTATGGAACCAAAGAAGAGCCCGTATAGCCAAGACAATCCTAAGCAAAAAGACCAAAACTGGAGGCATCATGCTACCTGACTTCAAATTATACTACAAGGCCACAGTTACCAAAACAGCATGGTACTGGTACAAAACAGACACACAGATCAAAGGAACAGAATAGAGTTCTCAGAAATAAGACTATAAGTCTACAGCCGTCTGATCTCTGTTAAATCTTTCCCTTGCCTATGTCCGGAATGGTATTGCCCAGATATTCTTCTAGGATTTTTAGGGGTTTTACATGTAACTCTTTAATTGATCTTGAGTTAATTTTTGTATAAGGGATAAGGAAGTAGTCTAGTTTCAGTGTCCTGCATATGGCCAGCCTGTTCTCCCAGCACTATTTATGAAATAGGGAATCCTTTCCCCATTTGATATGGTTTGGCTGTGTCCCCACCCAGATCTCATCTTGAATTGTAGTTCCCATAGGTATGGCAAAGATTTCATGATGAAAGTGTCAAAAGCAATTGCAACAAAAGCAAAAATTGACAAACAGGATCTAATTAAACTCAAGAGTTTCTCACAATAAAAGAAACTCTCATCAGAGTGAACAGACAATCTACAGAATGGGAGAAAATTTTTTCAATCTATCCATCTGACAAAGGTCTAATATCCAGAATCTATAAGGAAGTTAAATAAATTTACAAGGAAAACAAAACAAAACAAACAACCCCATTAAAAACTAGGCAAAGGACATGAACAGACGCGTCTCCAAAGATGACATTTATGCGGCCAACAAACATGATAAAAAGCTTAACATCACTGATTATTAGATAAATGTAAACCAAAACCACAATGAGATACCATCTCATGCCAGTCAGAAGGGTGATTATTAAAAAATCAAGAAACAGATGTTGGTGAGGCTGTGAAGAAATAGGAATGCTTTTACACTGTTAGTGGGAATGTAAGTTAGTTTAACTATTGTGGAAGACAGTGTGGTGATTCCTCAAAGACCTAGAACCAGAAATAGCATTTGATCCACCAATCCCAATATGGATATATACCCAGAGAAATATAAATAATTCTATATTATAAAGATACGAGCATGCATATGCTCATTGCAGCACTATTCACAATAGCAGAGACATGGAATCAACCAAAATGCCCATCAATGGTAGACTGGATAAAGAAAATGTGGTACACAACCACTGTGGAATACTACGCAGCCATAAAAAGGAATGGGCTCATGTCCTCTGCAGGGACATGGATGGAACTGAAAGTCATTATCCTCAACAAACTAACATGGGAACAGAACACCAAACACCACATGTTCTCACTAGTAAGTGGGAGCTGAACAATGGGAACACATGGACACAGGGAGGGGAACATCACACACTGGGGCCTGTTGTGGGGGACAGCAGAGGAAGAGCATCAGGATAAATAGCTAATGAATGTGGGGCTTAACACCTAGGTGATGGGTTGATAGGTGCAGCAAACCACCATGGCACACGTTTACCTATGTAACAAACCTGCATGTCCTTAGGCATGGGCAAGGACTTCATGTCTAAAACACCAAAAGCAATGGCAACAAAAGTCAAAATTGACAAATGGGATCTAATTAAACTAAAGAGCTTCTGCACAGCAATAGAAACTACCATCAGAGTGAACAGGCAACCTACAGAATGGGAGAAAATATTTACAATCTACTAATCTGACAAAGGGCTAATATCCAGAACCTACAAAGAACTCAAACAAATTTACAAGAAAAAAACAAACAACCCCATCAAAAAGTGGGCAAAGGATATGAACAGAGACTCCTCAAAATAAGGTATTTATTCTGCCAACAGACACATGAAAAAATGCTCATCATCACTAGCCATCAGAGAAATGCAAATCAAAACCACAATGAGATACCATCTCATACCAGTTAGAATGGTGATCATTAAAAAGTCAGGAAACAACAGGTGCTGGAGAGGATATGGAGAAATAGGAACACTTTTACAATGTTGGTGGGATTGTAAACTAGTTCAACCATTGTGGAAGACAGTGTGGCAATTCCTCAAGGATCTAGAACTAGCAATACCATTTGACCCAGCCATCCCCTTGCTGGGTGTATACCCAAAGGATTATAAATCATACTGCTATAAAGACACATGCACACGTATGTTTATTGCGGCACTATTCACAATAGCAAAGACTTGGAACCAACCCAAATGTCCATCAATGTTAGACTGGATTAAGGAAATGTGGCACATATACACCATGGAATACTATACAGCCATAAAAAAGGATGAGTTTATGTCCTTTGTAGGGACATGGATGCAGCTGGAAACCATCATTCTCAGCAAACTATCGCAAGAACAGAAAACCAAACACCACATGTTCTCACTCATAGGTGGGAATTGAACAATGAGATCACTTGGACACAGGAAGGGGAACATCACATACTGGGGCCTGTTGTGGGGTAGGGGGAGGGGGGAGGGATAGCATTAGGAGATATACCTAATGTAAATGACGAGTTAATGGGTGCAGCACACCAACATGGCAGATGTATACATATGTAACAAACCTGCACATTGTGCACATGTACCCTAGAACTTAAAGTATAATAATAATAAAAAAACTTGCATGTCCTGCACATGTATCCCAGAATGTAAAATGAAATGAAATTACATTAAAAATGTTTTTTCCTTGTAATAAAATGAATCCATATTAAAACTATATCAAGATACCATCTCTCACATAGTGAACTGGTAAAATCTAAAAGTTTCCCTTCAGGTACATTTATATGTTGCTAGTGGAAATATAAATTGGTACAACTCCTGTGGAGAGCAATTTGACACCAGTGATCAAAATTACAACTATCAGAAGCATTTGAACCAGGGCAATGCCATCTTGAATAGGGGCTACGTAAAATTAGGCTAAGACCTGCTGAACTGCATTCCCAGACCGTTAGGCATTCTAAGTCACAGGATGACACAGGAAGTCACTACAAGATACAGGTCATAAAGACCTTGCTGATAAAACAGGTTGCAGTAAAGGAGCTGGCTAAAACCCACCAAAACCAAGATGGCAACCATAGCGACCTCTGGTCATCCTCACTGCTACACTCCCACCAGCGACATGACAATTTACAAATGCCATGGCAATGTGAGGAAGTTACCCTATATGGTCTAAAAGGGGGAGACATGAATAATCCACTCCTTTAGCATACAATTGAGAAATAACGATAAAAATGGGCAATCTGCTGCCCTGGGGGCTGCTTTGCCTATGGGGTAGTCATTCTTTTATTCGTTTATTTTCTTAATAAACTTGCTTTCACTTTGCTCTGAATTTGCCTTGAATTCTTTCTTGTACAAGAACCAAGAACGCTTTGGGGTCTGGATCAGGACCCCTTTCTGGTAACACAACTGCATTTACCCTTTGACTTAGCAAGGTCACTTCTGGGTATTTATCCTATGGTTATTCCCTCCCTTGTGCAAGATGATGTATGTATGAGGTTGTTATAGCAGTGTTTGTTGGAAATACTCCAAGTATTCAGCAAAAGAAGACAGAAGACAGGTTAAGTAGCTCATGGACCTTCAAGAAAGGGAGTACTGCTTTGCCACTAGAAACATGTGGACACCATGCATGGATATGGAATGGCTCCAAGATATATGGTTACACAAAGAAAGCCAAGGTTCAGAGCAACATGTGTAGGCTAACCTTTGTGTAGGAAAGAGAGGAGAGCGCACATTCTCATTATCTTGTATTTGAATTTAAAATCTCTGTGATACATTTACCCATATAACAAATCTGCATATCCTGCACGTGTACCCCTGAACTTAAGATGTAAGTTGGAAGTTAAAAAAAAAAAAAGAAAAGAAGTGTTGGGCATGAGTTCTAAAAGAGAATTGATGTCATCTAGATACTGTCAACATACAAGATATGACAATAAAGAATAAATACTGACTAGCTACTAGATATAAAGATGCATACATATAAACAAGTATATTTTTTAAAATAAACATCATGAAACTAAAAAAAAAATCTCTGTGATAAATAAAAACTAATAAAATGGTTGAAGATAAGGGGAGCAAATTGGATTCAGGGATTGGTAGGCTTGAGACATCTTTTTCTTTGTTTTGCAATTACCTTGTGGCTAATAGTTTTACGGAAAAGAGGAGTATCTGACAATATTTTTTAACACTTGGACCTAACAATGAGAAGAAGACTTTTTACTGTATTAATTTTTGTACTGTTTCATTAAGAACTAGATGACTATATTTCCTATCTAAGATATAAAAAAAATTATAAAGCCTCTGTGAAAAAGTAAGAACGGGCAGATCTTAGATGAATAGTGTCATAAATCAAAATAACATTTTGTTCAGGTGAAAGTGAAGGGAGCTATAGGAAATCACACACTAACCACAAGAAGAAACACTCCTGAAGAAGACTGTGTGATGTATGAACTGCAGGGACCTTCAGATGCGTTTTTCCAGGGTGAGAGGTGGACCGGCCATGCTACCTCAAGCAGTGTGTTGAAAGACTATTTTTTTTTTTTTCCCTGAGACAAAGAAATCCATCTACTGAAATGTTATTTCAAATAGGCTAAAACCCACAAATAAAAGGTGTTACTATTCTTCAACCACGTATTTTGGCTGCAGATAAACATTTTCACAGTGCTGTAACTACGAGGAAGGAGCCTCTGGCATTGCTTAGGAGATTCAAAGTCACAAAATTGCTTCCAAAGTCCCAGACAAGGGAAATGAAAAGGAGAAAATGGGTGCAACCATTGCTTTTATAAGAAAAAGATATTAAAAAATCACTTTGCCCAAATCCTACACAACACTTTCTGTTGCCTCATTGGTCTACACTGTGTCACTTGGCAGTTCCTAAACGCAAGGTGGGGTGGGTCGAGAAAGTGAGTATTTAGCTTTGCCAGCCTTTGTAGTAGAAGCAGGAAGTGAGAAGAGTGTTGGAAAGGCTGTTTGGGTTAGCTAATGTCTGTCCTGACTGTAAGTAGGGGGCTACCCGGTGATGGGAACACTCTACCCATGCTCTCTTCAAGAGCCAGCGCTCAGTATAGTCTAATTAGATCCCTAGCTGAATGCTTATTTGAGGCTGATTTCCCCTCTATTAAAGGAAGATGGAATAACAAATTTCTTTGAATTTCCCGGGCCTTTAACCTTTAGGAACTGCCCAACTCTTTTTCTATAGCTGTCCAAGTCTAGTGCACTTTAAAATAATGCTATTCAGACCCCATGTTTGTGTTAATTACTATTGTGATATTTTCAACTTTATTTAAGAATTTTTTTTTTTATTTAAAGATGGGGTTTCACTGTTTCCCAGGTGAGTGTAATCGCCCAGTCATAGTTCACTGCAGGCTTAATGTCCCAGGCTCAGGCGATCCTTCTGCCTCAACCTCCTGAGTAGCTGGAACTACAGGTGCACACCACAATGCCTGGCTAATTGTTAATTTTTTTTTTTTTTTTTTTTTTTTTGGTGGAGAGAGGAGGTCTCAAACTCCTGGGCTCAAGCAGTCCTCCCATCTCAGCCTCCTGAGCATCTGGGACTACAGATGAGTGCCACCAAGCCTGGCTACGTTTTAAATTTTTTTGTAGAGACTGTGGCTCACCATGTTTCCCAGGCTGGCCTTCAACTCCTGAGCTCAAGCTATTCTCCTGCCTCAGCCTCCCAAAGTTCTGGAATTACAGGTGTGAGCCACTGCACCCAGCCTATTTCCAACTTTAAAATGGCTATCAGTCAGTAGTAACATTTGAGAAAATCTATTCACTGAATATTTGAATGTCCTGAATGGCACATTCTTTAAGAGATCCCAACGTAAAAAATCTCTCTGGTTTGAGTTACTTAGATTATTTCAGAACCTTTGGCAGCTTAGGAGGCATTTCTGATCACGTGACTATTCAATATTTGCATATAAACTTTCAGCCCAATCACATAATAAATGTAAGCCAATTCTAATAAAATGAGAGTGAACATTGCTAATCAGAAAGTACAAATTTAAAAAGGTGTTACTTTGCCATCATGGAATACTATGCAGTCATAAAAGAGGATGAGTTCGTGTCCTTTGCAGGGACATGGATGAAGCAGGAAACCATCATTCTCAGCAAATTAATACAGGAACAGAAAACCAAGCGCTGCATGTTGTCACTCATAAGTGGGAGCTGAACAATGAGAACACATGGACACAGCGAGGGGAACATCACACTCTTGGACCTGTTCGGGGGCCAGGGCAAGGGGAGGGAGCGCATTAGGACAAATACCTAATGCATGCAGGGCTTAAAACCTAGATGACAGGTTGATAGTTGCAGCAAATCACCATGGCATATGTATACCTATGTAACAAACCTGCACATTCTGCACAGGTATCCCAGAACTTAAAGTAAAATTTAAAAAAAATGGTGTTACTTTGCCATTACTCTCAGAGCATGTCTCTCCAATAGGTTTATGTTACACTAAAGAACAATTTAAGTATTTCTCTTATTAAAATTCCATGTTAACTTTTCAATGATCAACTTTTTCAAGAATGCGCTGTACTTAACATTGTACAGTCATTCCACAAATTGATATTTACAATATTCAGGCACAGGTGGCATTTCAATGCAATGATCTCCCTGACAGAAAATTGTATTTGGTGATTTTGTTCTAACATTATTTTCAACTCCAGCTAATATACTGTGATTTGGTGGTTGTGCATGTTTAAATATGTCATGGGTTTTTGAAAATCTGCACTCAATTTTTTTATTTTTTATTTTTTTGCTTTTAAATTCAGGCTCATAAAACCTCATTTTAGAGTAAGAAAAGTATCCTGAAGGATTTCAGGCTGCCTCACAAATACAAATGTTGACTCTACCTGCTTTCTGATGCTTGATATCCCTACAAAAGGAGATAGATGTTTCATGTAACTACTATAGAATCCTTTGAATGTAAAATCCTCTGGAAGAGGTAATACCTAACCTTAATGGGAGAAGGCTTTGCTCATCCTGGTGATGAGATGACGATGAGAATGAGGAACAGATCCTGAAAGAGACCTCAGTGAGGCATTTATAACTTGGTCAAATAAACATTTCTTAAAGGAGGGACGATAATCCACCCCTAGAATTCACAATCTATTCATTTGCTCATTTAACAATCTTTTACTAAGCAACTACCACATAAAAGACACTGATACAGAAAGAAAGGTCACTATTGGAGGTGAAAACATAGAAGGCCCAAGGGCAATAGTTTCACAACATTTTTAGTGCCCAGGAGGCTCATAATTTTTTTTTTTTTGAGATGGAATCTCACTCTGTCACCCAGGCTGGAGTGCAGTGGCATGATCTTGGCTCACTGCAACCTCTGCCTCCTGAGTTCAAGCCGTTCTCCTGCCTCAGCCTCCTGAATAGCTGGGATTACAGGCATGCACCACTATGCCTGCCTAATTTTTGTATTTTTACTAGAGACAGGGTCTTGCCATGTTGGCCAGGCTGGTCTCAAACTTCTGACTTCAGGTAATCCACCTCGGCCTCCCAAAGTGCTGGGATTACATGTGTGAGCCACCACACCTGGCCAGAAGCTCATAATTTAAGAACATTTACACAGATATCCTATATCTAAAGCAGATCCAGACCAAGTGTGTAGTGGACACAGACCTCTGACAGGCCAACTGCTCTTCTCACTGCCTGAAGTCTCTACAGGGTGCAACTTGAACATTTTTGCTTCAGGGATTGAAATAAGCACCCACACTGAATGGTGCACCACTCTGAAGAGCTGCCACTCATATCTCAGCTGTTGCACCTCAAGACACATACTATTCAGTTAGTGGCCTGGTCACAGATGTTGACATCCAGCCTCCAGAATTCTTGCAAAGACCCTGGTGTTCCACAGGAATGAATGGGTAGGAGTAGGAGGCCACCTACCTGGCATTAGGGTTACAAATTGAATGTTTACAAGAGCACATAAAGGCAAAGTAGTTAAACCAAATGACACAGTGGGCCCAAGGTGACTGTGCCACACATGCCCCATCCAAAGAGGACTACAGCTCTTCGGCTCCAGCTCATAGCTACCCAGATCTTTACATTTTTTGAGAGAAGTTCTAAATTTATATTTTATATTAATAACGAATACAAATCTTTAACAATTTGGGAGCCAAATGAAACATATCTGTGGGCTGCTGTCCATTTGAAATTTCTGATTTAGACCTTACTAGAATATCTTACTCATTGACCAAGGTTATGTTTTCTATCTTCATCATTCCATATAACTGAGGTTGGTCGATCAGTATATGCAATAGAGGAGGAATTGAGAAGTAAAAAAAAAAAAAAAACAAAACGTATAAGATGCACTACTTAGAGTACAATTAAGTAATTTGCGTGTTATATGAATGACAAAATCAGTCATCTCTGGTAAGTTACTTAACCTTTCTTTCAATTTTCTCATTTTTAAAATAAGGATATACTAGTGTCTACCTTTATAGGTTGTTGTGAGTATTAAATGAGATAATGCATTAAAAGGATCATGCAGAATTAATGGTACATGCTATTGAGGTTTTGAAAGGAGGTCCAAAATAACACTCCATTTTGTTTCCCAATTTCTGAACCAGTTAAAACAGAATTATCCCATGGAGAACTAAAATATCACCATTATCAAAGATAAGGGCTAGGTTTCAAGACACAACTTAGTCTGACCAACGAAATGGGCTTGCTAACTGCCTGTCCCCATTGTCAGTCTTGGAACAGCTTACCTGAGGGAAATTTTGCTTTAGAGGAGCACTTAACTCAGGTTACTAATTATCCTTGGTCCAGATGCAGAGGAAAGAGAAGAGGCTTGATGTCTTTTGTTGCTTCCACTTTTGATACATAACTTCTACTCTACTGGGAAACATTGGCCAATGACTGCTCCCTAATAAAAGCTCTTCCCCGAGGGAAGGAGTCAAGGATGGGACAAGAGGCCAGAGGTATTGAAGAGAAATCCTCCTCATGGGAAAAATGTAGGGAGTGAGGAAGAAGCATTTTCCCTAATTATTATTATCATTAATTATTATCATAATGATTATTATTATCATTAATATGTAGAACCCTGACAGTTTTCAGCCTGACAGCTTTTCAATGAATTGCAAGTTAGGCCTTGACCAAATGTAAACAATGTATTCCCACATTGGAATTCTGCAAACTGTGTTTCCTAAAATGCTAAAAAGTATGCTGGGAAAACTGGATTTTGGCTTCAAATGATTCCTGGATTAAGGAAACCAAAATAGACTTCTTCACTATAACTATCTTTTTTGTTTTGTTTTGTTTTTGTTTTGAGACGGAGTCTTGCTCTGTCTGCCAGGCTCAAATGCAGTGGTGTGATCTTAGCTCACTGCAACCTCTGCCTCCTGGGCTCAAGCAATTCTCCTGCCTCAGTCTCCCGAGTAGCTGGGATTACAGGCACCCGCCACCATGCCTGATTAATTTTTGTATTTTTAGTAGAGACGAGGTTTCACCATGTTGATCAGGCTGATCTTGAACTCCCGACCTTGTGGTCTACCCTCCTCGGCCTCCCAAAGTGCTGGGATTATAGGCGTGAGCCACTGTACCTGGCCCCACTATAGACTGTGTTAGAGTTTTTTGTGTGCTAATGTAAAAATTTGGATGAACTGATAAATACACATAGTGAACACCTCTATTTTAAACTTATTTCTGCTATTATAGTTTCATCTAGCATATTTATTAATAGTTGAGGAACAATGTTCTGTGGATGACAGTTAAGGAAAAACTAATTCAGATTTAATTTAATAAAGTAGTTTATCCCAATACTTAGGAAAACCAACACAGGTTATTGCATATGGTATATGTAAACTCACCACCAACTTTCACCAAACAAAATGAACACACCGAAAGCAAAGTACATTTTGTAAAGTACACCTACCTTAAAAATATTGCTTTTCTTTAACCCTGACCCCACTCACCCCTCCCAAAATAACAGCTGTTAAGTGAATTCTCTCTTAGGCAAAGGTTTATTGCTTTGTTCAGTTTGGGTTATCAGTGGTCTTTGTCATTTTCATCTGGGCCCCTTACTCTGAGTGGGCTGACCTCTGCGTTGAACCATGATATACACTGTTGGGAGGCAGGGGACATTTGAATTTTGGATCCATTAAATTTAGGCTTCTAATGAAAACAAAAGATTCTTGAAAAACTGGTTTTGAGCTGGTAGTTTATGGCTTTACTTGTAAGGTTGTCGTTGTAAAATAAAAGATTTAGAAGTCATCTGCTTCCAATTCCTTTATAACTCTTGTTCCCAGATGTTGTAGTAAAAACTATTTGTTTAAACATAAAGTTCTGAATATTTTCATTTAATTCAACACATTTATTTTAGCCTTGTATTTGGCAGGTATAGAAGCCTAACAAATCTCTAAAACTATGGACAATTTTTCTTTCAGTTAATTTGTATAGTACCCTGTTTCAGTCTTGTTGCTCTCATTAATTAAAAAAAAATAGCAACTAATATTTGCATAAGGTGTGCCAAGCGTATTATTCTGTTTGATCTTCACAAAAATATTCTGAAGTAGATGCAATTATTTTGTTCATTTCACTGATGGTGTCTGGGGCTTATAGAGACACTAAATAATTTCCAAGGCCACCCAGTTGTATGTAGTAGTGGCTAGATGGGAATCCAGGCCACCTGTACCACAGTCTGCTCTTAATCACCATATCCAGTTTAAGAGTAGAACTTGGAGACACAGTGCTTAAAATCCATCTGGTTCTTCAGGGTCTTCCAGAGACATAAATTTGTGTGAATCCAAACATACTTTGTTTACTGTTCACATGAATGAGTCTATATTTGGTAACTCCCAGGGCTTTCTCAATAATTAAAAAACCACAATGTTCAAATCATGCTGGGAGGGAAAGATTAATAGGAACAAAGAGTTAACTAATCTTGCTTAATTGGGCCACCATGAGTAGCTGAATAAAAAAGAAAAAGTCTACTTCAGTCAAGGATGGGAGAATGTGGATTGTGTCGTGGAACTTTAAATGGAAATGGAAGCAACACATGGCAAAAATCCATGCTTCTTAGGAACACGAAAGATACTTCACAATTAAGGCCAGGGTGAAACAATAGTAGCAGAAATGCTAAGGCCTCAGATACCTGAAAACTGTTTTCAAAACATTTACTACGAACTATGATTTCTTGACATAGGCACTTTGGCAGATGTGCCAAGATTTTTGCTTTAGCTGCTTTGAGTCCTGAAAGAGCGGATAATCACAAATGAGAAAAACTTGCCTATTCAAATGCAGAAATATTTCTTCATTTAGATATGTTGTGGTTTTGTTTTTCCTTCTTTCTGTTGTTCCAGCTTGAGAAATGTTCAATCATGTGAAACAGATTATATTCTGTGTGATCATCTGAAAGTATATTAAAGCCACATTGTCGTTTGGCCTGGCATGCTGCTTAATTTGGTGGAAAACCTGTAGTTCCTGATTTTAACAATCAAATACTCAAGCAGTTGCATTCTAGGAAGATAATCAAATCATGCTTCCCTGTCTTTTCCTTCCTTCAAACCCTGCCCGACTGAGCATGAAGTTTCAAGAAACCTTTTATTGAGCATTTACCAAAGCTGCTGTATGAGATAATAATATGCCTGAAAGAGTCCTTTCTCCAAAGAAGACAATATTCATAGTCTTATGGAGTGTACCACATACACATCAAATATCTCTCACAATGAGGAAGACTGTGGTGAGGGCTCTAATGGGGATATGAAACTTGGTGGAGCCCAGAGTAGGCAGAGTTGAACTTTGCCTGGGAGGATTAGAGAAGGTGTCACAGAGGAAGAAGCATCTGAGCTTGTGTTAAAGCATAAGGAAGATTTTGACTGGTAGCAAAAAATGTTAGGGGTTTGGTGTGGTGGCTCATGCCTGTAATCCCAGTACTTGGGGAGGCTGAGGTGGAAGGATTGCTTGAAACCAGAAGTTTCATTCCAGCCTGGGCAACACAGGAAGGCCCTGTCTCTATAATAAAAGAAAAAAAAAAGTTAGGTAAAAATTTTAAACCTTAAATTAGCTGCAATCAAAAAGCATTTGTAGGGTTCATGGGTAGTTAAATGTAACACACTTAGTTAAAGGAATCCAAATCTACTTGAAAAACAAAACACAGGCACGTTCGTTTCAGACTCAGCCTGTGGGTTGCCAGTTTTCAACCCCTTGGGTTAAAGAACAAAGGGCATGAGATCCCAGTCAATAACCCCATCCACCAGGCAGACTGTCAAATCAGCTTTTGCAAAAATATAGCCTTAATCTTAAATATGAACAGACAGTCAGATACCTGAAGAAAATCTTTACCATGAAAGATAAAAACTAAAACAAACACATATACACAAAATAGACAACTTAGAGGAAACCAAAACTATGCAGAAACATGAAAACATGAAGAGGAAAACTACCATTAACATCCTGGGTGAGACAGGAAAAGATATTGTGTCCTTGAAGCATGAGCAAGGTGCTATTACTAAAGGAACATTCAGAGAACAGAAAAGAACCTTAAACATAAAAAATGTGAAAGCTAATGTAAGAAAAATTTAAGATTAATGTTGGAAAATCAAGTTGAGAAAAGTTCCTATAAAGCAAACTGTATTCGTTTGCTAAGGCTGCAATAATGCAGTGCCACAGACTGTGTTGCTTCAGTAATAGAAATTTATTTTCTCACAGATCTGGAGGCTTGAAGTCTGAGACCAAGGTATTAAGAAGGTTGGTTCCTTTGAAGGCTTCTCCCCTTGGCTTGAAGGTGGTTATCTTCATGTTCAGATGGCATCCCCATCCCCTCTGCTGTGTGTGATTGTGTCCAAATTTCCCTTCTTATAAAGACACAGTCATATCAGATTAAGCCCACCCTAATGACCTCCTTTTAAACTTTATTACCTCTTTAAAGACCCTATCTTCAAATACCGCCTTCTGAGGTATTTAAGGTTAGGACTTCAACATATGAATTGGGGTGGGAAGGGAGAGACGACACATCAGCCCATAATTTAGGCCAAAAAGACTTAGAAATGGAAAGTGAGACTCAGGCAGGTGGTGCACGTCTATCATCCAAGTTACCCAGGAGGCTGAGGTGTGTGAAAGGAAAATAAAATCTCAGGACCTCAATTCACTGTGCCAACAGGTAAAAATTAAGCTGAAAGCTGAGTCATGCAAGAAACTGCCTTTCATTTTGTTCCTAAGCAGATAGTTACAGAAAAGAGATTAGATATCTCCACAGGTAGCTTCTCTATGTTCACCTTATGTAAAGTGCCAATTTATTGAGTGCCTGATGAATACACAATTCCAACACCTACACCTTTTCTCCTGCAACATATGGATTCAGTAGTGTAACCACACCTCCCTCTTTCCCTTCCAGCTCACTTTTCCCCTTTAAATATTGAAGTCCTCAATCATCTTTGGAGAAAGTCACAGACTACAGACTGTTTTTGCGATTCTGCGTTCCTTTCTTCCAGGCATGTGCTTAACATTGGGAAAATAAACTAAATTGATTGAGACCTGTCTCATACTTTTTGGTTTACAGGTAGACTGCTTGAGCCCAGAAGGTCAAGGCTGCACTGAGCCATGATCATACCACTGCATTCAAGCCTGGGTGACAGATCCAGATACTGTCTCAAAGAAGAAAAAAAGAAAAGAAAAGAAAGAAAAAGAAATGGAAACCAGGAGGGAAAATAACAGCATAGGAGTCAAGAAGAGTATTGATTAAGAAGATTCAATGTCTAAAAAATGAGTTCCAGAATTGAAGAGAGGAGAGAGAGGGAGAGAGAGAGAGAGAGAAAGAGAGAGAGAGAGAGAGAGAGAGAGAGAGAGAGAGAAGAAGAAGAAGAAGAAGAAGAAGAAGAAGAAGAAGAAGAAGAAGAAGAAGAAGAAGAAGAAGAAGAAGAAGAAGTCATTAATGGAGAAATTTATGAAAATTTCCCTGAATTAAAAGACTCAAGCTACAAGATTAGAAGGGGCTATGAATGTGCAAGTAAATTGGCAAAAATAGACTCATACTATGGCAATCATTAAAAATTTTTTTAGAATGCTGGGGCAAGAGAAAGATCCCATAAACATTGGGAGAGAAAAACACAGATTATATACAAAAGATCAGGAATCAGAATGTCTTCCAATTTCTCAAAAGTAATGTTGAAAGCTAGAAGACAGTGGAGCAATGCCATCACAACTTTGGAGGGAAAAATATTTTTCAGTATGAATTCTACATTAGTTAAGTTATAAGTCAAATGGAGAATAAAATAAAAGCATGTTCAGAAAAGCAAAGTCTCTAAATTTGTTCTTATGTGCTCTTTCTCAGAGCTTCTGGAGGATGTGTTCCACCAAAATTAGAAAGTACCCAAAGAAAAATTTAGATGGACTAGTGGTTTTTATCATTAGCTGTTCATTGGAATCGACTGTAGTGCTTTGATGTATTCTGTCTCAAAATGTTCTGAGTTAATTAGTGTGTGATGAAACCTGGGCATCAGGGTTTTTTAGCTTCCCAGGTTATTTTTTTTTATTTCCCAGGTTAGGTGTATTCGAGGTAAACATGGAGAAACAAGAGTAAGGAAAAGAATCCCCGTGATGATAGAAAAAAAGGTTCTGGGGCAAATATTCTGCACTAAGAACAGGGTGCAATCCATCTAGAATAAAGTAGGGAGGAAAACTCCGCGAGAAATTTCTTCCAATTAATGAAATTGGTATAATGTCTACTGCAAAGTATAGAGAGGAGCTTTAGACAATTAGTGGAGAGTTTGGGGTTGAACTAATCAGGAGTATATAGCAAACCAAACAAATTTTTTAAAGCAAGAAAATTACTAACTCCATGGAAGCAAAAATATATGCAGGAAAGGAAAAGTTCTCTGAGCTGACTACATGACTCAATTGTGGAAAGGGTTTGACTATTGGAGAAGAGGGGGAAAGGAAGTGTACATGTGTGTAATGGGGTGTGTGTGTGTGTAAGAGTTAATCCTCTTCTTCCATGGTGGGAAGTCAATAGATAATGGTCAAAAATAAGCTTATCCACCATGATCAAGTGGG
This sequence comes from Macaca nemestrina, assembly GCF_043159975.1. Taxonomy (NCBI): domain Eukaryota; kingdom Metazoa; phylum Chordata; class Mammalia; order Primates; family Cercopithecidae; genus Macaca; species Macaca nemestrina. The sequence continues at coordinate 57,952,979 of NC_092126.1, read as the reverse complement.
CTTCATCCCGGGGATGCAAAGCTGGTTCAACACACGCAAATCAATAAATGTAATCCAGCATATAAAAAGAACCAAAGACAAAAAGCACATGATTATCTCAATAGATGCAGAAAAGGCCTTTGACAAAATTCAACAGCCCTTCATGCTAAAAACTCTCAATAAATTTGGTATTGATGGAACGTATCTCCAAATAATAAGAGCTATTTATGACAAACCCACAGCAAATATCATACTGAATGGGCAAAAACTGGAAGCATTCCCTTTGAAAACTGGCACAAGACAGGGATGCCCTCTCTCACCACTCCTATTCAACATAGTGTTGGAAGTTCTGGCTAGGGCAATCAGGCAAGAGAAAGATATAAAAGGTATTCAGTTAGGAAAAGAAGAAGTCAAATTGTCCCTGTTTGCAGATGACATGATTGTATATTTAGAAAACCCCATTGTCTCAGGCCAAAATCTCCTTAAGCTGATAAGCAATTTCAGCAAAGTCTCAGGATACAAAATCAACGGGCAAAAATCACAAGCATTTTTATACACCAGTAACAGACAAACAGAGCCAAATCATGAATGAACTCCCATTCACAATTGCTTCAAAGACAATAAAATACCTAGGAATCCAACTTACAAGGGATGTGAAGGACCTCTTCAAGGAGAACTACAAACCACTGCTCAGTGAAATAAAAGAGGACACAAACAAATGGAAGAACATTCCATGCTCATGGATAGGAAGAATCAACATTGTGAAAATGGCCATACTGCCCAAGGTAATTTATAGATTCAATGCCATCCCCGTTAAGCTACCAATGACTTTCTTCACATAATTGGAAAAAACTGCTTTAAAGTTCATATAGAACCAAAAAAGACCTCACATTGCCAAGACAATCCTAAGCCAAAAGAACAAAGCTGGAGACATCACGCTACTTGACTTGAAACTATACTACGAGCCTACAGTAACCAAAACAGCAGGGTACTGGTACCAAAACAGAGATATAGACCAATGGAACAGAACAGAGCCCTCAGAAATAATACCACACATCTACAGCTGTCTGAACTTTGACAAACCTGAGAAAAACAAGAAATGCGGAAAGGATTCCCTATACAATAATTGGTGCTGGAAAAATTGGCTAGCCATAAGTAGAAAGCTGAAACTGGATCCTTTCCTTACTCCTTATATGAAAATTAATTCAAGATGGATTAGAGACTTAAATGTTAGATCTAATACCATAAAAACCCTAGAAGAAAACCTAGGTAATACCATTCAGGACATAGGCATGGGCAAGGACTTCGTGTCTAAAACACCAAAAGCAATGGCAACAAAAGCCAAAATTGACAAATGGGATCTAATTAAACTAAAGAGCTTCTGCACACCAAAGAAACTACCATCAGAGTGAACAGACAACCTACAGAATGGGAAAAAATTTTTGCAATCTACTCATCTGACAAAGGGCTAATACCCAGAACCTACAAAGAACTCAATCAAATTTACAAGAAAAAAACAAACAACCCCATCAAAAAGTGGGCAAAGGATATGAACAGACACTTCTCAAAAGAAGACATTCTTACAGCCAACAGACACATGAAAAAATGCTCATCATCACTTGCCATCAGAGAAATGCAGATCAAAACCACAATGAGATACCATCTCACACCAGTTAGAATGGCAATCATTAAAAAATCAAGAAACAACAGGTGCTGGAGAGGATGTGGAGAAATAGGAACACTTTTACACTGTTGGTGGGACGGTAAACCAGTTCAACCATTGTAGAAGACAGTATGGCGATTCCTCAAGGATCTAGAACTAGCAATACCATTTGACCCAACCATCCCATTACTGGGTATATACCCAAAGGATTATAAGTCATGCTACTATAAAGACGCATGCACACGTATGTTTATTGCGACACTATTCACAATAGCAAAGACTTGGAACCAACCCAAATGTCCATCAGTGACAGACTGGATTAAGAAAATGTGGCACATATACACCATGGAATACTATGCAACCATAATAAAGGATGAGTTTATGTCCTTTGTAGGGACGTGGATGCAGCTGGAAACCATCATTCTCAGCAAACTATCGCAAGAACAGAAAACCAAATACCTCATGTTCTCACTCAGAGATAGGAATTGAACAATGAGATCACTTGGATACAGGAAGGGGAACATCACACACCGGGTCCTATTGTGGGGAGGGGGTAGAGGGGAAGAATAGCATTAGGAGATATACCTAATGTAAATGACGAGTTAATGGGTACAGCACACCAAGATGGCACATGTATACTTATGTAACAAATCTGCACATTGTGCACATGTACCCTAGAACTTAAAGTAAAATAACAATAAAAAAATGTCAAAAAGTAGTAGTTCAAGCATACCATTTAGAAAGCTAAACATTTTGTAAATGGTTGCTCTGGAGTGTGGGAAACAGGTTATAGGGCTGGGGATTGCTGTTTTTCTTAACAAGTTTTGTGAAACTATTTGACTTTCTAAGTGACGCACAGATTTAACTTTATTAAAGTAAAAATTAAAAAATACAAAACCCAGAAGCACTAGAAAAGAAAGAAAGGGGATGGGACAAACTGCTGAGGGATGACAGTGACAAAAATGAAGACAGAGAGAAGCTAGACCTTTCCTTGATTTAAACATTGATATCTGGGAGATCAGCCAGATCCTTTGACAGAAAATGCTTTGAGTTGAGTTACCAATATGGAAGACATGTTAGGATGAAAGAGCTGTAACTTCTTTGAGGGATTAGACCTGTCCTAGATTACCTGTCCTAGATTTTCTTTAAGGTAAGAGAATATCAGAGAGTAGAGCCATCTAAAGAGACCAAAAAATATAGGATTTCATTATGCAACTATTTATTCAACAAATATTATTGACCATCTGAACTGCACTGGATGTTTGCTATAACATTGTCCTGGATGTCTATATATGTGGTGTGTGTGTGTGTGTGTGTATATATACACCATGGTGTATATATATATATATATATATATGGTGTATATATATATATGGTATATACACACACACACACACACACACACCACAAAAGGATGTGGCTATAAAAGAAATTATTCAGAAAAGATAGATCAAATAATGCCTAATAAACTCTGGTTAGAATTATGCAGCTTATCAAAGAGAAACAAAGAGACATTAAGAGTTATATGCAGGACTGCATGTGTAGAATACATTAGAAGGGATAAGGATGGATAATGCAAGGTGATTGCAGCAACCCATATAATACTGGCTTAAACTAGGGAAGAGTCAGTGAAATGGTGACATGCACACATGTAGGAGATATCCATAGAATTCAGAATTTAGTGATTGATTGAATATGGGAATTGATGACAGAAAAGGAGTAAAAAAGACAGCCAGGTACTGGGTGTAATGGCATGAATGATAGCATCATTCTCAAAGATATGAAGAGAGGCCGATTCCAAGGGAAAAGTATCTGGTTCCATTTTAGACACATTTAGTTTCATATGAAAGGACAATGGCCAATTAAACATGCATAATCAAATGCATAGAGTTGAGCTCTAGAGAGAGAACTGTACAGATGACATAAAGTTGAGAGTCCCAGTGACAGTTCAAGGCATACATAGAGAGAAGATTATGAAAGAAGAGCACAGAGAATAAGAAGAAAAGACACTTTTGGACAGAACTGTGAGTAGGACAAGTATTTACAAGATAGTCAAAGGATTAGGTGGCTGAAGAAGAAATTGAAAGAAGTGGCAAACTGGCCAAAAGATAACCAGAAGACAGAGATTCAATTAAGAAGAAAAAGAGTATACATAGAGGTGTGGAGATAATAATAGAGCAATGCACTTGAGGAGATGAGCAAGCTTCAGAAAAAGGAGGAGGAATGCTACCTCCTCCAATTCAATAGGAGACAAGTAGAAAAGGACAAACACAGATACTTGTACATTTTAACTTTGGGGGGGATTTTATTTACTTTTATTTTGTTATTATTATACTTTATGTTCTAGGGTACATGTGCATAACGTGCAGGTTTGTTACATATGTATACATGTGCCATGTTGATGTGCTGCACCCAGTAACTCATCATTTACATTAGATATATCTCCTAATGCTATCCCTCCTCCCTCCCCCCACCTACTTTGTTTTTACTTTTTATACAGATGGAGTCTACTGTGTTACCCAGGCTGGTCTCAAACTCCTAGACTCAAGCAAACCTCTTGACTTGGCCTCCCAAAGTGCTTGGATCACAGGTGTGGGTCACCACATCTGGCAGTAAGTTTTAACTTAGATGGCAGTAACTCAACTTTAGTCTAAATCCACTTGATTCTCTTTTATCTTTGAAATAGTAACCAAGGTCATATGCTGGGAGTAGAAGGGGATAGTTGATTAGAGTTATGAGGAAACTGGAGAATGCATGAAGTTCCTTTCATGGAAATTGAGAAATAAACCTATTAAGAAAATATAGAAAGATTTCAGATAGCTTTGAGAGCTCACGTGATGTTGGGAACCGTGCAGTCTGTATTATATAATTTTCTCTAGCAGCCTTGCAACCTGTTAAAATGACCAACCCTTAAAATCTGCTGTCTTTGGCCAGGCACAGTGGCTTACACCTGTAATCCCAGCACTTTGGGAGGCCGAGGCCTGTGGATCATCTGAGGTCAGGAGTTCAAGACCAGCCTGGCTAGCATGGCAAAACCCCGTCTCTACTAAAAATACAAAAATTAGCTGGGTGTGGTGGCGGGCATCTGTGATCCCAGCTACTCGGGAGGCTGAGGCAGGAGAATCGCTTGAACCTGGGAGGCAGAAGCTGCAGTGAGCTGAGATTGTGCCATTGCACTCCAGCCTGGACCACAAGAGCAAAACTCCATCTCAAAGAAAACAAAACAAAACAAAAAATTCTGCTGTCTTTAATTTCCTTTGTGTCTTCAATCCACATCACCACTTACAAAGCACTCATTCTTAGTCATTACCTTACTGCAAAAATCCATGTTCACAGTCAGGAGTGGAGTGGAGGTGTGTGTGTTTACTCAGGATTTGCTTGAGGGAGTTCTTGTCTTAGATGGATGGGGAGGTTCTGGTAACTAGACATAGTAGCTAACTTTCATCCTAGTTGGGCATAGACATAAAACAACATTTTTTGGAAAGTTGAGAGTGATAACTGAGACTGTCTATGACAACAAAACTATAGACAATCTAAGTCAACATGATTTTGTTGTTTGTTTCGGGAAAATTTTGTCTTGGGAAGAAATACTGTAACCAATAAATAACTTCTCTATTTGTTTCAGGCAATTCCTACATATCAACTAATTGGAGACAACAGTCTGCTCATCTGGGCAAATTCTTGCTTATCACTGTTTACATATCAAGATTGGCTTTAAGACCCTTGCCTTGCTGGACCCATCAATCTTAAACTATTATGTCACAGACTTTGCTGAATCCCAATCAGTTCCTCACTTTGAAAACCCCACCCTCACCTTAAACAACTTGAGCTTCGACCTGAAAGTCCTATAAGAATCCCAATTCTGATGTCCCCTTCTGAGATACTGCTAAGACTATGTCAAATTCATATTTTAGGGAGTTTCAAGGGAAAAGTTTAAAGAAAACGAATGATAGCAATTCAGAATTGCTCACCAGTTCTTGGCTATAAAATCTCTCCCCCGAGAACCAGGTTCAACCATTTTATTATTTTAATTTTTATTTTTTGACTCAGAGAAAAAAGTTGTAGGCTTTACTGAGCAGAGTGACAGTACAAAGCTTCCACAACATGGAAGGGGGCCCGAGCGGGTAGTCAGTGTTAGATTTTTTTGATCACGTTTTAAACTCTTCAAGGCGGGAAATGTGTGGGGCGGGAAGGTGTTACCAGAGCGAGATTCTCCAAACCTTTCTCTACTCCTCCCTGATGGATGGCACATTGTAGAAACCCATCCTTCTAAACACCTCTCGTGCTGAATCCGTTGTCCTCTCCCTCATCCTTACCTCCTACAAGAACTCAATTAGCAACATCTGTTGATTCTGCCTCATAAGTAGCTCCCAAGTCCATGTGCTCTTCACCATCACCACAGCTGCAGCCTGATTCAGCTCATCTGGACTTGTGCAATGGCATCATAATTCTCTGCCAGTGCTTCTTAATGGTATCCACAGCATGCGATGTTTGCATTGCACATTGATGTCAATGAAAAGGTATGCTTGTGGCTGGAGAGAGATGTAGATTCCGGCTACTGAAGTTTCCTCCTAAGTTGTCCCAAAGACTGAAGAGATCAATATCTTGAAGCATTTATAGATACAGGTGTTATAGCCTTCCTAGTACCCTGGGTAGAAAGTTTTGCACTAGATTCTTCCCAGTACATTAGCTTTCAGAGCATTTATTTATCTTGTATCACCGATTCTTAACAATGTGCCTATCACATACTAAGTACCTAACATGTGTCATTGAATTGATACAAAGTTCTAAAGCTGATATCTTGAAACGAAGATTCTTCATTTCATGACAAGCAAAAACTTTTGGGGATCCATAATAAAGCCTTCTATGCATTCATCTATGCTTTTTTCAAGACCGTTTTATAGAGCTCTCCCTCTCTCACTACAAAGCACCTTTTCAATTTGACCTGGAGTTCTACTTGGGAGATGCCTGAATTATCACTTAAGGCTCCTGGCCCCTGCTCTGTATTCTTACATTGCTCTGTGCTTTCTTATGTGATGCCTTCCACTCAGGACACCCCTCGTCTCATTTTTTAATGAGCCTGAAGAAGCTTGTTAATCCTTGAAAACCCAACTCACTGTTGCTTCCTCACTTAAGCCTTCTCAACTTGACTGTTTCCTTTTCATATTTTCCTAAAGTACTTGACAAATAGTCTGTAGTGGAGTTAAAAAAAAGAAATCTCATTACCAGGTAACAGAATTATTCTTATGAAAGAAATCATCTTTGTTTGGGAAAAGGTCTTCATAATCCCCAAAATAAGTAACATGTTAGCAAAAGATCTGGCAATGAAATAAATGGTCCAATGGTTGTGAATGAGAAATGAATAGAAATTAGTGAGTAGAGGGAACTGGGCAAAAATATTGAGTAACATGGCAGAGCAGCTTAAAGACTTACAACAGGGCATTTGTATCCTTATATTGTGCATCCCATCTGTATTTCTAAAGCTTTCAGTGAAGTATGCCACACATTCAACAGTCTCGTGAAAACATAGTTATTTTATTTATTTTGGAGAGGCACATTTGGTTTAAAAGTAGTGGAAATAAATATACACTAAAAAGGCATAGAGTTAAAAATAAGAAGTTGACAGAGCAGAAAGTCAAGGCTGCAGGTGCTCATGAGTCAGGGAAAAAAAAGAGGGATTTATGTCAATCTTCTCTAGATTTCAAGGGATAGGAAAACTTTAGCTGCTTCCGAGTTTCACTTCAGTCTTAGCAGTTATCACAATCCATGTTACATCAGCAATAATTGCAGGGGATGTGTATAGTTCTGGGGGCAGGGTCACATTGAAACATAGCTGCCTCTGCTTTAGTCGTGGATGTTGAATGGGAAATGGGCCACTTCCTAGAAGAAAGGGGTTCCATGCAGGAAAGCAACAGGATTTTTCTGTTTCAAACAATAATCTTCTTTACTTAACTTAGATATAATTATTAATGTCACTATTGGGTCATTAATCCTGTGTTGTATATTATATTGTCAGTTGAGAGATCCATGTAGGGCTGGCCATTATAATACACCATAAACTTCTTGTGGGAATATTAAATTTCTAAGCACTCCATTTGTACCAAACGAAAGTTTGCACGAGCTCAAGGGTAGTTTTCATAAGGGCAGAAATTGTATCAGTTCTGTTTATCATGGTGTCCTAGGACAGTGCCTGTCCCACACTATAAGGAAAATAAGTATTTGTTGAACAAATAAAAATTTAATAGTCACTCAGTTAATTTTTAAATAGTTTCTTGAATAATGTATTCCAATGAGCTGGGGCCAGAAAAAATGTGGTGTTTGATGACTGATGAAAAATATCTACAAAATGTGCTGATCTGTATAAGCTATGATCGTGTTCTCTCTTTCTTTTCTTAGTGCCAACTAACTTCATGTGATACACAGCGGAAGAACAGTTATCTCAGGTCCCTGGCAATTTTCCACATAATTCACAAAGTTCAATATTTGCCAACAAATTGAATTGGGTTGACTAAAACACAGTCTTATTTTCCATACTGTTTGAATTCTGTTCCTTTTGTGCTTTTTAAAGCAAACTAGAAATGCATATGAAAGCATGACCAGGATTGGGCTGTTGGAGGCTAGTGCTGAAGGTCCTAGGAAAATGTATCTATGAAGCCTGTCACTGTTCACTCCTTGGATCATCAGAATCACGACTTGCCTTCACTGAGCTGAAATTTATGACTGAGTTGTATTAGTTAAACATCTTTCGGTTTCTGAGCAATATCAATTTCCTCTGTGAATTAAAAATACATTTGTCAATATCATAGGCTTGAATCTTGGAAAAATACAGTTCTAGGAAGCATTAACATTACTTACCATTCTAAAAGCTTTTATATTGTAAGCAATTCATGTAATTAAAATACTTGGTTATGTCTGATGGCCTCATTTTCTAAATACAGTAGTGATCAGAGTAGAATAAATATTGATCAAATATTGTATTACTTTTGCCTTCTGACTTTTTATTTTTCAGAATAATTTTGTGTTATGTGATTTGCAGCTATTTGCTTTTGCCCCATGTCTTAGTGCTTGCTAAATGATGGCTGTCTTAATTTCCTGGGGCTGCTGTGCAACAAACATGGTGGCTTAAACAACAGAAAATTATCTCAGGGTTCTGGAAGCTAGAAGTCCAAGATCAAGGTGTTGGCAAGGCTGTGAGGAAGCATCTGTTCCATGCCTCTCACCTAGCTTCTTCCGGTGGTTTGCTGACAGTCTTTGGTGTTTCCTGACTTGGATTCCCAATCTCTGCCTTCATCTTCATGTGGGCATTCTCCCTGCGTGCATGACTGTCTTAGTGTCCAAATTTCCCCTTCTATTTATTTATTTATTTATTTATTTGAGACAGAGTCTTGCTCTGTTGCCCAGGCTGGAGTGCAGTGGCGCGATCTCCACTCACTGCAACCTCCACCTCCCAGGTTCAATCGATTCTTCTGCCTCAGTCTCCTGAGTAGCTGGGATTACAGGGGCCCACCACCACGCCCGGCTAATTTTATATTTTTTTTAGTAGAGACAGTATTTCACCATGTTGGTTAGGCTGGTCTCGAACTCCTGATCTCGTGATCCACCCGCCTTGGCCTCCCAAAGTGCTAGGATTACAGGCATGAGCCACCGTGCCCAGCCCCAAATTTCCCCTTCTTATAAAGACAAGAGTTATACTGGGTTAGGGGCTACCTAATGACCTCGCCTTATCTGCAAAGATTCTATTTCCAAACATGGTCACATTCACAGGTACTGTGGGTTAGGACTTCAACATGTTTTGGAAGGACACAATTTAAATCATAACAGTTGCATATTATTGTCAAGCAATAGTGTAAAGTAAGGTGAATAAGAAGTAGAAATTTCTCGGGAATGTTGAGTTAGGCTCCAAAGGTACAGGGTACTACAAGGTCTAGTGGAGAGAAACTGAATGCTTCATGAGCTATGGGAATACAGATTTACTGTGATTCCTTTGATTGCCATGTTATACCTGAGTCAAGCACAAATGGAAACGCTTTTTTGAAAGAGATAAATAGCAATAACACCACCAAAAGAGCTAGATTTCAGTCCTCGCTCTGCTATTTTTCCGGCTAAGGAATCCTGTTGAGCAAACCAACTTCAGCAAACCTCGTTTTCTTTGTAAAGGGAAGATCTCATCGCTTGAGGCTTAAATGAGACACCCTACGTAAGTACCCAGAAGTGTACCTGTAATTTCGCAGAGCTCAAAAAAAGGACTTCCCTTTTCTCCTGCTCCTTTTTCCATTCTTCTTCATTCTGTCCATTAAGTCTTAAAATTGCCCATACTAGTGACTTTAAGTAAGTGAAAATTTTACATCTCTGCACTGTAATTTTTAAAGATAAGTCACTGAAGGATGAGGTTGCAGTATGGAAAATATATATTGTAAACCTGAAGAATTCTGAACTGCTCTTCCACTTACTATTCTGAGTCCTGGAATTTAGGGTAAAGGCATTTGGTCTCAGCAGCTCCTTTTCCAATGCTTTCCCCTGACCTAGGAGATTGTCACATGAACATATGAACATCCAATGGCTCTTGAGGGTTGGGACTATTTATTAGATAAGTGAGCAGTCTTGAGAAAATATGGGGTCAGAGTTGTTAGGTTCGAAATGCTTTGAGTCGCTTACTTGGTATTTATTAAGCTCCGATCCTGTGCCAGGCATTGCGATCGGCGTGGGTGTCTGCCTCTGAAAAGCTTGTCTTTTCCTCCCATGGGAAGCCTGTGCTTCTTTATGTGGCGAACTGCCCCCACAGGCAGCTTCCTGGATGTGAGGTCTAGGGAAGCCAAAGGTAGGGAACTTGAGGAAAGGATGCTATCAAAGCTATGGGCAAAGAGGGTAAGGCTCCAAGGACCCACTTCATTAAATGCCTTAGAACTGGTCCTGATGGAGAAAAAAAAAAAAAACTTTGCTCCTTAAACCGTGATTATTGTGATAAGGCAAAGGTAAATGTTTTTGTTGTGGGTATCCCATGAAAAATACACCTCAAAGCAGAGCACATTGAAAAATTAGTAGGGGAGTTTGTACAATATCCTGAAGGCAGCCATGTTGTTTAGCAGGCATGAGTAACAATGCCCTGTTATGGAAATTAGGAGAGAGCATTGAATTTAGGCATGGTGGACCTAATTCAATGGTAAGAAATAAAGCAAGCATGTGCTCCCCTCAGGCTCTTGTTCTTATTCTTCACAGTAACATATCGCTCCCTTTATTTAGTATGCTGAGGCTTCGAAAGTGTTTTCGTGAAAAACAGGGTTAGAGCTGGAACAGATTTTAGACATCATCTAGTCTCAGTCCCTCAATTTAGATGAGAAATGGAAGCATGTGAAGTTGAAGAACTTGCTCAAGGTCATGTTTTTTTTCAGGACAGACCTCCTTCCTTCCAATTCTGTTTTATTTCCTTTTGAAGTTGTTAGTAAAAAAATAACGGTAAGATTATTTACATTTTTAATCGTCAATTTTTCCATGTATACTTATAAATGGGGCATAGAGTTTCTACTTTTACCTACCTCCATCAAATTCAAGTTAAGTATTGGTGCTAAGATTTTCTGTGATTTATACTTGAATTGTTTGAAATAGACTTCATTAGCTCAGGAAACTTGAATTCTTTCCCTTTTTTGCAGGGTTCCTTCGTTGTCTGTAAATAGTCATCTTTACATGCTTCAACCATTCCTCTGGCTATTCTTACCACTTGATTTCAGTTTTTATTACCTACCAAGTGTTAGGCAACTGGTCTCCTCATTTTGGGTTCATCTTAACTTTTGGGCTACTTTATTAGCCTGGACTGTTTTGTATAGACTATCTTAATGGCTTGGCCTAACTCCAAATTACAAAAGTTTGTAATTAGTGAGATACTTGCCAAATGCAGTTGATTTCAGAATGAGCCATGGTTTTAAAATATTTTTCACTAATTTTTAATACTGGCCTTACATGACAAGTTTATTTGTGATCTTAGAGTTAAAAAAAAGTCATAATGTTCAAAACTGGGAATGTCAAGTAATTCTAAGTTTGTTCTTCAAGGTTCATAAGCCACAGGCATTCAGACAAACAAAGGGATTATTATGTCTGTTTTATATTTTTTAACAAAGCTGGTATCTTGCCGGCATTTATTGCATAAATACCCAGTTTTATTAGTGTCAAGATAGAAGTAGTCTCTGTCTTCCTTTTGAAGACCTAAGTGATACGTAAGCCTGTTAGCCACCAGATTAGCCAGTGGTAGGAGACATTTTGGAAGACTGCATGGCCACAAATGTGATCTTATTTTGACACTGCATGTCAGTAAGCCTATTAACAAGAATTTCTTGGATTGTCAAAGTCTTCATCAGTTCAGATTATCTGCACTGACTGACCCCAAGATGACTCATCATGGAAGAGGTAGAATCCTAGGAAGGGAACAGTGTAAGCAGGTACTTGCCTGGCTAGGCTGAGGCAGCTTTACAGGCCATGATTTTCCTGTTCTCTGCTCAGAGGCAGAAGGTTCCTGGAGAGAAAGTCCTTTTGAAGAAGTGTTGCTCTTTTCACAAGTCCCTCAGTAATGTCTCCAGCTGGATTGCCCTTCTGGGTAATACAGCCAATCTAAACGTTAGCAACAATTCTCTCTGAAAGGGTAGTGTGGCATATTGATTGAACAAGCTGCCTAAACTTTGCTAGGAAGTGTTCAACTTGCTGAATTTGTTCAGATCAGAGACCATTTAGGCTAATAACCCATGCAATTTTTAATTTTTATGGTATCTGCTTCCCATTTTCTTGCAGCTCAACTACTGTAAATAATGTTCTCACACAATATAAAATTTCCTTTCAGATCTTTAAACTGTTTTAAACACACCCAGTTTCTCCACGATAATGTTCTGAGAGTGTGTATGAGCCATCAGGCTGTGGGCCCACATTGCTCAAATAGCTTTGGATCTATTTGTCACATTAGGTTGCCCTTTCTGCCAATCCTTGTTCCAGCTCTCTTGTTTTCCCAAGTGAGGGGGTAGTGACTTGTGTGGTCACTGCTTCTTAGGGATAAAGTGTTTTAACATCTCTTTCATTTCGTAGGAGTTCTGCACTGTGGAACACACTGAGCTGTACTGAAACCCATTTTGTGAGAATCTGTAGAATGGTTCTTTGGAGGATTAATGTATCATTAAGCCCTCTAGGCACAGTGTTAAGATCAGTAAAAAAGTTTAGACTTGAAAAGGTTGTTGGCTCCAACATATGAAAACTTTTGTATAGTTATACATAAACCATATTTCATGTGGGATCTGTATACATTTCAATGTTTAATATGAAATAGGATAGAGCATCTGAAAGTAAAAATGTACAAGGTACTAGAAAGCTCTTCAAAAGCCCTGGTTTCTAAGATGTAAAATTTAAAATTAGAGATCCACTGACTGTTAGGTGGGACAGACACCTCAGGAATCATCTAATTCCACTCCATCCTCTCTAGTTTCAGTGTTTTGCTGGCTTATTGGCTCCCAGATAAGGACATGGAGTCCAGACAGGGTGACTCTCCCAAATCTGCTCAGCCAGTTAAGGACACATAGCCTGAGTGAGTGCACACATCTATCTCCTGGCCCATCATACAACAGTTTATAGCTATATCTTGATAAGGCCAACTAAACTCTGGGTTGGAATTAAGAATGCAATTTTAGCATTTCACCAAGGATCTCAAATGTAATGAGAAAATAAATTTTAATCTCTTAACTCTCATAAAGTTAGGACCAACATTGCAGAATGGGGACTGCTCTGGATCCTTCCTAACTCTGGCATATGTTAGACACTACACTTAAGGGCGTACTTAACTGCAGAGAGCAGCAGTTACAGAACTGCAGTGCAGAAGTGCAGAGAGCAGCAGTTAAAAGGACAATAAATTACAACCAATGTTTAAGGATGTTGCTTTCTAGAGCAGGCAAAATAACTGCTGTGGAAGAGACAGAACATTTATGAATATTTATGAACTCTCTGCATTTCCCAGTCTTGAACGTGACTAGTTCTGATCAATGAAATCATGTGAAAATTTGGGCCCTCGCTTGCAGGTTCAGGCTCAATGTGCTCTGTGTCTTCCCCAGGCTCCCTCTCTACCGCCTCCCTCCACTGACATGTTGGGAAGAAAATAATTTCAAGATGGTAAGTAAAAATACTAGAAGGTGGGCATGGTGGCTCACACCTGTAATCCCAGAGCTCTGGGAGGCCAGCGGAGGAGGATTGTTTGAGCTCAGGAGTTTGAGACCAGCCTTGGTAACATAGGGAAAACTATCTCTAGAAAAAATTAAAAATTACCCAGGTGTGGTGGCACGTGCCTGTGGCCCTAGCTACTTGGGGATTAGGTGGGTGTTGAGGCTGCAGTAAGCCGTTATCATGCCACTGCACTCCAGCCTGGGTAACAGAGTGAGATCCTGTTTTAAAAACAAAAAAACTAGAAGGAGCCCAGATAGTGGAGTCACAGGTTAGAGAAGAGCCTTCCAGGAAACCTGCCTAGTTGCATAGGACTTTGTGTGAGGGAGAACAAAATTTTTATTTTGTTTTTAAATTTTGGGAGTGTGTGTTTTAGTAGCCAGTATTAATTGCCCCCAACAAATCCAACAACTTTAAAAATGTAACTCATTCATTCATTCTGCTATGATTGGCTGGAAGGTCATATGAGAGAAGTGGCTACAGAGGACATCATTAGGAAATGATTGTAACATAATTCTCTTTTGTCTTTAAACCCTGCATTGGGTAGATTTCCAGAATGTCATTTAGCATCTAACTTTTAGCATTTAACATCTAAAGTTTAAGCCTACAGTTTTTCTACCCAATAAATGTTATTTCCATGATGACTACACAGTCCCTGGAGTTCCATCATGCATTTCTCTGGTCATTCCTATACACATATTTAAACATTTGTTTACTTCTTCCAGAGACTGATAGCTCTTTGCATTTGTCAGCACACAGACTACATTGCTGTAACAAAGCGACATTCCTCCTCCACCAAAAAAACAAAAACAAAAAACTCAAAGTTAACAAGTCAAACTCATACAAGACAGGAGTTTATTTCTCTCTCGACAGTCCAGAATAGGTCAACAGTGAGAGTGACCAGTGAGCCAGGTGTTTTCTATCTTGTTACTTTACCATCCCAGCTTGAGGCTGGCTCATCAGCACCACATTTGTCAAGTCCAGACTGCACCTTGCAGTTCAAGTAACTTCATTTCTAAAAGATGTGACCCAGGTAGTATATATATAGCTTCACCTCATATTCTATTCTAATCACATGTCCACTCCTGGCTGGAAAATGAAGTCTCTAGCCAGGTTGGCTATGTGCTCAGATAAAACTGGGGAATTCTGTGATGGAAAAAAAAAAAAAAGAGAGAGAGAATGGATGCTGAGACACAATTAGTAGTTTTTACCTGACAAACCACTTTGGGACCTTCAGGTCATGCTTCAGAATCAGAAGGAATCCGTTTTGTCATATTCTGTACTATACTGCAGTGTATTCATCTGTAAGTGAGAAGCACTGACGTCTCCTCAAATAACAATCAATACCTTTAATATGATGTAGCAATCATATTTTTCTCAGTATTAAGAAACTAAGGCATGGAAAACATTTTCCTCTGATATTTTTAAAAGTACGATTCTGTGAGCCTCCACTGTGTTTACCCTAGGGCTGAGGTAGGCCTGGAGATAGGCAACTAGCCAGAATATTTAACACCAGTCAATCAGAATAGGTGCCAGCTGTGGACAGATGGCACACCTACCTAGGCATGTACCAGCTGAGTATCAGCCCTGTCTAGGGGCTGAGGCATCTCAGCGGGAATTTTAGAATGAAGTGAGGAGCCTCCTAGGAGATAATTTAACCTAAGAGAAGTGAGTTGAAATTCAAAAGTTTGGTTTGGGAAGGAAAAGATTCTAAGCTCACTGCATTGTCTGTCACTTGGAATGTCACCATAAGTTCAAATTTGAGTCCTACGTGAAGAAGTCAGCAAACAGAAACATGATAGACAGAGATATATTCCCCTCCCCCCATAAAAAGCCATCAGATGTGGGAACATGAGATTTCAATAATCTAGTAGTTGATGCAATGGAAAGATTCTATGCTGGCATCTTTGGCAGTAACAAGAGATAGTGCCCTTGGGTCAGATGACAATGCCATCAGTGTCTGGCATCAGCATGCTCAGAGATATATCACCAGGGACAGGTAGCTGTGGCTGTCCCTTTGGTGTAGATTGGCAGCAGTAGGCCCCTTTGTGGGCACTGGAGCATAACTGCTGCATTAGGAATTGGCATTGACAGAGGAAATCTTTGCAGAAGACTGGAGCTGGGAAGCAGGGAATTCTTTAGCAGTCAAGGGCCCTAAACTTGGTTTGATATGGGACTTACGTGTGGGCCATGTAGGACTCAAAAGTATTTGAGAGGAGCTTAAGAGGGTCTGGAATTTGTCTCTACATGATGATGCGAGTTAAGATAGATTGTTTGACATATACTGTGACACTTTCTCTACCATCTCTGTTTATCGTTTTATAAATACGGACCTCACAGTTAGTGCTCTTGATCTATTTCATCTAGTGCTTGAGTCCTCATCAGGTAGAGATTCAAGCCAGCTATCCTTACTGCCCCACCACACTTGTCCTGTCACTGATTTGCCAGGATTCCCAGAGGAGGGAAGGGTGCCAGTGTAGCACCTTTTCTATTCAGGAACAGGCAATCTTGAGGCTGAAATAAAATAGGCCTCTTCACGAAAGCATCTCATTTCATTCAACTTCAGTTTCTTTTCTGCCTTGATCTCACTTTGAGTACCATTTGCTACTGCTGATTCACAGCTCTGTGACAGAATGAGAACCATACTATTAACCAAGTTTCTCGTGTTCTAGCCTTTTGTCAACAATTTTTCTAATTATGTTCTTATCATTAATTTTGTTTCTTAGCATTTTAATCTGGCAAGATGTTTTATCAGAGGAAAGGATACAAAAATTGTTTTATAAAATGACTCAAGAGATGGTTCGGGGGTTGGCTTAGTTGGATATGCTGAAGATATTTCAACAGGTGTGTTTTGTGGTAAAATCATTAAGGACAATGGCATAAACTCACCTTTTAGTTCCCAAACAGAGAAAAAGAAAGAGTGCTAAAATATGCTTGGTGCTGTAACAAGTCCTGAAGTTTCAATGGTGAAAAAACAGACATGAAGTCTGCTCTTGTGTTGTCTACCAGGTCTCTATTTTCATGTTAGTGCAATCCTCTTTTTGGCAGAAAATATGGCTTTAAAATTTCAAATGCACTTCCAAAATTAAAACTTCTTAGTTTGAATTCTAGATGCCCCCAGTTTGGCTCTGAACTACCTTGAAAAATAACTCTTTTATCTGGTTAGTTTGGGATAACCTGACTGACTCGAAGAACTGACCCAATTGTGAATGTTGATTCAGGTTGTATTCTTCTCTTGGAATTCCCATCCTACCATTCACTCTTGGGAAAAAAAACCTGTCCATCTTTAAAACCTACCTCAATGACACATTTTACTAAAGACTTTGCAAATATTCGTAGGTAATTGTAATTCATCACTTCCATCATTATTGAATCCTATATCATATTCTATTTATTCTGATAATCTTAAGTCAGTTCAGGCTACTACTACAGAAAATTGTAGACTAAGTATCTTAGAAACAACAGAAATTTCTCACAGTTCTGGAGGCTGGAAAGTCCAAGATCACAGCACCAGTAGATTCAGTGTCTGGTGAGGACCTTCATCCTGATTCATGGATGGCTGTCTTTTCACTGTTTTTTCACATGGCAGAAAGGGCCAGGGATCTCTCTGGGGTCTCTTTTACAAGGACACTCATCTCAAACATGGAGGTTCCACTCTCTTGATCTAATCACCTCCCAAAGGTGCCACCTTATAATATTGCCTCTTTAAGAATTAGGTTTCACATGAATTTGGGGGACATAAACATTCAGTCTTTAGCACTGACTTAGGTTAACCCCTCAGGTTAGCATTAACACACATTGCCATTGTGTGAAGTAGAAAAAGGCACCTCTTCCTCAAGATACTTGACTTTCATCTGTTGGAAAGTTCCTTTAGCATACCAATTTTGTAAGAATAAGAAAATTTTAGCCATCTGTCCAAAAAGCTACAAATATGCAAGTCTACTCTAACTAAGATAAGAAGTCCCCTATATTGTGTAGGCTTTAGATGATGACCCTGGTTTCACTTCCTGGACTGTAAATTGCCTTTGTAAAGTGCAAATGCTGAACAGCTGATTCTCCAGGAAAAATAAGCCAACCAAACCTGACTTATAGTGTTGGCTGATTTCAAGCTACCAGTATGACATCAACTAGCTCATGGGATTTCTGAAAATTTAGCAATCAGCTCTCATGAACTGTTGAGGCTGGTTCTGGCACATTGTGGGCTGGGCTTTGTTCATGTACTTTGCTATCTGCAGAACTCGAAGGTCGAGGAAGCCCTGAGCAATGTAAATATAGAATTTACAGATGCTGTACACTTAAAAACCAGCAACGTTCTTTATGTTGTTGCGGGGATAGCACACACTTGCCAGTGTGACCATCCTTCTTTATTCATAATGTTTAAGCACTTGGAATATGTATATCTTTTTAATGACATGCTCTTTAAAGTTGAAGTGCTGAAGTTCCTTAGAACAGAGCAATTCATTATTAGCTTGCCTAAGGTAAAAATAATACATATAAATAACTTTCAGGAAAATACAGTGTGCCAAGTGAAGTAAAATCTGAAGGCTGCCTTATGATTAGTGTTTCTATGGTCCCGAGTTTCTATTTTCTCAAAGCTTTGCCTAAACAATTTATATTTTAGCTACTTTAGTGGATAAAGCCATAAATATTTTCCTGACATATTAGTGCTTATACAGGGAAAGTCCTCTCAGTGGTTAATTAGTTTGCATGCTGGGACGAAAGGTGGGTGATAGGCAAGGCTTGTTAACTGCCAAATACCTAACCTCTCTGTCTGATGAATTATGTTTACTTTATAAAGACCAATGTTTTAGTCTTTGAATGAGTGAATCAATTATGACCACTAATTTTAATTTAAAATAATACCAACTCATCTCTAGTTATCTCAAATTGATGTTGTATCCCTATAGTCACCATTTAAAAACAGCTAAGTGAAGAACAGTAAGTAGTTTGAGATAAAATTTTTATAGTTGCATATACTTTACCACCAGAATATGTGAGATTAGAATTCTTTTCAAAATGTTTAAATAATTCTGAAGTATTATTTGCCAAATAATTACTTATACTATGTGTTTTCTATAGCTGCTGTAACAAATTACCGTAAACTTAGTGGTCCCCAACAACACAAACTTATCTTACAGTTCCATAGGTCAGAAATCTGACGTGGTCTCACTGAGCCAAAACAGTGGTGTCAGAAGGACTGTGGTCCTTTCTGTGGGCTCCAGAAGAGAATCAATTTCCTTGCCTTTTTCAGCCTCTACAAGCTGTCTTTATTCCTTGGCCTATGACCTTTCTTCTCTATCCTCAATGTCAGCCAGAGCAGGTCAAGCCCTCCTCACATCACATCACTTCTGACTTGCTCTTCTGCTTACCTCTTCCACTTTTGAGAACCCTTATTACATTGGGTTATTATCCACCTGCATAATCCAGCCTACTCTCCTCTTCTTAATGCCAGCTGATTAGCAACCTTATTCCATCTGCAACCTTTAGTTCCCCTTTGCAATATACTCTGACATATTCATAACTTTTGGGAATTAGCACATGAACATCCTTGGGGGATCATTACTCTGCCTACAACACACCTAAATGGCAAAAATGTGTTTACATTTTCATAGTTCCTTTCTGAGCAAACTAAGTTTCAAAGGAGTTAAATGGCTTTCCTAAGGTCTCTGGGCCAATGACATTTTTTGAGCAAAGTGAAGATATCTGCATAATGCTATAAACTGTTTTCCCCAAAATTAGCATCTTGCTCAAAACTTCAATTTTGGACCAGGTGCTTTGGCTTACACCTGTAATCCCAGCACTTTGGAAGGCCGAGGCGGGCAGATCGCTTGAGGTCAGGAGTTTGAGACCCAGCCTGGCCAACATAGTGAAAACCTGTCTCTACTAAAAATACAAAAATTAGCTGGGTGTGATGGTGCATATCTGTAATCCTAGCTGAGGGTGAAGCAGAAGAATTGCTTGAACCCGGAAGGCAGAGGTTGCAGTGAGCCAAGATTGCAACACTGTACTCCAGCCTGGGTGACAGAGCAAGACTCCATCTCAAATTAAAAAAAAAAAGAAAACAAAAACCACTTCAATTTTGTTTTGAGTATGTTCCTGCTTTCTCTTTTTTAACTTTTGAAGAAATCTCTTACTATTTAAAGGATTGCACTTTTTGTGCCTTTTCTGTTTCAAGAGTGTCTAGTGAGAAAAATGATTCAAAAGGGATCAAGCAAGTGATTCCTGAAAGCAACATGAAAGATAATATGGTAAAAAGACAAAAAATAAAATCCTGGTCTTTTAGCCAAAAGCCCTGATTTTTACAGATCCATAGAGCTTAATTAATGCCAGGGAAAAGTCAGAGGTAAGAATAAAGGTCTTAAATTTTAATGCAGTTGCAAATATAATTCGTTGGCAACCGGTACAGTATCGTTCCCAAAGAGGTGCAAGTAATCATGGCCATTTTGCAGAGGAGGAAATTGAGGAGTCAAATGCTTATAGACATTTGGAGGGTCTTTGCTTTGACCTTCTGTGTCCCTGGGTCTGTCTGACTCTCTCTGGATTCAGATGTTTCACAACACTGTTCTCTAGTTCCTGTGCACTCTGATATCTCTCACCATTCTCAAAAAGTGTGGTTTGCAAAATGCTACCTGTCTGCCTTATGATTTTCACAAGGCCTTGATCCTAACTATGATTTTAATTCTGAGACAATAGAAATGCAGAGAAGTTAGTTATTTACTCAGTGCAATGAATTAGCAAGAGGGCTGAAATAAAAGGAGAGTTCTACCTTCTCAGGAATAGGATGAAATGTTATCCTATCATGCTTCTAACAAAATGCCAAGAAATGCTCAAGGCATCTTTCACAGTAGAATGATCATGAATAAACTTTGAGAGTAGCATAAGATGTTCAAATACATAAGGAAGGCTTTTCTTGGTACAGGCATCAAAAAGGCAACTGTAAATAATGAATAACTGTGTCAACAGACTCAGAGTGCATAGGTCCCATTGCTATGTTCTTTCAGAGTTAGCACTGCTACAGAGTAATTGTGGGGTTCTTACTATTTTGTTGTCTAATCTTGCATGTGAGATACTCTTAGGCCAAAATATTTCCTTATGTTCTGCTTTAATTGCCAAAATCCCAGCCATATTGTCAAATGCAAGTTACATTCTATCCCATCCAGGATGTTTTCCCCATGATAGGAAAGGAAATTCTCAATTTTCAAATTTTGTTTTCTCTATATCTCTTAGCATACCATATGCTTAGCTGTGTAATATGTTTGTGTACATTTTTAGTGTCTCTACTATATTAAAAGGACAATTGTTTTCATTTATCTTCTAATGGATCTAGTATAGTGCACTACACATAAATAATGCTCAATGTTTCATCAATGAATAAGTGAGCACATGTAGTAGAGAAGTATAGTACTGGCTAAACAATATTGCTTTATCTTGCTTTTCTTTCCTAATTTTGTGTTTCCAATATAGTATCTTGAACATATAAGATGATTAATAAATGTTTATTGATATAATTACTTAAAATACTTAATATTTCTTTTAAAATAGGAGACTATAAGTAATAAAGAAACTTAAAAATATACTACTTTTTATTAGCTATAAGTAATCAGTTGATTTTTTTTTTTTTTCCTTAAATGGAGTCTTGCTCTGTCACCCAGGCTGGAGTGCAGTGGCACAATCTTGGCTCACTGCATGCTCTGCCTCCCGGGTTCACGCCATTCTCCTGCCTCAGCTTCCAGAGTAGCTGGGACTACAGGTGCTGGCCACCATGCCCGGCTAATTTTGTGTGTTTTTTTTTTTTTTTTAAGATGGAGTCTTGCTCTGTCACCCAGGCTGGAGTGCGGTGGCACAATCTTGGCTCACTGCATGCTCTGCCTCCCGGGTTCATGCCATTCTCCTGCCTCAACCTCCCGAGTAGCTGGGACTAAAGGTGCCCACCACCATGACCGGTTAATTTTTTGTATTTTTAGTAGAGACGGGGTTTCACCGTGTTAGCTAGGATGGTCTCGCTCTCCTGACCTCGTGATCGCCTGCCTTGGCCTCCCAAAGTGCTGGGATTACAGGCGTGAGCCACCGTGCCTGGCCAATGAGTTGATTTTGATAGGATTAAGTGCATTTTATAGTGAGGTACAGATTTGATAGTAAATTTACATAGACTTTGCACTTCAATATAACTTGGTTTCGTCCCTGGTCTTGTCATTTTCTGTGTGAATCTGGATATATCAGTTAAACTCTCCGAAACTTAAATTCACCATCCACGAAACGGGGGTACTGGCTGGGCAGAGTGGCTCACGCCTGTAATCCCAGAACTTTGAGATCACGAGGTCAGGAGTTCAAGACCATCCTGGCCAACATGGTGAAACCATGTCTCTACTAAAAATACAAAAATTAGCCAGGCTTGGTGGTGGGCGCCTGTAATCCCAGCTACTCAGGAGGCTGAGGCAGGAGAATCGCTTGAAACCAGAAGGCGGAGGTTGCGGTGAGCCGAGATCCTGCTATTGCACTCCAGCCTGGGGCAAAGAGCAAAATTCCGTCTCAAAAAAAAAAAAAAAAAAGGAAAGAAATAGGAGTACTAACATTAACCTCACAGGTTAGCTATATTAAATGAACACTTTATGCAAACAATCTAAATTATGTGCCCAGCTCACAATAAATAGTATCATTGCTCTTCCTTCCCACTCTTCTTTATTAATAACTTCATTTTCTTAAATATTAAATCTAACTAAATGGTATAATGTCTTCTTTTTGATTAAACAAAATGAAAAGATAACATTTATTCTAAGAGTAATATGCACAATATAATCCAACCCAAAATGTTTTGTGAAGCTTTTGAGAATTATCTGGTAATTACTGGTGTTTTTAATGTCTTTTTCTTCTTCTTTTCTGCTGCTTCTTCTTCCTCTTCTTCTTCTTGGAATGGTGCTTTTCTTCTTTTGAGAAATTGTCCTCCTTTGGCTCCAAAGGAGATGAAAGATTATAATTTCTACAACCTCCCCAATTCGTCATGCATTGTCCACAGGGGTGGCCATGTTTCCAAAATAAGCCGATCGGTTTTTCTCTAGGATTTGTCAAATGCGTACTGTGATAAGAAATCTGTCCTTCTCTTGGAGAGGAAATGGAGAATCTCCGAGCCTGAGTGTGACTGACCATCATGACTTGACTTTAGAGAAAGCAAGTCTGCAACAATAGACAGGGAAAGAAGGCCCAGTTACTCACGCTCATCCCGTATTTGGTAAGGCAGGTCAAAAAAACTCGAGTTTTGGCTTATTTAGCGTGATTTTGACTTTCACGTTTGCAACTAAAGTCTTATCAAATTTAAGCGTATTTAAGCAGTGAGTCACCTGGGATTAGCTGTATCCCATTGTTTCCTCCCTATTCAACGTCTAAATTTTAGCAGCTGACCACCAGGTGAATCGTGGTGCCTACCAGGTGAAGCATTTAGATCTAATTACTGCATAATCTACTGGTTTGTGTTTCACAGCCATACACTGTATCCTCATCTGGGTCAGGGTTTGGCAAATGCTGGAGTTTTGGGCGGGTTGGGGAGGTGTGAAGGACCAGGTGGGAGAAGGTGGTGGATCAGTCAACCTTTTAGCATTTTTAGAAAAAGCCCAAAACCTCCTCTAGATTACATGCTTTGTTCTCACAGAGGCACTTTAAGTCTCAGAGGAAGGTCCAGCAACTTCCTCCATTCTGTGTTATACAGTGTGTGTCAAAGTTACTTTATAAACAGATCTGGCCTGTCCTGGGAGCAGCAAGCTCTTGAACAAAATCTACTTCACCAGGTTCCTTGGTTCTAAGTTGCCTGAGACATCAAACTGAATAGGTCCTTAAAGAATGAACAACCGCCGGGCGCGGTGGCTCAAGCCTGTAATCCCAGCACTTTGGGAGGCCGAGACGGGCGGATCACAAGGTCAGGAGATCGAGACCATCCTGGCTAACATGGTGAAACCCCGTCTCTACTAAAAATACAAAAAACTA
This sequence comes from Macaca nemestrina, assembly GCF_043159975.1. Taxonomy (NCBI): domain Eukaryota; kingdom Metazoa; phylum Chordata; class Mammalia; order Primates; family Cercopithecidae; genus Macaca; species Macaca nemestrina. The sequence continues at coordinate 57,929,179 of NC_092126.1, read as the reverse complement.
GCTGGGCGAGGTGGCGGGCGCCTGTAGTCCCAGCTACTCGGGAGGCTGAGGCAGGAGAATGGCGTAAACCCGGGAGGCGGAGCTTGCAGTGAGCTGAGATCCGGCCACTGCACTCCAGCCTGGGCGGCAGAGGGAGACTTCGTCTCAAAAAAAAAAAAAAAAAAAAAATGAACAACCCTTTTATTCAGGGAAATTTTATTTTTCTTTTTGGGTCAATTTCCCCCTCACTCCCCTCCCTTTCATATTCCTTTTCTTTTTCCTTCCAAATAACATTTTTAAAATGACTTTTTAGGAGTAACATTTTCCTATTACAGAAAAACTTAAAATGTAGAAAACCAAAAAAGGAAAATAAGAACCACTTATAATACTACCACCCAGAGATAGCCCCGGTTAATTTTTGGCATATATTCTTCCAACTCTTTTTCTATGGAATAATATTTTAACATAGTTGATATGATAATGCATACTCAACATTGTGCCCTTTTTGTATTTTCACTTACTACATCTAAATATTTTCTGCTGGTTAGGTTTTCTGGCTCTTTTTTGAGACAGTATTGCTCTGTTGCCTAGGCTGGAGTGCAGTGGCATAATCACGGCTCATTACAGCTTTGACCTTCTGGGCTTAAGTGATCCTTCCACCTCAGCCTCTTGATTTGGGGCCACAGGCATGTGCCACTATGCCTGGCTAATTTTGTATTTTACTTTTTGTAGAGATAGGGTCTCCTTGTGTTACCCATGCTAGTCTCGAACTCCTTGGCTCAAGCAATCTTCCTGCTTCAGACTCCCAAAGTGCTAGGATTACAGGTGTGAGGCATTGCACCCAGCCCTAGTTAGCCCTAGTTTGAATCCCTATTTCTTTGGTATTATAAAGCTGCGATACGTCTTAGCATTACATCTCTGATGCAGTATGTCAAAGGACATAGAGCATTCATAGCACGTAAGAAGGATTTACACCAAGGTAAAACGATAATATAGATACTTGACTCCATTTGTCTTCCTGGATATAGCATAAATGTCAGGTTGCAGATATTATCAAGTGTATTTATAAGAGTGAAATGGGATGCTAGTATGCCTAATACCTGCAAAATTGTTAGTTTCTGAGTAGAAGGAAAATCTAGAGTATAAAAATTTATCATAAACATTAGGCTTTCCAGTCTTTCTATACTTCCCAAGTTGGAAACTCATCATTATTTCTGGCAAGAGCCAATGATTATTTTCCTGCCAGACTTCCTTTGTACAACTGAGAAGATCTGTTTTGTCAAGCAAAACAGAAACACAACATTTTGTCTGTGAGGTTGAAAATGAAAGTAGTGTTTCTCACTGTTTTAGAGGAAATGCAAAATACAAAGAAGCAGAAGTTAAGAAAACATTGTTAGATAAAAGATTAGAATGAGATAAACATGTGCCACTTTGACACCAGTCAGATGTGACTCCTCTCTCCACCTGACCAACCAAATGATCAACTTCTTCAGCCTAGAGACTGTGGACAAAGACACTTACTTTTGGCTTTTGCCTAAGTCATCTGATTATGCTAGTGACTCCCTATAACATTTGATGGCCATTTCACTTAACTTTTGAAAAAAAAATCCAATCAGAAAATCATGGTGATCTCTGAAAAAGGGTGGGGAAAACAAGGACATATTGGATACAAAGTTTGTATCATTCATTTTCTAAAAATTCAATTTGAAGCTAGCGGGAAGTACAAGATTACAGAGATAAAAGCTCCATTTAATCTTAATATTTTTTCAAGACATAAATGGGGTAGAGATTTACATAGGAGTTGGCAGTTTGGAACAGAGTTGACTAGGCATAAAAGCAATAGTATTAAAATGTTTGTTTTTATTTTGTATTTTTGAGACTTGAAACTGATAAAAATTTCTGATTAGCAAACTTTGAGAATAGAGTCTTTCTTCTTTCCAAAGTAACAAATATCTTTTAGTTTGAGTACTCCATCTGTGGCAACAGGAATGATAAATGCTTGAGAAAATTAGCAAGGTTTTGCCCCACTTAAATGGTTAATAGTAACAGCAGCACAGACCCAAACTTGATAAAACTTTGGTACTTGTTATTTGGACTAAAATTTTGTCTAACTCGACTCAGACACTTAAATGGGAGTTTTCAGATTATCCTGCCCACTGATTCATAACTGGGAGACAGATTCATGGGAAAGCAGCATTGGACACATACTCCTTCTCTTGCTGAGAACCACTGATATAATCTAATTCTCTTGTTTTTTAGGTGAGAGAAGCAGAGGCCCAAAAGAATACAGCAAATACCCAAGGTCACCCTGTCAGGAGTGGCAGAATAGGGCTGGAACAAGGACTCTTTTCTTTGGACAGCATCCTTTCCACTTTGCACCTACAACCCACTAGAACACTGGCATGGAGGCAGACTCCTTCCCAACAGGTATTGTCGAGAGCTTCTTCCTACTGTCATTTGTGAGTTTCATCAGCTCCCAATCCTTTGTGTCTCAACTTCTAAACCTTCTTTCTTTGACCAGAACTCAGCCACAGTAGAACTGGATTTATGGATGGGATTAGAGATATGTCTCATCTGATGTGACAACTCTAAAGAATAGGTAGTGTTTTAGAGACATCAGAAGGCCCTATAGAATTCAACAAGAGTACCATGTAAAATTCACGATGTCTGGATGTGTTAGGGATAGGGAGGTATTGCTATTTTGAGTTTGATCTATCCTTTAGGCCCAGAAAATCTTATATTTATAGACAGAGGAGATCCAGGCACCGGAGAGTTGTTCCTCCATAGGGATGCGAGCCTGATGTTTTAAAAAGCTAACAGTGAAGAGTCTAGTGGCTTTTTATGATTTGTACTAGTCACTCTTCACTTCTGGCTCTTCACCTGCTCTGACATGATGGAAATAAAATAAGTTAAGAGATAGCTGTTTTATTAGAGCTGGAAGCTCCTATTACTTCAACTACAAATATCACTTAGGTAAGTTTTAAATTTACTTTAAGGAAATATAGATATAAGTATACTTGAAATTGCCCATTATAATGGTGGTTGTGATAAAGGAGGAAAGGGTAAGGGTATCCACAGTTGGCCTGAAACTATAATTTCAATGCTTATAATACTATTTGGAAGGACTTGAAGAAATAAGTCCATTGAAGGCTCAAGTAAGATGGTAACAAGCAGTACATTCATAGTTGCACTATTTGTAATAGCGCCAAACTGGAAAGTTCTGAAGTGCCCATCAACAATAGGACAAACAAATTGTAATAAGTACCACAATAGAACATTATTCTGCAATGAGAATGAGATCCACAATCAGCACAACAATACAGAGGAATCTCACAAATGTTAAGGCTGAGAGAAAGAAGCCAGGCACAAAAGAATACATACTGATTGATTCTATCTGTATAAAAGACAAAACCAGGCAAAGCTAGTGAATATTAGAAGTCAGGATAGTTATCATTCTGGGAGAAATAAAGTGACAAGGAGGTGCTTCTAGAGTGCTAGTACTGCTCTGTTTCTTACAGGTGCTGGCTACAGGGTCATTGTTCAGTTAAAGTTAAGTTTATTGAACTGTATACTTATGCTTTATGCAATTTACATACCTATGTTATAGTATTTCTGTAACTTTTTTTTAAAGGCAAATGGGCATTTTTCAAGAGGCAGGGAACTAATACTCATTATTTAGATAGAAAAGCCCTGCTTTCATCTTTTGTTAGGAAAAGTAAGAATTTTGGAAGTGCACCTCTTTTGTAAAATCTTAATCTGGTAATAAACTAAAATAGTCAATAGAACAGCAAAAGAGAGGAATAGAAGCCTGAAAAGATGAATTCCTATCAAACACTAAACAGTTCTTTTCCAGAACTCTTCGTGACTTAGAATTCTAGAAGGTCCATTTCTATTCAGAAATGCACTTCTAAAGTTAGACAGCTGTCACAAAGTCTTAGGGAGTAATGAGTTCACAATTTCAATTTATTATCAAAATATTTCCATCTGATGACAAACCTGAAAAGACAGGAGACACAGAGCTACATAGATGCAGATTTGCCCTTTTATCAGACATACTCTAAGGGACAGATTTAGTTTTGAAAGTCCAATTTGAAAACCACAAGTATATATATCTCTAGACAACTGTCCAATGGCAATTTTTACCCTAAAGTTTGTGCTTCAAGCTTTTCATCAATATGATTTATAAGTTTAAATAGTCTCAAATTTTCATCTGCATATCACTTTACAGATCCTGGTTCACAACTATTTATTTTAAGCTGAAACTTCAATATTCATTGATTACCTGTAATAATAGTTACTCATAAATGTAGTTAATAATTAAATATAAAAATTATTATTTTTACATTTATATAAATCTCTTAAAAATACCAAGTTTTGAGAGATAGAGAGAGCAAGAAATTGCTTAGAAAATTGCAGGAAGCCTTAAGAATCTCAGTATCAGTCAAAGCAGGTACAACAAAAAACAATTTTAGACATTCATTTTTTGCTCTAAGAGTGCTTCAAATAAATGATCACAGAATGAATAACTGACGTATGGCAAAAATGAGTTTAAAACTGTATAAGTTCCAAGGCCCCAATGTGTATAAGAATTCTTTGGAAGGGTTTTGAAGGACTGTAAATGTTGCAAATAAAAGTAAAAACTAGTAGTTAGGCAATGTGCTTGAAACTATAGTGTCACCTACTGTTCTTCTGGTGCCTAACTGTATTCTTCCACATCTTCTTTTCCCTTTGGATTCGAAATCCTGGTCTACCTCAAAGGTTCTGCATTGTTTTCTAGGGACATCAGCAAATTGGTAGACCATATGAGAAACAGAAATAAACAGTAATATTATCTTTAGAAATTAAGCATTATTTACACAGTGAGAAGTGATTGACTTGACAGACCTCAGACCCTCTTCCTCCCTCCACACCCTTTCTAGAACAACCTAATGTTATTTGTATTGTGATGCTCCCCTCTCTGTTAATCACCCCCGAGTCAGTACAGTGACCCCTAGGGCCCATTTTCTCTCAGTTAGAGAGTTCCCCATTTCTGTGGTGTTGGCAAGTCTAGCCGAGGGCTGCACTGCTTCTTTTGAAGATCACCAAACCCGGCATTTCTTTTCTGGATTCATGTAGGAATTCTTGCGGCAGTGAAAGGCTTCTGAAAACTCTGCAGAGTTCTGCAAAGTCCCAATAATCCTTTGAAACAAACAAAAAAAGTCACCATCAGCATTTGATACTCATGTCCAAACCACACTGGAGCCCTGCAGCATTTCCCTCTGCAGGTCAAGTGAATGAATTTGGAGTTTGAAGTTAAACTTAAAATAACCTGGTACAACGAGTCAGTGCCTTCTCATTAACAGAATTTTTAAATGGAGAGGTAACAAAGTACAGGAGTTAAAAGCACAGATTTGGGAGACAGACTACATGGCTTGAATCCTGCTTATGAAGCTTCTTTGTGCCTTGGTGTCTGCACAATAGAACATGCATCTTAAGATTGTCATGGAGAGTTAGTAATTTATAAGCATTATGTGTGTTTGTAAAACAAATGAATAATTCACATTTGAAAATGCAGTTATTTGGAGTTGTATTATAATAAGAGTTTGGTCAAAGAATATAATCATGACCTCTCACGGTAAATGTCTTGAAAGGGCTCACATAATGACTTAAGCATAATAGACTTTAAATAGATATTTTTTGTTGATTTGATAGAGGATTATTTTCCTTTTTCCAAAAGGGCTCCTTAAATATCAGAAACTGGATTCAGCCTGAATAACTGGAAAGGGCTGGCAAAATGCCACTTTCCTCTTATCTCTGACCCCAGTGGGCAAAAACAACACAGTCCAGTTCACTATCTGCACCTAGCAGCATTTGAGGGGAGAGATGGGTCAGTACATTGATGTAGAGGTGATGTTTTCACACCCACCCTGAACCCTGAACCACCTCCTTCCCTTCTCTTCCTGCTGAGGCCAGCCCACCATGCTTGCTTGGGTTGGGAGGAGGTGCCCAGAGACAAGTGGACTGGAGTGGTGCAAGGACTAGGCACAAGTGACAGGTGAGTCCATTTTGATTTACGGAGCTCTCCCTATGTGGCAGGTGCACTACCGTGTGTACATCTTAGCACTTCTCTCTCCTCCAACCATTCTCCACACCACAGTCAGAATGATCTTTAAAATTTAAATCAGATTCCATAATCTCTTACTTAAAGCCTTTTATGGACTTGATGGAAATTTACACTCCTGTTCATGGCCTCCAATGTCCTCCTGATGGCTCCAGTCTCCTCTCTAGCCTCCTCGTGGTACATTTCTCTTCCTGTTCCTCCTTAGGCTCAAACTATGCTGACCTACCTTCAATTCCTCAGACCAGCCAAACCCTGTCCTTCTTCAGGGCCTCCTGCTACCTGCAGGTCCCACTCCCTGGAAAGTTGCTCAGCAGTCAGTACCTGGCTAACTCCTCAGCCTTCATGCCTTTGCTTAAATATACCCTCCTTGGACCCCTTCTTTGAATGCCATCTAAACTAACTCCTCTCGCAGGGACTATCCCTATCAAAGCACTTACCACATTTACAATGATTTGTTCTCCTTTTTTACTTCCTGACACACCCACTAGACTAATTTCTATGAGGGCAAAATACAGCCTTTGTATCCTTGAGTTCCACATCTGTGGATTCAACCAAATGTGGCTGAACATATGTGGGGGAAATATTGTGTCTGTACTGAACACATATGGACTTATTTTCCTTATCATTAATCCCTAAAGAACACAGTATAACAAATATTTACACAGCATTTACATTGTATTAGGTATTATAAGTAATCTAGAGGTGACAAAGTACAGGAGGGAGAAGGTGTATAAATTATATATAAATACCACACCATTTATATCAAGAAGTTGAGCATCCACAAATTTTGGTATCTGCAGGGAGGGGAACCAATCCCCCACAGATACTGAGGGAAGATGCTGTACTGTGTACGTCTTGCTCCCTGCTGTGCCCCCAAAGTCCAGCACAGGACTCAGTACATATTGAATGAATGAACCTTGACCTGGTTTGTCACAGTGATTACCTGTAGAGAAGCAATAGGGCATCAGGAAGAAAAACACTACTTAGTGTTTCTGTCGTTTGTTTGATATTATGGACCAACAGGAAGAGAAAGAAAGCATTTTCTTTCTGTTTCCTCATTCCAGAAAATAGAGATCCATGTGGATTTTTCATAAGTCTGACTTTCTAATATGTCACGCATCAATGCATCAACTAACTTCTCTATTCCTCTCCACCACAACTCCCCTATCTTTCATGGAGGATGTAACCTTTTTTAGTTGTTTGTTTTTTAGGACCCCTAGAGGAGTCTTAAAAATGAAAATAATCTCCTGGGGTTGTGAAGTGGAGCCAGGAGCTGGGGAATTTATATGTTAGTCCATTTGACAGGGAGATGATTGGCCTTCCCTAGAATGGGGTGAGTTCCAGTAAAGGCAGGTTGTGTGAATGACAAGGAGATGCTTCCCGCTCTGAGCATGGCTCTGAGAGTCCCTCTGATAGCAATGGCGCATGGTTGTTGGAGAACCTGGACCTGAAGAGTGAAGGCTCTGGAGCTCATGAGCATTGGAAGGAAATGGAAACACTGACTGGGAGGATTTGGACTGCATGGATGTCAGCAGTGACCATGGTGGACTGAAGATGGAAGCTATTCTCTAATTTCTATGTCTGTGTGATGATTTCAGATTCCAGAATAACCCTGAAAGAGCACGTTGAAAAGTCACTGAAAGTAAATGGCTCATCTCCTAGCTTGGTCTAAGAGCTCAGAGTTTGGCTTAACTTGATTTAAAAAAAAATGTCCATTTCTTACATCTGAAATATTGAAAAACACATTCACTCTTTGGACCATGTGAGAGTACAAGGAGAAGTCTGCAGTTTGCAAACCAGAAGATGGCCCTCACCAGAACCCGATCATGCTGGCACCCTGATCTTAGACTTCCAGTCTCCAGAACCGTGAGAAATAAATTTCCATTGTTCATAAGCCAAAAAAAAATTCACTTCTATAATGTAGTCAAAAGTGACTGTGTAGGAATCAAAAGAGCTTAGAAATTAGGAATTTGCGTTGGTCTTTAGTCTTTCAGGTTGTGGGACTCAATGATCCTTTATGTTAGAGAGGAGCTTTGATTTATTCATGCAACCTTCTTCCCAATTCAGGATGCCTAGATACTGGCTAAAGACAGTCATCCTGACATCCTGGGCATTCCTCACACTGGGGAGCAAGCTCCCTGGTTGACCAGGTAAGCCACGAGTCATTGACTGGAAGAGCTGCAAGTTTTTGTTTTTTTTTTTAATTAATTTTTTTCCAAAGGATTCTGTCTTAGATTTAATCATATGGGAACAAGTACTTCAGTAAAAATGTCCAAACCCACTATTTAATTTTATATTTTTCTTAAAAAGTATTTTTAGGATTTATATTTATAAATCTCAAAATTAAGTTAAAACAACAAACAAAAAAACACCTCAAAGAAAAGTCTTCAGATAACACTGTGGAGAGTGGGCACTGCAGAAACACTCATCCTGCTGTGCACTCAGCTCTCCACGCCCGCTCTGCCCATCCTCTCTCCATCCAAAGACTCTACTTAATTTGATCCTGAATAGGTCAACAACACACGAGGGCTTCACTTACTTTCTTAGTTAATGTTTGGTGTTGATGACATCAAATCTTTGAATAGATCATCTATTTTTTTCTGAGATAGGGTCTCCCTCTGTCACTCAGGCTGGCGTGCAGTGGTGCGATCATGACTCACTGCAGCCTTGACCTCCTGAGTTCCAGTGATCCTCCTGCCTCAGCCTCCCAAGTAGCTGGGACTACAGGCATGTACCACCAGGCCTGGGCAATTTTTTTGTTTTTAATAGAGATGAGGTCCCACTATGTCACCCAGGTTGGTCTTGAACTCCTGAGCTCAAGTGATCCTCCCTCATTAACCTCCCAAAGTGCTGGAATTAACAGGCATGAGCGACTGTACCAGGCCTAGATAATCTATTTTGAAAAGTGAATACATTATTAATAAAATACATCTTTTTCCTAAGAGTGAGATCGTATTACATGAATTATCTTCTGTTATTAGAAGATATGTACATGAATTTCATGCTGTATAAAACTGTGTACTTGTGTTTCTACTAACAGAAGATAATAAAGCTTTTATTGATGATTTCTTAAGGTGATTTACTTGAAATTTTTACTTTATTATATAAAATAACTTATTGTACTGCTGATGTTTTCTCCCTTGGCAAACAGTTACTTGTATTAAAAACATCTAAGAGATTTGGCATTGTGACCAAGAATGGACTTTATATACTATCTGACTATTGTTGCGTACTACAACTGGACTTCTGAATTACTGTGTGCAATTAATGGGTCCTCGGACAACTTTTTGTTAATTCTTGTAAATGAATGACTTAGCTACAAAGTTAACTGGTTTCATTCAGGAATAAGCTATCTAACCTTCATCATTAACTAATTTTTATGGTTCTTTCAAAGCAAAGTCACATTGATGAGTGTATGTTCTGCTATACATTCATAAAGAAATTAATGCTGGAATAGATTTCTAGTTATCAGCTAAAGATTGGAGGGGCTAATATAAATTCTACAAAACTCACTAAAATCTATACTGATGGGGGCGGAGCAAGATGGCCGAATAGGAACAGCTCCAGTCTCCAACTCCCAGCGCGAGCGACACAGAAGACCGGTGATTTCTGCATTTTCAACTGAGGTACTGGGTTCATCTCACTGGGGAGTGCCGGACGATCGGTGCTGGTCAGCTGCTGCAGCCCGACCAGAGAGAGCTGAAGCAGGGCAAGGCATTGCCTCACCTGGGAAGCGCAAGGGGGAAGGGAATCCCTTTTCCTAGCCAGGGGAACTGAGACACACAACACCCGGAAAATCGGGTAACTCCCACCCCAATACTACGCTTTAAGCAAACAGGCACACCAGGAGATCATATCCCACACCTGGCCGGGAGGGTCCCACACCCACGGAGCCTCCCTCATTGCTAGCACAGCAGTCTGTGATCTACCTGCAAGGCAGCAGCGAGGCTGGGGGAGGGGCGCCCGCCATTGCTGAGGCTTAAGTAGGTAAACAAAGCTGCTGGGAAGCTCGAACTGGGTGGAGCTCACAGCAGCTCAAGGAAACCTGCCTGTCTCTGTAGACTCCACCTCTGGGGACAGGGCAATAACAAACACAGCCGAAACCTCTGCAGACGCAAACGACTCTGTCTGACAGCTTTGAAGAGAGCAGTGGATCTCCCAACACAGAGGTTGAGATCTGAGAAGGGACAGACTCCCTGCTCAAGTGGGTCCCTGACCCCTGAGTAGCCTAACTGGGAGACATCCCCCACTAGGGGCAGTCTGACACCCTACACCTCACAGGGTGGAGTACACCCCTGAGAGGAAGCTTCCAAAGCAAGAATCAGACAGGTACACTCGCTGTTCAGAAATATTCTATCTTCTGCAGCCTCTGCTGCTGATACCCAGGCAAACAGGGTCTGGAGTGGACCTCAAGCAATCTCCAACAGACCTACAGCTGAGGGTCCTGACTGTTAGAAGGAAAACTATCAAACAGGAAGGACACCTACACCAAAACCCCATCAGTACACCACCATCATCAAAGACCAGAGGCAGATAAAACCACAAAGATGGGGAAAAAGCAGGGCAGAAAAGCTGGAAATTAAAAAAATAAGAGCGCATCTCCCCCGGCAAAGGAGCGCAGCTCATCACCAGCAACGGATCAAAGCTGGACGGAGAATGACTTTGACGAGATGAGAGAAGAAGGCTTCAGTCCATCAAATTTCTCAGAGCTAAAGGAGGAATTACGTACCCAGCGCAAAGAAACTAAAAATCTTGAAAAAAAAGTGGAAGAATTGATGGCTAGAGTAATTAATGCAGAGAAGGTCATAAACGAAATGAAAGAGATGAAAACCATGACACGAGAAATACGTGACAAATGCACAAGCTTCAGTAACCGACTCGATCAACTGGAAGAAAGAGTATCTGCGATTGAGGATCAAATGAATGAAATGAAGCGAGAAGAGAAACCAAAGGAAAAAAGAAGAAAAAGAAATGAACAAAGCCTGCAAGAAGTATGGGATTATGTAGAAAGACCAAATCTACGTCTGATTGGGGTGCCTGAAAGTGAGGGGGAAAATGGAACCAAGTTGGAAAACACTCTTCAGGATATCATCCAGGAGAACTTCCCCAACCTAGTAGGGCAGGCCAACATTCAAATCCAGGAAATACAGAGAACGCCACAAAGATACTCCTCGAGAAGAGCAACTCCAAGACACATAATTGCCAGATCCACCAAAGTTGAAATGAAGGAAAAAATCTTAAGGGCAGCCAGAGAGAAAGGTCGGGTTACCCACAAAGGGAAGCCCATCAGACTAACAGCAGATCTCTCGGCAGAAACTCTCCAAGCCAGAAGAGAGTGGGGGCCAATATTCAACATTCTTAAAGAAAAGAATTTTAAACCCAGAATTTCATATCCATCCAAACTAAGTTTCATAAGTGAAGGAGAAATAAAATCCTTTACAGATAAGCAAATGCTTAGAGATTTTGTGACCACTAGGCCTGCCTTACAAGAGACCCTGAAGGAAGCACTAAACATGGAAAGGAACAACCGGTACCAGCCATTGCAAAAACATGCCAAAATGTAAAGACCATCGAGGCTAGGAAGAAACTGCATCAACTAACGAGCAAAATAACCAGTTAATATCATAATGGCAGGATCAAGTTCACACATAACAATCTTAACCTTAAATGTAAATGGACTAAATGCTCCAATTGAAAGACACAGACTGGCAAACTGGATAAAGAGTCAAGACCCATCAGTCTGCTGTATTCAGGAGACCCATCTCACACGCAGAGACATACATAGGCTCAAAATAAAGGGATGGAGGAAGATTTACCAAGCAAATGGAGAACAAAAAAAAGCGAGGGTTGCAATCCTAGTCTCTGATAAAACAGACTTTAAACCATCAAAGATCAAAAGAGACAAAGAAGGCCATTACATAATGGTAAAGGGATCAATTCAACAGGAAGAGCTAACTATCCTAAATATATATGCACCCAATACAGGAGAACCCAGATTCATCAAGCAAGTCCTTAGAGACTTACAAAGAGACTTAGACTCCCATACAATAATAATGGGAGACTTCAACACTCCACTGTCAACATTAGACAGATCAACAAGACAGAAAGTTAACAAGGATATCCAGGAATTGAACTCATCTCTGCAGCAAGCAGACCTAATAGACATCTATAGAACTCTCCACCCCAAATCAACAGAATATACATTCTTCTCAGCACCACATCATACTTACTCCAAAATCGACCACATAATTGGAAGTAAAGCACTCCTCAGCAAATGTTCAAGAACAGAAATTATAACAAACTGTCTCTCAGACCACAGTGCAATCAAACTACAACTCAGGACTAAGAAATTCAATCAAAACCGCTCAACTACATGGAAACTGAACAACCTGCTCCTGAATGACTACTGGGTACATAATGAAATGAAGGCAGAAATAAAGATGTTCTTTGAAACCAATGAGAACAAAGATACAACATACCAGAATCTCTGGGACACATTTAAAGCAGTGTGTAGAGGGAAATTTATAGCACTAAATGCCCACAAGAGAAAGCAGGAAAGATCTAAAATTGACACTCTAACATCGCAATTAAAAGAACTAGAGAAGCAAGAGCAAACACATTCGAAAGCTAGCAGAAGGCTAGAAATAACTAAGATCAGAGCAGAACTGAAGGAGATAGAGACACAAAAAACTCTCCAAAAAATCAATGAATCCAGGAGTTGGTTTTTTGAAAAGATCAACAAAATTGACAGACCACTAGCAAGACTAATAAAGAAGAAAAGAGAGAAGAATCAAATCGACGCAATTAAAAATGATAAAGGGGATATCACCACCGACCCCACAGAAATACAAACTACCATCAGAGAATACTATAAACACCTCTACGCAAATAAACTGGAAAATCTAGAAGAAATGGATAATTTCCTGGACACTTACACTCTTCCAAGACTAAACCAGGAAGAAGTTGAATCCCTGAATAGACCAATAGCAGGCTCTGAAATTGAGGCAATAATTAATAGCCTACCAACCAAAAAAAGTCCAGGACCAGATGGATTCACAGCTGAATTCTACCAGAGGTACAAGGAGGAGTTGGTACCATTCCTTCTGAAACTATTCCAATCAATAGAAAAAGAGGGAATCCTCCCTAACTCATTTTATGAGGCCAACATCATCCTGATACCAAAGCCTGGCAGAGACACAACAAAAAAAGAGAATTTTAGACCAATATCCCTGATGAACATCGATGCAAAAATCCTCAATAAAATACTGGCAAACCGGATTCAGCAACACATCAAAAAGCTTATCCACCATGATCAAGTGGGCTTCATCCCTGGGATGCAAGGCTGGTTCAACATTCGCAAATCAATAAACATAATCCAGCATATAAACAGAACCAAAGACAAGAACCACATGATTATCTCAATAGATGCAGAAAAGGCTTTTGACAAAATTCAACAGCCCTTCATGCTAAAAACGCTCAATAAATTCGGTATTGATGGAACGTACTTCAAAATAATAACAGCTATTTATGACAAACCCACAGCCAATATCATACTGAATGGGCAAAAACTGGAAAAATTCCCTTTGAAAACTGGCACAAGACAGGGATGCCCTCTCTCACCACTCCTATTCAACATAGTGTTGGAAGTTCTGGCTAGGGCAATCAGGCAAGAGAAAGAAATCAAGGGTATTCAGTTAGGAAAAGAAGAAGTCAAATTGTCCCTGTTTGCAGATGACATGATTGTATATTTAGAAAACCCCATTGTCTCAGCCCAAAATCTCCTTAAGCTGATAAGCAACTTCAGCAAAGTCTCAGGATACAAAATTAATGTGCAAAAATCACAAGCATTCTTATACACCAGTAACAGACAAACAGAGAGCCAAATCAGGAATGAACTTCCATTCACAATTGCTTCAAAGAGAATCAAATACCTGGGAATCCAACTTACAAGGGATGTAAAGGACCTCTTCAAGGAGAACTACAAACCACTGCTCAGTGAAATCAAAGAGGACACAAACAAATGGAAGAACATACCATGCTCATGGATAGGAAGAATCAATATCGTGAAAATGGCCATACTGCCCAAGGTAATTTATAGATTCAATGCCATCCCCATCAAGCTACCAATGAGTTTCTTCACAGAATTGGAAAAAACTGCTTTAAAGTTCATATGGAACCAAAAAAGAGCCCGCATCTCCAAGACAATCCTAAGTCAAAAGAACAAAGCTGGAGGCATCACGCTACCTGACTTCAAACTATACTACAAGGCTACAGTAACCAAAACAGCATGGTACTGGTACCAAAACAGAGATATAGACCAATGGAACAAAACAGAGTCCTCAGAAATAATACCACACATCTACAGCCATCTGATCTTTGACAAACCTGAGAGAAACAAGAAATGGGGAAAGGATTCCCTATTTAATAAATGGTGCTGGGAAAATTGGCTAGCCATAAGTAGAAAGCTGAAACTGGATCCTTTCCTTACTCCTTATACGAAAATTAATTCAAGATGGATTAGAGACTTAAATGTTAGACCTAATACCATGAAAATCCTAGAGGAAAACCTAGGTAGTACCATTCAGGACATAGGCATGGGCAAAGACTTCATATCTAAAACACCAAAAGCAACGGCAGCAAAAGCCAAAATTGACAAATGGGATCTCATTAAATTAAAGAGCTTCTGCACAGCAAAAGAAACTACCATCAGAGTGAACAGGCAACCTACAGAATGGGAGAAAATTTTTGCAATCTACTCATCTGACAAAGGGCTAATATCCAGAACCTACAAAGAACTCAAACAAATTTACAAGAAAAAAACAAACAACCCCATCAAAAAGTGGGCAAAGGATATGAACAGACATTTCTCAAAAGAAGACATTCATACAGCCAACAGACACATGAAAAAATGCTCATCATCACTGGCCATCAGAGAAATGCAAATCAAAACCACAATGAGATACCATCTCACACCAGTTAGAATGGCAATCATTAAAAAGTCAGGAAACAACAGGTGCTGGAGAGGATGTGGAGAAATAGGAACACTTTTACACTGTTGGTGGGATTGTAAACTAGTTCAACCATTATGGAAAACAGTATGGCGATTCCTCAAGGATCTAGAACTAGATGTACCATATGACCCAGCCATCCCATTACTGGGTATATACCCAAAGGATTATAAATTATGCTGCTATAAAGACACATGCACACGTATGTTTATTGCAGCACTATTCACAATAGCAAAGACTTGGAATCAACCCAAATGTCCATCAGTGACAGATTGGATTAAGAAAATGTGGCACATATACACCATGGAATACTATGCAGCCATCAAAATGATGAGTTTGCATCCTTTGTAGGGACATGGATGCAGCTGGAAACCATCATTCTTAGCAAACTATCACAAGAACAGAAAACCAAACACCGCATGTTCTCACTCATAGGTGGCAACTGAACAATAAGATCACTTGGACTCAGGAAGGGGAACATCACACACAGGGGCCTATCATGGGGAGGGGGGAGGGGGGAGGGATTGCATTGGGAGTTATACCTGATGTAAATGATGAGTTGATGGGTGCAGCACACCAACATGGCACAAGTATACATATGTAACAAACCTGCATGTTATGCACATGTACCCTACAACTTAAAGTATAATAATAATAAATAAATTAAAAAAAAAAAAAAGAAAAAAAAATCTATACTGATATCTATAAAATATCAGGAACCAATGCTAATATTGAAGGGAAATTGAAGAAACAGAAGAATTTCAAAGAGGGCTTATTAGCCTGCTAAATTACAGAGTTATGAAGGAACAAAATAGCCTTATTAGTTGAACATGTCTATATAAAACACTAGACAAAATATTCCTTCAAAAATATTAAAAATTAAGCTTTGAAAAACATTTCTTACTTTGCTAGTGGTGTCAGTTCTAAAAAGTGCCCTTTCTTCCTGACTGGAAGATAAGGTTGAGCAATCTAAGCACTTAAATCAGTTTGTCTATTTTGACTTGCTTTACAAAATTATCAGACCCTTACATATCGCATAGAAAATTACATCTAAATAATTTTAGAAACATATTTATAGATTACATATAAATATTATAATAACCATTCCCTGAAATGACGATAGATGGCTAACCATAAACTGCATTTCCAAAATGAAGTCAATATTTAAATTACAGATTCAATTTCTAGACTACTAAAAGAAAAATGTTTTTGGCTTACATACCATTTAATTTTAACCACATGTTTTCTGAGCTAATCAAAATGGAGGAATTAGGGAACTAAAGGCAGGCAATACAATAATAGGAAAGAAAACTAGGAAAGAAACAAACGCACAGAAAAACCTTAATAAAAAGCCAAAATAAATCAAAAAGCATCACAATTGATATAAGAATAAATAGCTCCACAGAATAAATTAATAAACAGTAAAAGCATAACTAATAATCATAAAGTAGTCTGTACCATCAAAATGTTTTAAAAGGTGAGGTTTTTTTTTCAGGATATTGTTTTAAGGTAGGAAGGCAGAAATATATTTTTAATAAAGAAATTTTAATCCAGTTGTTAAGATAAAAATGTTAATACTTAAAAGAGACAAATTTTACCTATCAAAACTTAATTTGCAACCTCTCATTCTCCGAGGATGGTAGATATACCAGGTATTACAATAATATTACTGAAATTCACCTAGATTTTTATGGACATCTGTTTTAGTTTATGGAGATATGCAGGGCAAACCCTTGACAAATTAGGTTGTATGGTGGTTTGTATGAGCTTATAAATGCTAGCTGCTATCCTTAGAATTAGATTCTTATACCTTAACTTCTAAAGTTTATTTTAAAGAACATAAATAAAGCTTTAGTCAGGAAGACTACAACAACGATAGGTTAGACATAGCAAATACGGTTTTATAGACGCAGCTTTGTATCAAGCGTATTTTGCTTTTTGTTTTAATACTATGGCTGTTTAAATATAAGGTTACAAATATCTAATTCAGAAATATTTCTATATAACCACCAAGCACAATTCTTAAATAGCAACTCGGTATCTATTAGTTTTTAAAGTTCTTTAAAAAATATGTTTTACTTTGTACAGCCAGGAAATGGTCTGTTTCCAAAACTAAATGTAAGCTCAATCTTTTGCCAAGAAAATCTCCTTACCTCCAGAGAAAATAATAATTTCCTTGACAAAAGGTTGGCATTCCATTTACCCTTAAAACACACACACACACACACACACACACACACACACAATTGTTATGAATGAAAAATAGTCGATGAGGGATCTTTGGAACCAGAACAACAATAAAAACTTAAATATACACATAATTTAACTTATTTATAGCAAAATATTGTTTTCAGTTTAAAATTGGAGCTAGAAAACAGTTATATACTTATCTATGTTTTACTTAACCACTGATCAGTTACTAACATTCTGAAATGTGCAGAACATAAGAAATGAGCACCAAAACGGCCTTGACTGATAGGGAACTATTGCAAAATACATAAGAATTCTTATTCTGTTCATAACTCTTGTCTACAAATAATCCTAGTATGAACTTTCAAACACACACACACAACATAGGCTCTTCATTTATATTAACGTTAATCCTCTAGCAACTCTCATGATAATTTAATCCTCATTTTACATATCAAGAAACTGAGGCACAGAGGTTACATTAACGCTAGTAAATAGTGAAGCCATGGTTGGAACTCAAGTGTTTCTTACTTCAAAGCTTAAGTTCACTTCAGTAAAGAAAAAGACAACTTTAAAAAAATTAAAAGTTTCTTGAATAAACCACAGTGGGAATTAATCCAGTCACTTTTGTTGCTCATTACCTATAAAGCAGTTAATTTGAATATCTTAGCAGAACTAAAGTTAGTCTGGATTACAGAGATAATAGGCATACCATAAGCAATTATTGAGTGAATGAATATTGAAAGAAATGTTAAGGCAAATACTAGATGATGATGATAATGTTGATGATGACAATGATGATACTAACAAGCTGAGTAAATTCTTTAATTTTTAAATGAGCTACTTTATTGTTTCATAACTGAATATGTTTTTCTCCATAATTGAATGTGTTTTTTTCCCAAGAGTAAATGATCTGGGCAGTATGCTTACATTCATTTTATGTAGAGCTTTTGAAATGTAGCCCATTAGTTCTCTTTTGTTCTCAAATTCCATTTTCCAACTACCCTACAAATTTTTTAGGTTTTTTTTTTTTTTTAAACTTTCTTGCCTGAGAGGCGTTGTTGATCAACAAATGAGTGACTAAGTGTTCTAGCACATGGGAAAGGGGTAGCGTTAGGAATTCAGTTCTTAAACAAATACATAGGATCTGCGATTTAACATTCAAATGTTGGTTAGAAGGACTCTCTTCAATCATTGTTCTCTTAGATTTTCTAATTTGGGAAGAACTTTAACTTCTTCTAGATCTTGCCAAGAAAATCTCCTTACCTCCGGAGAAAATAATAATTTCCTTGACAAAATGTTGGCATTCCATTTACCCTTAAAACACACACACACATACACACACACACTTCTGTTGTTACGAATGAAAAATAGTCGATGAGGGATCTTTGGAACCAGAACAACAATAAAAACTTAAATATACAAACAATTTTCTACCCTGTAGAGCATTTTTCTCTCACATCCTTGATGGGCTGTTCTGACCTCTGCTTCAATGTACTCTCTCCTGAAGCTTTGGGAATAATGTTATTCCATATTGAAAAACCTCTAATTAATTAGTAGGAAGTTTTCCTTTATGTTGAAATTTTTCTTCGCAATTTGGAGCTCATTTGGCCTGGGCCTAAACCATTCACAGCCTCTTAGAAATGTCTTTGTGCTAGCTTTAAATTGAGCCATTGTTCTGAGACGACATCTTTGTTGGAATAGATCAAGCCCTGGGCCTCATACATTCTAAGGAATTATAATTATCGTAGATTCGAAGAAAGAGAGCAGCCAAGGCGATGCTTATGTAGAATGCTCTAATGTGTTCTCTCGATCCTATCTGTGACTCTCAGACAAACAAACAAACAAACAAACAAAAAGCACTGAATTTCCCAGTGTAAAAGAATCAGAGTTAGAAAAGTCTAAATTCCAAATGTGGAAGCAATGGACCCAATATAAGAGCACCTTGATTGCTGTTCATACCCACGCACCTGAAATTGCCTGGACTGTGCACATCTGTTTTAATGGAGTTGACTGCATACTCTGGCCTATAGGTTCCACACCACACCTAGAGATAGGAATAGGAAAAGCAAAGCATGTACTCAGGTTCAATCAAGGATTATTTGTTTGAGCAAGTTGAGGGGAGGGAGAAAAATTAAATTGGAATTCTGCATTCCTCAACCATTCTCTCAAATAATGTTCAATGAAAGGCAACCAGGAACATAGTTATTTATCATTAATATGATCCAACAGTCTATTATAAACAATGAAAGTGAATCAAGTCAAATGCTCTGCCACAATTGATTAAAACAAGAGAATTCAGCATGTGACATCTAACTTACTGTGAAATTACAACTCAGAATGGTTTTCATATCTATCAATCAAGAAAGACACAATACCTGTGCAAAGTTCAAGAAGAATAGTTGTTTGTGATTTAGGTCAAGTCCAGGAAGTAATTTTTCTTCACCATTCTTTTTAACATAATTCTGATAGGCCTAGGCAGTTGATAAAATAGAAAAACAATAATTATAATTCCTAAGGTTATATATATAAACCCATGTAAAAGATCTTATCACCAAGTAATTAATATTTTATATTAAAATCACCCTAATAATACATTTAGTTATGGTAACCTACAGCTATTTTATGGATTAGAAAGGCAAATCAAATTTATTTACAAATGCTCTGAAAAGAACAAGATACTGATTAGTAGAGGACAAGAGCCTGGTACATGTTAGGTGATCAATAAATGCCAATTGAATGAATGGATGACCTACATAAGTGATGAAAAACTTATCTAAATGTTGTTTTATAAATTGATGAATAAGACCAGCCAGGACAAATGAATTGCCAAGGAGGTCTACAATTGCTACATTTAACTTAGTTACCACTCTCTTAGCAAAATAGACTCACCAGACTAAGTTCGAGTGACTCTTGCCAAGTCAAAGGGTTCTCTTGAGATCCCTTAGAGGCCTAGTCTCCTATGAGTCTGAGGACAATAAAATGCAACTATTCTCATCTTTTGAAGACAGGACAAAATGGACAAAGCCTCAGGTACATTTCAAGGAAAATATTTAGGTAATTTGAATATCAAAAAGTGCTCTTAATTCTTAAAGATTTATGCGCACTACTGAAAAAAATGAGTTTTCCTCTACTAAATAAACTTTTAAAAGGAATTCATAATAATCGTTCTGAGATGTGTCATTTCCAATTTAATACAAAGGAAGGTGACCAACTAGATGAGCAGAAGATATATTTCATTTCTGCCACTTACCATCAACATAGACTTACTGAACCTCTACTGTGTAACTAACAATGCTGGGGATATGGGAAAGGCTTGCACCTGCTCGCTCTTAGGGAGCTTGCAATCTAGCAGGGGGCAAGGTATTACATGTTAAGAATTTACATATTTTCAATGTAATAAAATATTTGCACAATTGTCATTTGCATCATCGTTACAATTCTGTACTTGCTCTAGGTAAGGATCTCCATGGAAGTACTATCAATCCCAACTTTGGCTGGATTTTATAGCAGTGATTCTCAATCTGGCTGTGTATTAGAATCACCATGGGAATATTGAGTGCCAATGCCTTCCACTTCCAGTCAAGATGGAGTGATAGGGACTGGATTTAACTTCTTGCTGAAACAACTAAATGACGAACAAAATATTTAAAATAATGGTTTGCGTAACACTGAACATCAGGCAAAAGGAGAATGACCCCTGAGAGATGTTAAACATTACTCTCAGTGAGTCCTATTGCTGCTGAGCTTATTGTCCTGAGAGTTTTCAGGCCACATCGTAGGAGAAAACCAGTCAGAGCTGGGGAGACTCCTTGAATTGAGGAGAAGGAGCTGAGAGTTCAGGGACACCAAGAACAGGTTACTAAAGAGGAGAAAGCAACACAAAAAGAGAACCTCAGAGATTACAGATGGCTTTCCTCAAGCATTCAGCTTCGTCTTGATCTGAAGATGGGTGTGAGCAAAATACTCAATGCTAGGAAAACAATATCCCAAAAGGACTGGAGATAACAATTTATGGTACTTACACAGGACAAGAATGGAAACCCCCAAGATTCACAGAGTAGATTCTTATCTCAGCAATTGAGAATAATGTGCCTAGACTGAACACTGCCCCCATCTCAACAAATATTACAAAAGCAAGACCCAAAAGGATCAAACCATTTTCCAGGAATTTAACTGTATCCTAGAATAAAGCTCAAGAATATGTATAGGAACAGGCCGGGTGCAGTGGCTCATGCCTGTAATCCCAGCACTTTGGGAGGCCGAGACGGGCAGATCATGAGGTCAGGAGATCGAGACCATCCTGGCTAACACAGTGAAACCCCGTCTCTACTAAAAATACAAAAAACTAGCCGGGCGAGGTGGCGGGCGCCTGTAGTCCCAGCTACTCGGGAGGCTGAGGCAGGAGAATGGCATAAACCCGGGAGGCGGAGCTTGCAGCGAGCTGAGATCCCACCACTGCACTCCAGCCTGGGCAAGAGAATATGTATAGGAACAAAAGAACATCCAGCACCCAAAGAAGTAAAATGTTGTCAGGCACAGTGGCTCATGCCTGTATTCCTAGCTCTTTAGGAGGCCAAGGCAGGTGGATCGCTTGATGTTCAGGAGTTTGAGACCAGCCTGGCCAACATGGCAAAATCCCATCTCTACTACAAATACAAAAATTAGCCAGGCATGGTGGCACACGCCTGTAATCCCAATTACTTGGGAGGCTGAGGCAGGAGAATCGCTTGAACCCAGGAGGCAGAGGTTGCAGTGAGCCAAGATCATGCCACTGCACTCCAGCCTGGGCAACAGAATGAGACTCTATCTCCAAAAAAAAAAAAAAAAAAAAAGATAAAATGCAAAGTGTCTGGCATTGAGTAAAAAAATTGCTAAGCATTCAAAGCAGCAGCAATCTACCATGCCCCTGGAACTGGCTGGACTTATTCTTTTGGAAACCTGTAGCTTACTTAATCTTCCAAGCTTCACACTCTGATCATCTCTGGTCACTGCCAAATTGCATGCCCCATCAGTTACCTCTCTTCCTCCACTTCTCTGGTGTTCCCCTTCCCTAATCCAACCATCGATTTTCTCCTCCTCCACTCTAATCCAAACATTTCTATAATGAACAAATGATTCTAAATCCTCATTTTCTCCACGGATCATTCCATCCATTCTTGTCTTAGAGAAGCCTAGTTCTAGCCTAGGAACAACTTGTTCCTTGTGACATCTCAAGTAGATGCTGCTCGTTCTCCTACATATGGGCTACTTCATAGTTGAGAAAAACACTCAAAATCATCCTCATTCCTCTTTGATGCTTCCTAGACCATCATTCCTCCACCCTTTTATGAAATTCCCTGCTTTTTCTTATGCACATGGCATCTACTAGATTCTTTTTTAACCCTTGCTCAGATCCTCAAATAATGACCTTTTATAAAGCATTCACTGCATTATCTCCAGCTCTTAGAATAGTGCCAAACCTATTAAGCCTCAATGAATATGTATTGAACGCAAGAATGAATGGAAGGCTAAATGGGATTCTAAGCGATGCTCCACTGATAATAGTCTTCTGTGTATAATAGTGTGATTGACTACAAGGCCATGTGCTGGAACCATATCACATCAGTCCCTTACTGTATTATATGTGAACTATGGTTTAATATGCCTGTGGTTTACATTGATTTTTGTTCCCAAATGCTACTTCACCTGCAACAAAACTGAAGGTCCTGTTTCTTATATTGGTCAATGACCCTGAAATAATCCTTCTTATGGGACATCTCTTCTAAAAAAAATTATTTCAGATATTATTTCTTAGAAAAATGTTGCCTCCTTTGTGAACCTGCTATCTGCTCATTTCAGTTGATATAATATTCCATGTTTTCTTTTCTTCTTGGCTCTTTGCAAACTTAAGTGTTCAGCTCTGTCACATCAATGTATTGACCCTTACGGTTAGCATATTCACAACTCTTTCTCCTCATATTTTTTTCCATTTTCTATTCATCTTTTATTGCTTATATTATATGAGTTTCTTTTTTTGCAAAAGGTTGTAAATGAATTATTAAATATGAGAAACACTCTAAATCACTAAAATGGAAAGAAAATCTTTTTACTTACTCTGTATGCTTGACCAATACCTCCGTTATCAGCAATGTTTTCTCCCAGTGTATTAATTCCATTGAGCTGTTAAAAAAGACACTTTATTAGGATTGTTTTAAAATAAAATATCAGTAATACACTTAAGATTGAACGTGTCTAAAACTTTTCAAGAAAATGCTAATGACATACGTGCTGTCCACCTGCCAGGTCCCAGGAAAAGTTTCCATACTGATACACCATGCATTGGGATTGCTCTTTAAAGTTACTTGCAGACTGTTGAGTCCACCAGTCAACCAGGTCTCCATCTTTGTTAAAGTTTCTGCCTATAACATATTTATTTAAGTAAAATGGGAACTCATTGCAACAAGAATTATAAGATATCTTTAATTCAAAGTGCAAGGACTGAAATACTGCTGTGTGACAGAACATTAAATTAGGCAGACAATGAGAGAAACTGTCATCCCTCCTCATCACAGAGTTGGCAAAGCCTGGACTGCCAGAGCTTTCTTTGCTGATGTGTCTCAGCAATGACCCAGACATTTCACCCATTTTGCTCTTGATATCTCAGAAGAGGCCGCCAGACAAAATATTCCTGAAGTTATGCCTTGTTCTGTTGAATGGTTTTTACCTGACCCAAGTCTGTTTACTTTGATATTTTGAGATTTTTTAAATGGTCAACATTTTTATTCTGGCATTTTTATATTCCTGGACCCTTCATAGGACACTGTGGGCTCATAGTTTGCCTCTACCTCGAGCACACACAAAAGTCTTTTTCTCCTGTAGCTTCCCTGCCAACCATAAACTACATCGATCTTTCTCCCTTTTGAGCTCCAATTGCATTTATATGTATCACGTGTTTTGACACTTAATATTACCATCTTTTTCATATTTGTCTATGATGTAGTGATTAAGAAAAGGGCTATGCAGCCAACCTACTTGAACACACCTCCTGGTTCCACCAGTTCCTATCTTTGTATCTTTGGGCACATCTTTCATGTGCTTTTATTTTTTTCCACTTGGAAAACAGAAACAGTATTAGAACCTACCTGTAAAGACTGTTGCATAGTTTGAGTTAATAGACACTTAGTAAGTCTTTTTAAGAATTCTAACCTTCCTGCCTCTTTTTCTTTCTCTGGCTCTCTAAAATGGGGATTATTTTCTCTTTATTGTTCTCTTTCTACTTTCTTTCCATTTGTGAATGAAATTTGTCATAGATTTAACTATCACCTCTTTACTATTTCATGTCTTTATTCCTCTCAGGAATTCAGCTTTGATTGAAACTCTAAATTGATTTTGCCATTTAGGGTGGCATTTAAGTGCCTTTTTGCAAAGACTTGAACTAGGTAGTAGGTACAAGATGAAAAAAAATAAAAAAAAGTCTCTGACCCAAAGCAGCTTAAGAGTCTTCGGATCACAAGGTCAGGAGATCGAGACCACGGTGAAACCCCGTCTCTACTAAAAATACAGAAAAAATTAGCCGGGTGCGGTTGTGGGCGCCTGTAGTCCCAGCTACTCAGGAGGCTGAGGCAGGAGAATGGCGTGAACCCGGGAGGTGGAGCTTGCAGTGAGCCGAGATCGCGCCACTGCACTCCAGCCTGGGCGACAGAGCGAGACTCCGTCTCAAAAAAAAAAAAAAAAAAAAAGAAAAAAAAAAAGTAAAGAGTCTTATGAGCACTTGCAGAGACAATATTTTCTGATTTTACATCTGATTTTAAGACGTATACATGCAGCCTGTCTTTTAAGAGTATGACAAGACACGTCATATACAATCAGGAAACTAAGACCAAGCATTATCACTGCTGCTGACAAACACCATAGTATTTTCCCAATAGGAATATTTACTTCATTCTGCCAGAGTGTAAAGTACACATTGCTCACCTCACTATGAGAATTTTTTTGATCTCTTTAAGCAACAATTTAAAGGGAAAATTGAAAGTGTGGTGAAAATTAGAGAAATGATACATGTTTGAATAAATGTAGCTTTGTAGTAATAAATTATAATAACTCTCAATCAAATTTATGAGCATATGCCTTAGCCAAAGGAAAATGTCAACTGCACTTTACCATTGTCATCAAAGCCATGGGTGATTTCGTGTCCTATGACCATGCCGATGCCCCCATAGTTCAATGAGTTGGACTGCTGGGCACTAAAGAAGGGGGGCTGCAGAATGCCGGCTGGGAAGACTACAAGGAGAGAAGATAGGTAGAGATTATTTGTGGCATAATTTTTTAAAAAGTTTTATTTTCTTAGAGACAGTCCTCCCTCCTCAGCCTCCTGAGTAGCTGGGACTACAGGTGCATGCCACCATGGCATTATTAAGTGATGGCAGGCTTGGGGTTGGCTTTGTGCTGGCTAAGCTGCTGTTCACAATGTCAGTTTCACTTAGTTATATACAAAAATCTTCTGTAATAGAAGCCAATGCAGGCATTTTATTATGGATGACAACAGAGTTCACCCTGGAGTGGGGCTATAATCTGTGATTTATCATCATGATTCACTTTACAATCTCTTTTAAGATTGTTTTGTGCTCTAAGGAGTTTGGAGCAAAGGGAACTAGTAACCTTCTTTCAGAAGGTTCTTTCCCCCTTATAAATACTTGGAAGAAATAGTTATTCAATAACACCAGTATTATTTTTAATGTTATCAAAGAAATTGTATCCATCTACAATAGTATCTTAAATAAACATTGCCCCTCAATTGTAAGTATACCTCTATCACGTAACCTTACCTTATTTTCATCAAGGCACTTATGACTACCTCATATTCTATTTATTTCTTTATGATCGCAGTCCTTCCTTTTCCTGTCTGCCCCAATCCTACTCCAGGTCCTCAAGTATTAGCCCTTGGAGAGCAGAGATTTGTGTGTCTGTACATACATTTGTTTATGTTTTAATTTCATACATTTTTCTAGTTCATTATCTAAATGCCTAAAATTGAACAATACCTAAAACTAGAAGAGTACCTGGAACATTAACAGTGCTCAGGAAATGTGTTGAATCAATGAATAATCAATGATAAATAAATGAATGATCACCTTAACTTACTAATGTGTTCTAAAGAGTTTAGTAAATTAATAAATGAACAGCGGTTTTCCATATGTCTACTCTGACATCTGCATTAACTTGCTAACTTCCTCCATTCAGGTATCTCACAAACGTGTTACATTTAATGCGTCAAACATCAAATTCATTTTCCCCTCTAGGCCCTCACTCTGTATTTTTTCTGCTAATGGCACTTGAAGGGTCTCTATCAGCAAAAGTAAATGTTCCTATTTATCTTAGATGCCTCCTTTCTTTTACAGTCTTTTACAAGTCTGCTTAGGCGGAGGCTGGGGGAGGTGGCTTTCAGGAGCATCTTTATCTCCTCCTGTCAGTATTACTGTCCCCACATACTCTCATTCCTTGTTTCAGGGATGACTGAATTTCCTGATCAGTCTCCCACTTTCTGTTTCACCCAACTGTAATCTATTCTAAATCGAATCCGCTCTCTGAAACTATCCTGCAACCAGATTAAAGACAAATCTGGGCATCATCACTCTCCTGCTAAAAGTCTTTGGAAGGCTTACCATTGCTCGCTAGCTAAACACATCTTTCTGGCCTATGGCTCCAGGGTCCTCTCCCCTCTCCACTTCCATCATATCCCGTATCCTCTTATAATATAAACTCTGATGAAATATATTTCACTATTCCTGAAATATACTAATAATATGTCTTAAATACTAATAAAAGAGGGAGATTATCTTCCCTTGGAATACACTTCCCCTGTTTAATAAAATTTTGGGTCATGTTATTTAGAGGTCATTAATCTTTGACCTTAGAAAGAAATTAAAATTAAATTAATTAAATGTTCATAGTTTAGTAATTCCATCTTTAATGGCTTAAAACTCTAGTATACACTGAATAACTGAAACATTATTTTCTGTAATAAAAAAAAAAAACCTTCAGTATCAACACCTATTAAATGCAAAGCCCTGGGTCATTGCTATGCAGGACATTAAGAATATAAAAGAAGGGCCCTGACCTCAAGATTTTTAAGATCTAGTTAACACACAGTAGCACATGTTATTTCTTTATCTTTCAGGTGTACTGAACACAATATAACCTCACATGGGCTTCAGGGATAAATATTAGATATTTACAGAGAAGACTTCAAAGTATCTGAGCAATTTAATTGCTCTCCAGACCTCTACAAAAATTTGGAAAGTTGCCATAACATTCAAATGACACAACAACAAAAAAGTACTTTTGTCCTTAGAGAATTTTGATGAAAGTTATACCTCACGTGTAGCAGCCTGAGCTAAACGGAGCCATGAAATTATTTTTAGCTTAAAGTATAAAAATTATGTGCAGTACTTTATTAACTTAAAGTGAATGCTATCTCCCACACTATGTACTTTGATTAAAATCCACCCATTATATAAAATGCTGTTATGAAACGTGCTATCAAGACTAAATATTAACTATAAAGATCCTGCTGCTTTAATCATGCCCCAATATGCCATCCTTCAGGCAAGTGATAAGACTTTTATGGTTCTTATTAAATATTAGTCTTCAAGTTCAACTTTGCTAATTATGACCTCCTTTTTTACTTTGTCAGCTAAATCTCTGTAAGGAGGATTTTCCCCATTAGCCTTACTGCTGTTACCTAGTAGGTGTCACAACTGTTGTTTATAACCAACTGCTTAGTTGTGCATTTTTTATGTTCACGATTGTCAACAAGTTAGTTAATTAAATAAGTCATTGGGCCATGAAGCAAAGACTGTGTCTCCTCTTTCCCCTGCCTTTTTTTTTTTTTTTTTGGCTCCCCAACACAACTTTATTTTTTGAAGGCTGCTAGCAATTCAATTTTAGAATATTTCATATAAAGCCTAAGGCAGCAATTGAGTAATTGTTTTTGGTGCAAATTAATTAAACATTTTTTTTTTTTTTTTTTTTTTTTTTTTTTTGCGACAGGGTTTTACTCTGTCACCCAGGCTGAAGTGCAGTGGTGTGACCTTGGCTCACTGCAACCTCCACCTTTCAGGCTCAAGAAATCTTCCCCCCTCAGCCTCTCAAGTAGCTGAGACCACAGGCGTGCACCACCATGCTCAGTTAATTTTTTTTGTAGTTTTTGGTAGAGACAGGGTTTTACCGTGTTGCCCAGGCTGGTATCAACTACTTAGCTCAAGCAATCAGCTCACCTCAGCTTTCCAAAGTACTGGGATTACAGGCATGAGCCACCATGCATAGCCGAAACATTCTTTTTATATTAAATGGAGTAATATTATGTTTGGAAACTGTCTTAATTTTCAAGCCTGAAAATAAAGCTCCTAAGAATAAATAAGGCAATTTAGAACATTTAACTATCTCAAAGTATTTATATTTGACACAGGCTGAACATACTAAAGAACTTATATATTTGAGAAATTAAAAAAAATGATTTAAAAGATTCTACAATTTTAATGGAAAAGGAGAATACATTCAATCATTTCCTTGACTGAGATTTTAAGGTTTAATATGATGACTGAACAGCACCTAGAACTTACAGAGAACCATATGACAAAATATTGAAGTGCAGCTTTCCTAATGTCATGGTATGGGGGCCTTCTAGAGCTCCATGAAGTAAACATGCAAGGAAGAGGAACAGTGGATTAAGCACTTTTAGTTTGCCTTCTTTCTTGGAAATTGACTTTTTTTGTTGATATGAAGATGTAGGAATGCATACAACTTGGAATGTAGTCTACATGTGTGAGTTCTAACAAAATAGTGAAAACTGAATTAAGAAGTAGAAATTATTGATACGAGTAAGTCTCTATATAACAAAACAAGTGCTTTTTTTTTTTTTTTTAACATAACAACATAAAATGACCAATCCCATGAGAAAGTGTATGCAATCTAATTTGGAGTATTTGCCTGTCTATGTGTGTGTGTGGAGGGAGGGACTCACTTATGGTGGCACATGCTATTCTATACCAATCCTAATTTTATAATGGACATTATCCCAAATCCATTAAGACAGTGTTGAAGAAGACATGTATATAGGTATGTATGTGTGTATTTATATTCATATACACATTTGTTTTTCTTTTCTTTTCTTTTTGTTTTTTTTTGAGACACAGTTTTGCTTTGTCACCCAGGCTGGAGTGCAGTGGCGCGATCTCAGCTCATTGCAACCTCTGCGTTTGGGTTCAAGCGATTCTCGTGCCTCAGCCTTCTGAGTAGCTGGGAAGGCAGGCAACCACCACCACAGTAGGCTAATTTTTGTATTTTTAGTGGAGATGGGGTTTCACCATGTTGGCCAGGCTGGTCTCGAACTCTTGACCTCAGGTGATCCACCCACCTTACCCTCCCAACGTGCTGGGATTACAGACGTGAGCCACCGCACCCAGACCACATACACATTCCTATCAAGAAAAAAGATGGAGATTTGACACTTCAGCTATTTTTAGGTAAGACAATCCCTACATTGAAGATTTAAATTGTCAAAGAAAAAAGGTGTACATTTCAAGGATTTCTCCTCTTTGCTGTTCAAGAAGCAGACAAGCATATGAAAAGAAGTTAACAAGTTTTCTTATTTTATATTTCCATTGGATCCTTATTTTAAGGATCTTGGAAAAGATCTTTTTTATATAATTCAGAATTGTTATTATAGCTAATTTTTGATTTGCCAGAGGATTATTGTCTATTTCGTGAAATAGACCACTATTGGGCCACTTTTACCTTCCTTTTCCTTTTTCTGTATGCTTCTTTGGTTTCAGGACATTATACTCAAAATGAAAATATTTTCAGCTCTTCTCTGATAGGGGAATCTCTGAAGTGGGCCAATTTTGAGCCACCTCCAGGGACTTGGGGTAATTCAGAATCAAACAAGGCCCTGTCTTGGCATAAATGCCTGAGCCTACTCTAGAGAAGGGCTGAAGGACTGAACATGCCAGAGTGGTCCTACTGAGGATGCATCAGCACCAGGTCCAACAGGATCCAGGGTCCTCCCTGGGCTGGACTGGAAATGAAGCTGCATCCCTTAGTCTGCTCTAATGCAGCACTAAGGGGTCTAAGTTGCCTTGCTTTGACTTGGGATTCCATTGAAAGTTAACTCTTCTGTTTGGCTCAGGACCCAATGAACTAGACACTGACAGAACTACTGAATATTAAAAAGAGGGCTTCAAGTGAAGACTCTCTAGAGATAAAGGCATTTTAAAACAAGATCTGAATGGTTTCAAATAATATATTATAAAGGACTGACTTCATAGGTTCTGATGAGTTGATTATTAAGCAGGTTCTGGTCTGGGTTGGGGCAATCATTTCCCTAGCCAGAAAACATTAGCTTAGACTTTGAGCTAAGTAATTTTAATCTGAGTAAATATATCTTACTTATTGTTTATATGTTATACAAAATAATCTTTTCTGGTTACTTTATATAATTCAGTTTCGGGTCATGTACCAAGGTAAATTCCAGATGGATTAAGGTTTTACTCCAAAAATAGAAATCATAAAAATACTAGAAGAAAATGTAGATAACTTCTTAACCTAACTCTTTTTAGAGTTGAAAGCAATGGGGAAAGGTATAATCAAACTTTAACATAAAAATATACAATTTATTTTAAGGTTTTTTTTAAGCCAATGATAAATATCTTGTAAGAGTTTTTATAATTTCTAATCTAATTGGTAATAGAATTCAATAAAAATGAGGCTTACAACAGACTCTGAGATATAAGAAGAATGGTCTAGAATAATGCTGAGGTTATCTTCTCTCTTAATTCTAGACTATGTTTAGAAAGGAAGGGCAGGACTGAGTGCACCTGGAGAACTGAGTGCACCTGCAGAAGCTTGCTCTACTATTTGTTTAGAATATTTCTGGCAGTACTGAATCAGTTGAGTACCTTTCTAATGCTAAAAAACCCTTGAAAAAAAAATGAGCCAATGTATGTGATAAGTGACATATGTGATCCAATGTATGTTCAAAGATGTCCAGGCCTTCCCAGGAAGAGGAAATATTTTTGTCACATTATGTCATTCAGTTATTCATCATATATGATAATTTATTCATGTATTAATCTAAGTATATGTCTGTAACAATACTATAAGTGAATATATGAAATTTTTTTCTTTTTTGATCAATTGTGGCTAGGTAAATGCAATTTCATATGATTCAATCTAATATAATTGAGATTCCAACTCTCTAAAGCCCTTGGAGCCTTCCTGAATGGAGATGACATAGAATAGGATCATCTCTCACAGAGGCAGCATACAGAATTGCCAGGAGGACTAGATCTGTGAAAAGTTGGCTCTTGAAACCTTAAACCATTTTTAGAAGCTAATGCTTAATGAGTCCTAAAGTCAATATGACTTTATATAGATATATTCAAGGGACTTTTAAAAGGTACTTAGAAATAAAATAAAAATATTTAGAAATAAGATAAACCATTTTAGATATAAATAGGAATATTGTAAAAGAAACACAACTACTTAACATGATTTGTACTAATCTGAATTTTCCCATTATAGTGAAAAAAGGTACACGGATGCATTTACTTTCAAGAAATGTATTCAAAAGATCAATAACTCAGCCTCAGCTGTGCTTGTTTAGAAGTACTGTAATTGGTCATACAATGTGCTACAGGTTGGGAACAATACAGAAATATTAAATAATCATTTAAGAATACACCTTACCTATCTGATTTCTTCCTGAAGAGTAAAATGCATTGACTACAGCTGCTCCACTTATCCACCTGTAGAAAACATAAGAACTCATTACAAATGGTACCGCATTATCTGATTCAACTCACTCACACAATTAAAGCAATATTACTATTCCTAGATGAATCTTAACTTTCTGTTTGAAACATGATCAACAAATGAAAATTAGTTCACTAGGTGAGAGCTCATTTGAAGGCATTTCTATTTCTTGAAAAACATCAGCATATATTCAAGTCTGTAATCTTTTGTTTTATTTGCATAGATTTTTTTGGAGGCCTCTGATGTTGCAAAACCTATTCAAATGTATCACTTCAGAAATTGCAATGGGGTAACATTGTACTGAAATTTATTTAGCTTTATGTTCCTGATACTAGGTAACTATGACAACCATTCTGGAGCAGTTGACAGAATACTGAAGTGTGGGTCATTAAAACTTCAGATTCAAGTATATTAAGAATAGTTAATTCCTGGTTTACAAAGAACCTTTTTGGGAACTAAGATATCTCAAGCAGTTGTGTCAGAGTAATATGTCTCTGATTATTGCCCTTTAAAAGTATCTTCAAAAAATACAACATTCCAGCTAATTGAGCAAAGATACATTTTTGTATGACTTTAAAACGAAACCCCGGTCATTCTTAAGTAGAGTTGTCGGTCTCTCTGTCAGTCTATACTATGTCTAAGGCTCTGTATAGAACCTAGAGATTTTATAAAATACAGTTCCTGACTTCAGGAGACTCTAGTTTAGTTGAGGAGATGAGAAAAATGCATAAATAACTATAGGCTGAATGAGAAAATGGAAAACAAATGGCTCCCAGATGATAATTTGAGGGACGAGGATAGGAGCCAAAGTTCCCATGTCTCTCTGTTCAGATGTTATGAAGACTATATATTAATAATCATGTCTTAAGAAATTTTGTGCAACAGGACTAAATTTCTCATCTTAGTAGACTATTACATGTATTGTTATTTGCTCATTGGAAAAATGGATACTGCTTGACTTCAGATAACCTCTTAAATGTCAGCACACATGCATACATTTAAGGCAGTCATACATCATCATCTAATGGCTTCACTGCAGTTGTTCTACTTTCATGGCAACTGTTAGAATGGCAATTATCCTACTCACAGAAGGGGTGTACAGTACTTAGTACAATGAGGTTACATCAGAACTGTTTCTAAACCCTGCTCTGCCAGTTGAGCTATGCAAAGTCGACTTTAGTTACAATGTCACTTTACTTACATGTCAGTAACTATTTTGGGATGTCAGAAGTGAATTTTATTTTGATCTCTTAAAAATAAGGAGCAGAGGGCAATATATATCAACTGACTGATAAGTTCAAAGAATGGATTTTGTCTACAACAACCTGATTAAGACTTTTTTATTTAAAGGGTTTGGGGTTTTAAAAAAATCTAGTCAACATTTCTGTGAATTTTTCTTTAGGAAGAAAATAAGCTTGGAGATGGGGAAGAATGATTGATCAACGTGTTTCTTCCTTAGTTTGTTACTGCTGTTGTTTTAAATCGAGAAAGCATTTTTAAACAGGATGGGGGGGACTGATAATATCAGCCCTCCTTAATTTAATCACAGCCGAGTCATCAGTATTTTAATATTTCTTGCACGTTGATGATTACAACAATATAATTTTATTTATTTTAATTAAACTCTATTTGCTTCCCACATAATTTGTGGTGACTCACAAGAAAAGCATGTATGTGTAAACCCAGGGATATTAGACTAAAATTGAGAGATCAGAAACTATGTAGAACAAATAGATTGCAATTTATGTGACTGTGAAGTATTATAAAAGAAAATAAGCAAAAATCATGATTAGGAAATATATTATGACTATGTTTATATATATTCAGACAGTTACTGTAATTCAGGTTCAGATATGATTCTAGGCTGTCTGGCAAGAAGGTCAAAATGGAAAATGTGCTCTTACTACTCCTAGGGGGAAACATTGTTCCTTGCATGATTGGAAAAAGGTAATTCTCATGTGTCCCCGA
Source organism: Macaca nemestrina (assembly GCF_043159975.1). Taxonomy (NCBI): domain Eukaryota; kingdom Metazoa; phylum Chordata; class Mammalia; order Primates; family Cercopithecidae; genus Macaca; species Macaca nemestrina. The sequence continues at coordinate 57,895,141 of NC_092126.1, read as the reverse complement.
CATTTTCATGGCAAACATGGCAGCAAATTTTTTACATAAACAGCTTATAGCTATTAAAATTTTAATTGCTATAGAAGTTAATTTAACAGCTATCTAGGTCCCAGGGGTTCTAGGGTTCAGCTTCTCAACTGCAAACTTCTGGTTTAGTGACAGTGAATTCTCCATGGGCTTTTATAGGTAATTACAAATAACAGTTGCATATTTTTTGGCTCTGGACTAGTCAGAAATCCTAATACTGAAACAGAAAAGGTGCCAATCCAAATTGTTTTTAAATTGTTATTACGGAGGAGAGGAACAAGATACATGAAATTAATTTTTCAGACAACAATAGATCACAACAGTGGGACATGAATGAATGAAGTTTATATATTATCCATCTTGTGTCTATCGCTTTTGTAGAACTAAATGTCATACCTTTTGTTTTAGTGCTTTTCTGCTCTTCTGTTACATTACGCTAAGGGCTTTAAGATTGCATTTTGATTTATGTTTGCAAATTTCCAGCAGGGATAGTTTTGCTTATTAAAATGTCCACTGTGAATTATACCTTAAAGAAAATAGGTAGCTATTTATGACCACTGAACATTCAAATAAAATTAGAATTATGGTGTTGGGTTTACATAGCACTAGCTTATAGGGTTTGCCTTTTCTTCTTTGAGATCTTTCTTGATGTGCCCTCAAACCAGTCTGGGGAATTACCAAAAGCTCAGGACATTTTTTCCCTGGTAATAATCAGAACTGGAAGTACTGTGATTAGACCATTACATCTTAAATAAGGTGATGATAACAGCTATAGACTGAATGTCTAATATTTGTGATCAATCACAAAATATCTCTCAATCTTAATACAAAAGTTAAATTAACAGGGCCAACTAAACAGTGATGTAACAAAAACTCTAAATTCTTTTGGTTTGAATGCAGCCCAAATGTGACCCTGACTGGCAGCACAGAGAAGAGAAAATTCACAAAGAGAGAGTGAAAAGGTGGTGATTCTTGCCCTAAAATAATAGTGTAGGTTACCTGAAGATATCTTTAAAGTGTGGAGGTCAAACACTAACAGCCTCCGCAGAGAAGTATCAGACTTGAGAGATGAACCACTCTCTTCTCCCATTTCTCATCCTTCCTCTGGTGGTCTGTATGTGTACGAATGTGGGGATGTATGTGATATAAAGTGAAGAGTGGGGAAGCAGGAAGGAAGAAACCTTATTTTTAATTTATGAGATGTAATTTTGTCAGGTAAGCTTATTCTCGTTTGGGGGCATTCGGCAGTAAAACAAAGAGGGGCCACAAGAAGCAGTACGGCCCTCAAAGCTGAGCTAACAATGTGGGTGGGGAATAGAACTGAAATATACTTGACAGAGGAACCAGGTGTTTCTCTTCTATCTCTTATTGCCCTGAAGAAACTGAGTGCTGAGGAAAGTGTGAAGAAATCATTTTTATAGCTGGGAAGGAGAGCAGAAGACAACAGACGGATCCTATAGCCTTTTGGTTATAATAAGCCCACTAGATTGCAAAAGCACCTAGAATAAATTTTTTTTCACCCACTCTCGTGTAACTTAAAAACTGAAAACAACGAAATTATTAGTGAGCCTTTACTGCCAGTGTTCAATTTCTCAGTATTTAGTAGTCTCAAAGCAACTCCTTTGAAATCAGCAGTGCAATACGATAGTTTTTCTGTGTCTTCCTCCAGTCCCCTGGGTGGAAAGAATTCTTATCTTGTAATCACAGTAATCACTCTAATCCTTTACATTTATCAATATTCTCTCATCAAGACTTTGAATTTTTCCATATACTTTTATTCATCTTCCAAATCATCCATATATTTGCAGGTATAGAAACTGAGGCACAATATGGTTATTAAACTCTTTCCTAATACACTTACAAACTACGTTATATAACTGGGAAAATCATATTTAAACTAAGAAGAATAGGAACCTACTCAGCTTCCAATCAAATCTCCTACTCCTAAGCTGTTGATCTGCACCATATACAAAATTTCATTACAGGGATTAATGCCATTTTCTTCCCATCCTCTTTAAAAACGAAGATGATCATTTCTTACTACTATGTCACACTGGTTACTATTTAATAAGCACCGAAGTTATGTGCCAGGTGCATTACACAATGTACAACACAACCATGCAAGACAAAAGTGAAGTTATTATCACCAGATTATAAAGGAAAAAATCTAGGTTCAGAGGTTAGGAGGCAAAGCAGGACTTCTGACTCAGGTCTACTCCCCTTACCCCCTGACGCCACAGCACAGGCTCTTCCAGTGATCCCTAAGTGTAACTTTTTACCCAAAGGCAAAAGCACAGTAGGACCAAAGAACTTCTATTGCTGCATACTGGTTGTTAACATAACTGAAGTCCTCCGGTGACTTACCTGAATCTGTCTGAGGCTAGCACTCTCATTCTGACACTAAACTGGGAGAAGCCACTTCTCTTTCAATGAAAGGTAATGGAAAATTACTACTTCTTTCCCAGATGTTACCAGTTGTTTGTGTGTAGTTCTGTTTGGCAACAAGGCACAATCTTTTTAGTCTTTGCTAGCCTTATATATGTGTACATGCACATATATGTGCACACACACTTGGTATGCTAAATTCGGAGAGATTCCTAATTTTGGAGACACTTTGGTGGGTGGATCGTTCCTGTCAGAATTTTCTTTGGTGACTTTTCTCCTGATTTAAAGTAATTCTGAGAACTTCCAGGAAAGAGGTGAAACCTATTCCACACTATATAACCCTCAGTACTTACATAACTTGACATAAGACTATTGTCTACCTAGCTCATTAGAAGGTAATTCCATGAAGGCAGGAATATTCCATGTTTTGTTGTTAATTGAATCCTAGGGCTAAGTGTGGGAGCACAGTAAGCACTCAGCTCTTTGGGCCTTGGTATATCACTGGGTCCTCCAAACTCCCGGAGTGCTGACCCATTTCATCCTGTGACTCTAGGAGGGCAGAGGGCACTGTTGCTATGCACGTTGTAGAGAGTGGTGGCTATTAGAAACTGTGTACCGCTGAATGTTGTCCTTTCAAGAGATGACCCTGAAATACATGCATCAGAATTCTTTTGCAAAGTTCTTTCAGTTTAAATGGAAGTTTAGGAACTTTTAATTGTGTTGTTTGGAGACGATATTTTTGTTTTGTTTTGTTTTTAAAAAAGAACTACCTAAAATTTCAACCTTTAAATTATTCAGCTTCCTTTTCTAATTCCCCTTCCCCCTCTGGAAAACAAAACAAAACAAAACAAAACAAAACAGAATTCCTCATCAAGTGCTGACTAAAAAGCAGAAATCTTTTTGCCAATAAAACATATTTTGCTTACAACCCCAAAACACACTGAAAATCTGCAAAGACTCTGTTGGCTTAATGGAAGCATAAAAGGTAAAAATCTAAAATTTTCATCTGTTGCAACATGTGTAGAACATGAGGATGCCATGGCAGATACTGCTCTGGGAAATTAAAGTGACTTGTTCAAGTTTAGTGTATCTCTTCTTTCTGGCTAACATTTGCTGAGTCAAATAATCTTTTTTACAAATTATCTCTGTCTACATTTATGGAGAGTCATTTGTCTCAAGTGTCTGGTGCTCTGCCTGCCTACCTTGGACAGACTCTCAACTTTCCACTGCTGGGCCATCATATTTACCCATATAAGTTCTGCATAATTATTTTTCCTTTGATATTCAAGTTGAACTACACAGAACTTAGTTAGAAAGAAGGCTGGTTCTCGAAACATTGGTGAAGTGGAAAAATCAGAAGGGATATTTTAGAAAGAAGTGAGGTATTTCTCTGCTACTCAAGATTGTGTTTTTTTCCCTTGGGTCATTTGATGTGGAGAATCCAAGGAGGAAAACTTCCTGGCTCTTATGAAAACTTCACAGTAAGGTCCACAGAATTTCAGTGCCAGAAAGAACCTTAGACACATTCTACAGCCTAGCACAGCCTACTCATTTTATAAATAAGGAAACTGCAGGGCTTTTAAAAGGCCACAGGTAGTGAATGGCAGAACTGGAACACTAAAAGAGTATTAGTTAGGCACTCATTGCGGTGGCAAAACTCCAGCGTCACTTCCCAGGGTGCCAACTGCTCTGCCATTTTTGGTGGTGCTGGCCTTTCAGGAACTTTCTCCATGTACCATGGAGTTACAGATGTTGAGCTTCCAGCTTTAGGGGTTCCACTTATTTCAGAGGTGTGCCACCATCCAGTTGGACCAGATTAGAAAAAAAAAAAAAAACACAAAAAAACACCACGCTTGAAGCAACCAAGGGGAAGACAGAAACGAGCCAATCATTTTTGTTTTGTTTTTAGTGAATTCTGTGTTCACCTCAATATTAATGGAAATGCTGATATATTGGTTCCAGAGAATATTTTACTAATAAGTAAAAGTTTAATTGTGGTTTGAAAAATTGTGTTTTACTAATAAGTAAAGGTTTGTAGTTTGAAGAAAGTGCTGTTCTAGCACTTTGTTTCCTGGTAATAGCACCGACCAAACCTTGCCTTTCATCAGATTTAATTTTTAATCACCTACCCCTTAAGATCATAGCCTCCTGAGTAAAGGGCAACATGTTGTTCTCTTTATCATCTACTTTGTTTAGCACAGTGCTCTGCATAGGCTAGCTGCTCAATAAATATTTATTGACTTGGCTCCTATCAATGTCAGTATGCTTTCATTTTGATGCAGAACAGCAAGAGAGACGCAGCAATGAGATTCCTCTTTGTACTTTACAAGAAGTTAACTCCAGTGCTCAACAGTTATGATTCACAAACACTAGCAACACCCATTACAATTACATCACAGAAAGTTCTGTCCTGAGAAACTAACAAAATAACATCAAGTCTAAAAACAACAAGAGACTCATTTTGTTTTGTTCTTGTACATCTTTTTCTTTAGAGATTTACGTTTGCTCTATGAACTCTAAATGAAAATTCATGTTACTAGAAGTAAATATTTTAGAAATATTACTAAGTAACCAAAGGCTATTACATTCCCGATTCAGCACTATCTCTATGTTATAATGACATGTTTAAAATTCTTTACCAACTGGCGCTAAATCCTTAAGACATAATGTTTGAGATTTTTTTGGAAACACATACTAGGCATCAGAAACCACATGAAGCAAGAGCTTTTAAAATTTAAATCCCTTTAGGAGGCCGAGGCGGGTGGATCATCTGAGGTCAGGAGTTCGAGACCAGCCTGACCAACATGGTGAAACCCTATCTCTACTAAAAATACAAAAATTAGCTGGGCATGGTGGTGTACGCCTGTAATCCCAGCTACTCGGGAGGCTGGAGCAGGAGAATCACTTGAACCTGGGAAGCGGAGGCTGCAGTGAGCAGAGATGGTGCCACTGCACTCTAGCCTGGGTGACAAAGTGAGACTCAATCTTAAAAAAAAAAAAAAGTAAATCCCTGCCCTTTGCAGGCGCCAGCCACTCATAAAAGCAGAGGGAGGGCCTTTTAGCTAAATGATTAACTCGAGTATCTCACATGCAGACTTCTTGACTTCCTCAATTTCTTGAATTTGTTAAAGATGATGTTGTATATCTTCACCAGCCATGATAGTGAAATGTTTGGATGTGACCATTTTTTTTTTTTTCTTTGAGATGGAGTGTCTCTCTGTGGCTCAGGCTAGACTGCAGTGGTGCCATCTTGGCTCACTGCAACCTCCACCTCCTGGGTTCGAGCGATTTTCTTGCCCCAGCCTCCCGAGTAGCTGGCATTATAGACGCATGGCACCATGCCTGGCTAATTTTTGTATTTTCAGTAGAGACAGGGTTTCGCCATGTTGGCCAGGCTGGTCTCGAACTCCTGACCCATGATCTGCCTGCCTCAACCTCCCAAAGTGTTAGGATTACAGATGTGAGCCACTGGGTCCAGTCAGATGTGACCATTTTTATTTTAGCAGCTGAGTTAGATTTATTACTGAAATGTATTGGCATTTCTATTAGTAGTTTTGTCCAACCTGTACTTGGTTTACTGAGAACGGAACAGTCTTATGATCAAATAAGCCCACAGCACTTTGTACTTTGCTTGACACGACATTTCCCTCCTGGTGGTGCTGTTTATTACATTATGTCTTGTCTATCTTCTGCTCTCAGAATGTAATTAAAGTTCACCTTTGATTCTCCTAGTACCCAATGACACCTGGACTTCATGTTCCAAAATGTTAATAAATGCATGAAAGGATAAATGAATGCATGAATGAAACAAGCACCTCTTTGGCATGTTATTGTGTTAGTTACCACACAAATCAAGTCAGTATATTTATTTTTCACGTGCTCACTATGTCATTAATTTAGTTTTAACTGAGATTCTTCAGTATGCTAGACGCTGAGACTTTATGGTCAAAAAGAATAGCCCCTGTTCTCTAGGGGCTAGGAGCCTAGGGAGAAAAAGTCAACATAAGTGGTTCTAGGAGTTTAGGGGCATAAACACACATGCTGATAAATATGTTAGATATATCTATTTAATAGAAAAAATAAACTCTAAACTAATACTATGAAGTACTGATGTCACTAACAAGCAGAGATTAAGAGCATAAGAAGACTATGAATAAGAATTGTTCCCGGTATCTCCTATTTGACTACCACAGGATTAGAAGAGTCTTACATTAACTATCTATGAAGGGGATGGAGTTGTGGGATTGACTGATAGAAAAAAGGGGGCTGTCAGCAGAAGAAAATTCTGGACACAGAGTAAGGCCTAAGAGAAGGCTCAAAGGAGCTATGAAGTGGCTTACTTAAACTAAGGTGTTTTTGAGAATCTTGTTCACAAATAAAATTGAGCTGACAGGCAATGATATAAGGCGAAACTAAAGAAATGTAAATTTGAGGATACCTTAACGAAAAAGGTATTTTAATCTGGTTAAATTCTTGACCCATATCTTTAGTATACCATAATTAGATGCTTTTAGAAGTTCTCAATAAAAAGAGGACTTTGTACTTTTTAATATTTTTCTAACTGAGGCTCTTTCACTTAATCCAACAAAGAAAGGAGGGAAAGACCTGCTTCTAAATGAGCACATTAGAAACGAGAATATACGCACTCGTCTTTGTCCACCTTTTCTCGGAGCTTCTTTAGTTGTTTACTTTGGCTGAATTTCAGATTTTGAATTATGTTCTCGAAGTATTCATCTTCTTTGTAGTTCAACTATATTATATAAAAGATTTGGGGAGAAATATTAAAACCAATATCTTCAAAATTTTTGCTAAAAAACATAGGGATTTTCTTAAATTATATCAGTCAATAAAGTTAACAGAGAGCATTAAAAAACTTACCAAAAAAGGATGTAGTTCCAATTAACCTAATTCTATTAGTATATCACAAGTCAGTACTCCAGCCAAATCACAAATTCAATCTATTATTTTACGATAATCAAATGAAATCAAGTGTCAAACAAACCTCACATTAATGACATTAATCTTCACATAATACATATGGATAATACATTCTTCTTTAGTACTTACCATGTGCCAAGTACTGTTCTAAGTTCTTCAAATTATACATTATACTCATTCAATTCTGTTATACTAATAGAATCTAATATTATGCTCATTTAATACCAATGAACTAAGGGCTCCTATCCCCATTTTAAAGTCAAGGAAACTGAGATACAACTTAGTCAATTGCCCAAGTTTAAATGAGTGGTGGAACTGGGATCTGGAATCAAGGAACTTGGTTTTCAGTCTATGTTCGTAGCCACTACACTCCTGCTATAAGGACCCCTGGGGCTTCCAACTGTAACCAGATCATTTAAAAGAGAAAGTCAAGTTTCTTCTGCAAATGGAAAGAGAGAAGAAGGCAGTATGGCTTGCAAATCCCCATGCTAGACTAGTAATCAATGAATGAGGAATTACTGTCATCCCAGGACCTGGGCAAGGATCACCTCACTGTCACCAGGGTATCATGGAGTTGTGGTGACCACAAAGTTAGCAACAGGACTTTCAGTTGAGTCTGAAATCAGCACTGTAGTGACTTTAAGCAACTCTCTGCTCTTTTAGCTGTTACATTACCAGGGCAGAACAAAATAGTTTTCAGTTCTCAAATATCAGGGTTTGTTTTGTTTTGTTTTTAAAATATAGTAGGCATGAACTGGTTTATCCAGTAGAGGAAAACTTAGAAGGCGGAGGAAAACTCGAAGCCTGTGTAAAACGTGATAAGGAGCTTGCCTGTTGTTCACCACCTTGATGTCTATCCCTTCCTTGATACTCTTTAAAGGACACCAGATTTTACTCACTGTTCTTAAAATGGAATATATGGAAACAAAATGAACAATAACCAAATATAGTCCTGGCTAATGAAAACAAAAAGGCTAAAACAAATATCATTCTGGCACCAGCGTTGCCAGCGTTGAAGGCTTTATATAATATGACCTGTGGTTTTAGGCTACTTCACATAATTTCAGGCACCCCATAGCTAAAAATGACACTACTATCAGCCCTAAGTATCAGTAGTCCAGAGTCTTTATAGAGACTTACCTCGAGGTACTCATTATTCAGTTTGTTATCATTTGAAACAATGTCATCAGGATAGCCGATCCTTTCTTTAATTGCTAAGGCCTATGAAAATTATAATATTGAATGTGAAGATGATTATGTAACTTTCAGATACACACTTATAATCTGTCCATGACTAGCAATTGAATAACTTGATCCATACTGTTCATAAAACGAGTGTCTGACGTTCTTAAACAGAGAACTTTGCAATGGATCTTTCCTGGGAGATTCAAGAACAAAGGAAAATTGGGTCTGAAATTGAGTTTCTAATGCCTTATCCTTACAGGCTGCAGCTTTCTCAAGAAAACCAACATGAAAACTGACAAAACTCATTGTTCCACATATTTTGTAGTTTTATGAACTTTTTCTCTCAAAGGCTTTTTTATTTTTACAAGTTTTTAGAAGGAGTAATATTTAGAGCTTCCATTCTAGCAGGTTTTAATTATCTTCTGCCTCATTGATTTGGCTGAGAAAACAAACATGGGCTTATAGGTTTACTGCTAATATTATTCCTAAATATTGGTTCCTGGAGTTTTTATGTTCTCCTTTATTCTCCAAAATCAGTGTACCTATCTTCTCAAGTTCAATAAATGACATTAATTAGGTAAGTGGAAAACAGAGTTTTCCTTGTTATTCCAGCTCATATTTATCATGTATTTACTACTATCTTTCTTTCTTTCTTTTTTTTTTCTTTTCAGACAAGGTCTTGCTCTGTTGCCCAGGCTGAAGTGCAGTGGCGCAATCAGGGCTCACTGTAACCTCTACCTCCTGGGCTCAAGTGATCTTCCCATTTCAGCCTCCCAAATATGCACCACCACGCCCAGATAATTTTTGTACTGTTTGTAGAGACAGCATTTTGCCACATTGCCCAGTATAGTCTGAAACTCCTGGGCTCAAGTAATCTGCCTGCCTTGGCCTCCCAAAGTGCTGGGATTACATCAGTGAGCCACTGCACCCGGCCTATTTACCACTATTTCTAAAGTTCATTTTAAATTATTTTAAAATGGTTTACTTTACTTATTTTATTATTTCATTATCACTTGTTTACTACTTGCTATTTCTATTTTTGTTTTATTTCTATCTTGGTTTTCTCAATGATATTTGACTTCTGATTCTACTATTTCATATCACTCTTAAATAATTTAATTAAGTTAAAATTTTCATGAAGAGTTTAGCCTGTATCTCTGAGTTACATGGTTTGCCATCAAATGGATGTGGTTTTATCATAAATCTGTTACATGATCCCAGGGTTTCCCCAGTCAGTGGATCAGACATCATATGTATCACTGAAGTCACTGAAGCCAAACCCATTTTCTTGTAGGTTTGCCATCAGTCATGACAAACCAGCCCCCACTCAATGATACTTTATTTCCTGTAAGACATTTCCTTAAAGAGTGTGCTAAAGGATACAAATTCTACAGAAAGTATAAACTAGTACACACAAAAAAATTCATTGTCAATTACTTTGAGTAAATACTGTAGCAAAAACATTAAGCAAGTTTCTTTATTGCAGGACTTCTTACAATTAAAAATGGGTTAGATTATAAGGTTGGAATCCTAAGTTATTATAAATGTCCAAGATGGGAAATTAATTTATCAATTTATTCACTCAACATATTTCAAGGGTCTTCCAAAGGCCACGTATGTTGTAAAGGACTGAGGATATAATGCTATGCAATATTTTCTGTTCCCCCACCCCCACCCATAAAGAGCTTATTGTAAACAGCAATGATAAGCAGTGAAATAAATATTAACTCTCAAGTATGATAAAATCACACCCTAGAAGCATGTAACCTAGCCTTGGGTGAGATGAGGGAAGCCTTCCTATGAGAATTGTATACTAAACTCTTTTGACCATGAGCCTCTTGTGGAACAACTTGCATGTTCGGTATTTTGTGACACCACTTTGGAAATGCTGATCCAGAACAATCCAACTAGCTTTACCAAGCAGAACCATGTCATGCACAGCTGTGACATGAAAGGAGCAAATCCAACCTGAATGTCTGAAGAGCTGGCCAGAGTGATGGAAAAATAGCAATAATGGGGGCTGAGGTTCTAGGCCTAACCCACTCAGGGCTCTTTGAGAGCTGAAAGAAGATAATCCTTCCATGTGATTTAATTCTAAAAGAAAACTAGACCAGAGGTTGATTATCTTATTAAAATACATTTATTATGGTCTCCTCTATCAATCCAAAGAGTCTGCTTTTTCTGCCACCCTAACTACAGAGATTAGTCAGGATGCATGTGAATGTTGCTCATAAAGCATGTTCACAGTTTTCACAGGACATATTCCCCCTAGTTGTTATGTAATTATAAAGACAAATGATCACAGTAAATTTAAACTTAAGATTTCGTGAGAAATCTTAGACTTATTCTTATGCAAGAGAGTAAAAGTCTCAATAAAAGCTGCACCTTATGGGCAGGCAGGAATAGTTATCAAAAAGCTTCTTCAACATCTCTTTAATTATAGATCTTATAATGCACCACCTTACATTTGCTTGAACAGACACTTAACATTTTCACCTTGCTAGAGTATTGGTTGCAGAGATAAAAGATTCAAATTGTAGAAATACATCTTTATCCACAAAAACTCTTTCGGGAAATATTACATATTGAAAGAGCTTACAAGTTTTTATGCAATCTTTGATTATATTTTTTTTCCTAAATGTTTTTAAAGTTAATTTTTCCTATACAGATTTTTCTTTGCTGGTTAGCTGCTTGCTCTTTACCTTTTCTTCAGCTCTCTTTTTGGTCTCAGCATCCATCCAAGTGAGATCATCTAAAGTCTGAATAAAAACTTCTCGGATCTGTGCAATCAAATCCTCAACCTCAAATCAGAACAGAAGACAAATATAGGTCATTAATTCATTCTTTGTAACACAGATTTTTAAAAATAGAGCTATATGCTATCTTTGTATGACTTAATATATTAATAAATGTAAATTTATAGACAAACTGTGACCTAAGCTAACAAATATATGGGACCATTATATTTTAAAAGCAATATTGCTATTATCAACACTCTTGATTAAATAGGTCTTAATATATGCAATAAGGTAAAAATCATTTTCAGAATGTAATGGTTTCACTATCATACTGGAAGAACTAACATAAAATATTAGGGTTATCATTACCATTAGTGGTTTAGCTAAGCATAAAGTGACATTTCAACAAATTCTTTCACCATACCATTAAGTTCCATGGTCTTCATTTTCCTAACAATGAAAAATAAAGCACATTTCTTACACTCCAAATGAATCCTGTTTTACTTTCTATGTTTTTAAGAAAATACTAATTTGGGGGCAATTTTGAAAATAGAAGAGTTTATAATAAATGACTATATAAATAGAACATGTTACTGGGTACTCCAAATACACTGCCTCTGGAAAACGGTGAGCTGGTTTTGGACTAGACAGTATTAGGAGCAGAAACATAACTAGACTCTTGGGGAAAGCAAGGGAAGATTTATTGGGAAACAATGGCATACTATGATTCAGAGGTTCTCTGCCTAAATTAATAAAATTTTAGCCACATGATGGAGAACTGTAATCGCTCATCAATGTGAACAAACTGATAGTGCCCTATATAACTGACAATGTATCATTCTGAAAACATTACCACGTGTTTACTCTCTCCAGCAAATGCTGCTTCCACATAAAGCCTCCCCACAGCATTTTCCATATTCCCATTGACATAGTTTGCACAACGTCTCCAAGTTGCTGTTTCTGAGGTTGTACCATAAAGGGCCTATGGAAGAGGAAAAGGAAATGGCATTTGACCAGAAGGAAAGGTCTGGAGCACATTAAGAGCACACATTTCACAAATGTCTCGTCTAAGTTCTTGAAATATTCATCACTTCTCCTCACAAGGCACATGTTCCTAGCCTATGATGAAATCTAATCCAAATGGATTGTTTACTTATATATGATCTGAAAACTAGGTATATTTTCAGTAGATGCCCCAGTAGAACTTTTTGCTATTACAAGTTAATATCATTGTAGAAAGCATTAGAAAAAAATACAACATTGTAACCACTGTACAAACATAAATGTGAAGTCATATTCAATAAATCTAATGGGGCAAATATGGTATATGAGAAAACACATTACTGCTTTTAAACTTTTTAGCTGAACTCTGAGTACTTAGAGAACCTGTATGTGTATAGATTTAAGAATAACAGGATAACCTAAGCAAGGGAGATTCAGCATAATACCATTTTTGCATTCTTTAATTTAAAAAGATGTCTACATTTTATTTTTGAAGATAAAAACTGGAAATTTTAATCAATCAATGTTATTTTCTTTCCAAGACTCCAAGTAACATGTTTGCTGGAGTCTCTCCTTCCTCAACCTCTACTGCCTACTCCCCTCACCATAGTACCAAAATGGTGATGGTTTAAATAACAGAGGTATAGGCTAAGAAAAGGTCTTATCTAACTCCAGGTAGGGGTACTTTCAATAGACCGCCCACATCAATATAGTCCATCTGTGTATATGTCCAGTGTGCAATGAGCACCTGAAAATCAAGTTAATTAAAATAGATAACCCTGAAATTACTTTTAACACAGTAACAACAACAACAACAAAAATCAAGATGGTATTATTTCACGAACTGGTTAAATAACCAAATGTGACTCCTTACAGGACAATGCAATCATGGTGCCACATAGACCATCATAAGATGGTGAAGCCCATGAAGACTTATCTTCCTCGGCAACATATCCTAAATATGTGCAAGATAACCAACTTTGGCATTTTTGTCCCTTTTCAAAGTTCACCATGTCCTAGCAGTGTACATGGCAAGCCTTCATAACCATGTATCACTTTATGTTTTAAGTCTTAAGAAAAGAGAGAGATTTTTTCTTCACCTTGCGGAAAGCATTTCTGGACTCCTTGTAGGTTCGGCTGAGGCTGCTTACAAGATCCATTATGAATCTCCAGGACATTAAATTTTGAAGATCTCTGTATAAAAAAAACCACCACCCAGCAACAGAAAAGATGAGGCTGCAAAGCTTCTGAAGAGTGATATGAAATACAAACTTTGAAGACACGGGGACTGTGACATACCTACCTGGCAGAATATTTGGTAAGAATGGGCTTAAGTTTGGTTAAATATTCTGGAGCATAAACAACCACATCTTCCTCATTTGTAATACTAATATTCACAGTTGACATGATTTCATTTGTGAAATTTAACCAGCTGAATGGCTGGAAAAAAGCAGGCATGAAACATTCAGAAATTGTGTATTTCTCTTCTTGGTTCCAAGATTCAGTTATAGTTAGAGGGTTGGACATTAAAGGGTGTCAGTTGCATCACATAATTATCACATTGATCAGTTTGATATTCACTTGGGATTCTTCCTCAACTGTTTCAATAAGTTTTTAAATAAAAACTAGTTCTTTAAATGATTATTTACATAGAATAATTAAACCAACCATTTAAGAGTAAAAACAAAGCCTTTAAGCTTAGGGAACATATACCTAGAAATTAGGCTTAATGTCATCTTCTTTGTCTAACCAATACAGAAATAAAAATAGAATTTAAATTTAAATTTAAAAATAAAGCTTTTTTGGTTGATGCAAAAATGGAAACATGTATAAAGTGTTTATCTTTTAAAAATGGATATTAATAAACCATTCAAACACAGTAACACATCTCAGTGGAAATTCTATTACAGATGAAAACATACTGTTATAGCAGTGGTACAGTGATGTTATGAAGTCAAAGAAAACAGCTTCTTTTCAATTATCAATATTGGCTCTACAGGCATGCCATGTTTACACTTCAGAAGCTAAGTTTGGAGTTGCCAAAAGATGAAATCTTGTCTTTCTAAATAAGAATTGATAATGTTTAAGACTATCAATATCTTAGGCTGTATTTCACGCACACAAACACAGGCACATATCACCTACTGAGTATGGGGTGCTATGCTATGCACTTTTCTTCATTTCCTTTGGTGATTTAGGTCGTTCTTTCAAAACATATTTATTAAACACTTATTATATTAAAAAATATATGTAAGATATCTAACTCAATAATTTATGCCTTTGGAAAAGTCCTTGTTAACTAGAATTAGTGCCAAAGAGAATGTCATCGCTGAATGTGGTAGTTTGTAGATTTTCCCATGGATGTTGCTTCATTTCTTGGCTGTGTGCATCAACTAATACACAAGAATAAATGCATAGCCACAAAAAGAGATTATTGGATAGTAGGTAAGGAAAAAGAAGTCAATTGTTGTTTATAAATGGAATCTATGAGAGAGATTTTCTTTTTATTTGTGTTCTATTTCTGAATTATTGTTCTGAACACCTCTGTAGATGGCCTTGATGAGAACATGAGAAGTTCTATGAATAAATTATCCTTTTTCAGAGTTAAAAGGAAATCTAGTGCTTTTATTGTGTGACTGTCCAAGTCTGATGACTATATAATGGCCTCTCAGAAAGATGTTCAGTTTTAGTATTTTCCAAACCCTTTCCTATGGGAGTTTCTAGTATTGTATAGCTGCCTTAAAAGGAATTTTACCAGCTGAGAGAGGTGTCTCACACCTGTAATCCTAACACTTTGGGAGGCTGTGGCCGGCGGATCACTTGAGCTCAGGAGTTCGAGACCAGATTGGCCAAACATCATCTCTACTAAAAATACAGGAATTAGCCAGGTGTGATGGTGCATGCCTGTAATCCCAGCTACTTGGGAGGCTGAGGCAGGAGAATTGCTTGAGCCTAGGAGGTGGAGGTTGCAGTGAGCCAAGATTGTGTCACTGTACTCCAGCCTGGGCAACAGAACGAGACCCTGTCTCAAAAAAAAAAAAAAAAAAAAAGAATTGAAGTCCCATTTATTTCAACAAATAAAAACTTGATGAATTTTAGAAAGAGTATTTCAATGTTATAATTTAGAAAATGGCACAATAAGAGAGCACAAAAAACCACTTACCTTCCCATTGATCTCTAATGAAAAGTTACTTTGGAGCTGGGCCAATGTCATCTTGTTATAAAGAAGCATCGGATCATTTCGATCTTCAGGTTTAGCCGTAGCCTATGGATTTAATTTTTAATCACTATTTTAGAATTAAGAATTCTTTAGAAAAATATAACTATATTTGAGGGTAAAATATAGGATAGCTATAACATAATTTAAGTCTTATTCTGTACTTGGTTTTGTAGTTCGTTTTGTCATTTCAAAAAAAGTGAAATGTAAGAGATTTTTGGAGTATATTTATTAAGAATTATTGAGATTTGGCTGTGGTGTCTAGTTTAAAATTTTTTAAAAATCTTTCTACATTTTGACAACTGCCAAGCCATATAAGCAATATTTATGAGCTATGGCTAAAGGCCAGTTCAGTTATGTCTGTGAATGTTTCATATTTTAACTTTCTTTGATATAGTCATCTCCAATTTCTCTCTTAAATTTTTCCCATCTTCACCATTACCATTCAGTGTCCTAGTTAAAATTTAGCAAGGAAAAATAGGTGCCACTGTTTCTACAAGAATTTATGGCAAGTAACACAGAAAATTCCCGGTACAGAGCACAATTTGGTTGCAAGTTATCTGAGAGTGGCAACATCAAGGACCTTCCTTTGTGACCATTCTCCCACCCTGCCAGACCAGTTTAGTGCTCTACATGCAGCAGCATCCAATTTTATTTCTTTCACTGAATTTAAAAAAAATTGCAATAACAACTCCCCAACTAGTGGCTGAAATAAGGAAAAGCAATTTTAAGTGAGAAGAGACAAAAGGTAAAGGTTTAAAATTGCAATTATTTCTCAGTGACTATGGCTCCAGTTTCCGCTTTAGGTCACTTACCTATTCGTGTAATGAAAACAATTATTTATTGAACATGTCCTATGTGCAATACTATGCTGGATTTTGTTAGAGATGCATAAATGATTCAACAATGGCTAAGGCCTCATACCAATCTAATACGAGAGTCTAATACGAGACTGAAAATATAGACACATAATGCTGAGATAAGACACAACAACTACAGAGCTGATGCTGGTCAAAGGAGAGCATGGTCTGGGAAGGTGTAAGTGGCAAAAACTGAGAGCAGGAAACATTTCTCCTCTAGCAAGTCTGTTTCCAACACAGAACCACATGTAACCCATTCAAATGCCATTCATTCAGTGGCCCCTCCAAGAACAGCCTGGTTCTGATAGGAGATTTTTGGTTTCATATAGCCCCAGGAAAGCTAAAATTGCCCTCCATGATCTTGACTCTTCAAGATTCTGATAAGCTTATATGGCAGGGGCAAGTATAGGGAGTCAGGGATGCAGGTTGTCGTTTGCAATGACAAAGAGAACTCTGTGGGTCCTAGACTGACTCTGACCATGGGTTTAATCAATAACCTGGATGCTGTTTATACTCAGAGACTGCAGTGCCCTATCAAAGAATCATCAGGGAAGAAAGTGCCAACTCAGACTCCAAGGGTTGACCTAGAGCCAGAAGAAATTCAGGAATACACTCCTTGGGCTTTGTTGCGAAATTATTGTCTTATCCTCTGTCAGCTCAGCAGCCTGACAATTTGAACTCAGTGGTATCACATTGCCACATGGCTATGTTCAGGGGTTTAATACTTCTTAGCAAAGAAATAGAGACAATCTCTGTGATCACTTTAAACTTTAAAATAAAGTAACATTCTATACATATCTAAACTAAAACAGCTTTGCATTTGCCCTGAGTCTGAAGGGCATCTAACAACAGTTTGACTGTAAATGGTAGAATTCTGATGAAATCCACTTATAACAGGCAATTAAGTGTTTCCAGTTTAATATTTGTCCAATTTGGTGTGTCTTTTAAATGTCAGGAACCCAGTTTACTATAAAATTCTTTAGTTTCAAAGGTCCTTTTGAAGTCAATGATCTATTACCAAGCCATGCATTATTACTACTTTGTTAAAGTGCTGTACCTTTTACTCTTAAAGTAGGATAGAGAGGGGAAAGAAAAAAAAAGCGGTTGACATTATTCAGTATATCAGAAAAAAAAATGCGTTTTACATTGGCAATTTCTTTTTCCAATTCCATAACTTTATTCATTTCCAAAGCAAGCTGGTTTTCATCGATGGGCAATCTTTCTTCCTGACGAATCAATCTGGCCACAGAAATCATAAAATCCACATATGCTGTACAAGCCTGCAAGAAATAAATAGCACTAAACTGTTGGAGAAGCTCTAAATATTCATCATGGTACTTAAAATTTATTTTCATTTCAATATTAATCTTTGCTAATAGATAACCTTAGTAAAATAAAAATCCTTTTCTAAATACTTAAAGAAATGACCTGCACAGATTCTTAGACAGTCAATATATCTTTGAATTAGAGCTTAAAGGAGAGCAATGAGGTATCACTTTGAAAGTACTAAGTAATGTATAACCACTTAGCTATGGAGACTTTGTAATTTTCAATTTTCAATAAAGTTATTTTGCCTTAAGTAGAATGAGTTGCAAAACACTTGATAAGCAATAACATATACTAATTTTTTCTATGAACAATAATACGTTTCTTTTTAAATTTTATTTTTTATTGAGACGGAGTCTCGCACTGTTGCCCAGACTGGAGTGCAGTGGCATTATCTCAGCTCACTGCAACCTCCACCTCTAGGGTTCAAGTGATTCTCATGCCTCAGCCTCCCAAGTAGCTGGGATTACAGGCGCCCACCACACCACACCCAGCTAATTTTTTGTATTTTCAGTAGAGACAGGATTTCAGGCTGGCCTGAAACTCTTCATCTTCTGATCCGCCTGCCTCGGTCTCCCAAAGCGCTGGGATTACAGGCATGAGCCACCGTGCCCAGTCATCATAATTTATTTCTTTACCAAATCTCTTTTTCTCAGATTTTCTGTGCTCATATATAATCATTTTCTCAACTATTCATGGAAAAATGACCATAAACTCATATAATAAAATCAGACATCTTTTTATCTGTGTCCTTGAGTCAAGCAGTTTCCTTTTTATGAAGCTGTGTTGTCAGGAGCTCCACCAATACACACCTGTAGGTTTTAATTCCATAAATAGCTCCTGTTACTGTAAACTTTCACTATAAGATACCATAGATTTAGATATTAGTTTTCTTCTAATAACTCAAATTCTTTATATTTTATCTTCACATACATCTTAATTTGCTAAACTACAGAATAGTTGTATAACTAACCTTTTACAGAACATGTAAATGCCTTATTCAAGTTCGTAGTGAAAGAACACTAGGAAATAGAGTCCCACTTTCGTTAGGTTTGCACCAATTGTTATTTATTAGCCATTATTACCTATTGGCAACTAAAATACATTACAATTCCACCTCATTTTAAAATTTAGTAAAGCAGTCAATTGTGATTATGGATAGGTGAGATTTCTATGCTTCAAAGACTTGTTTGCAGGGTAAATACAAAGAAAGGCCATAAAGTGTGCTATAATGTGCTTTAACATTTCCACAGTTTTAAGAATATTTTACATCCTTACTGAACAATTAGAAGTGAAAGGGTCATCCTTATATTCACTGTGAGTGCAAAGGTACATCTAAATGTTGGGTACTTATGGACATAGAGATGGCAATAATAGATGCTGAGGATTACCAGCGGGTGGAGGGAGAGTGGTAAGGGTTGAAACACTGACTTTCGGGTACTATGCTCACTACCTCAGAGGCCTGCTTCCCTCCAACAGACTGCAAACATAGTCACGCAGCCATTTCTGGGCACTGGAAATAAAAAATAGTCCCCAGTCAAGCAGGACGCTAGAGCAGGAGGAACATGGGGCCTAAGAGGACCCGAACTCGGACCAGCATAGGGACCATTTGCGGCTTTCATCAGGTTATTAATAAGAACCTGAAGGTTTGTACAACTTCTTGTATAACTTCTAAGGTTTATTGCATGCTTAGGGGGCTGATTCTAGTTCTTTTTACAAACTGAGTTCAGTTGATCTCAAAAATTCTCTGTCATATTCACTAAATCTCATGTTTAAAAGCTCCCTTTTGTTTTCTTAAACACAGATAACTGAACTGAGTGAAACCTTCTGACTATTAGTCACCTGGTGCCCAGAAAGGACAAAGCAAGGTCAGCAGTTTCCCTTGCAAGCTCCATCTTATCATGTCATAGCTGTGTTATGCAGTGAGACAAGCTCCGCCACGTATCACCGAGGCACGTATTGGCCGAGCAGTTTAAAATACACAAACTGTTTCCCTATAATGATAGAGCCACCTACACAAGATTATCTCAGGTCTGCTCAGATTTCTCTACCTGACTTGCCACCATCTGAGTCCATCATTATCTTTCACGTGAATTACCATTTGGCCTTCTCTGATCTCTCTGCTTCCATTGAAACACATTCTACAAACAGCAGTCAGAGATGGTTTAAGCAAGCCAAATTGAATCACCCATGCCTTACCCAAGTGACTTGTTATTCTATCACCTTGATTTATTTTCTTAATAACACTCACGATTTGTCTAATTTCCTTAAATTATTTACTTGGTTATTGATTGTCTATCTCTTCCCATTAGGACATGAGTTTCATGAGAACAAGGACCTCGTTTCCTTGGAATCGCTACTGCCTAGAAAAGTATTTGTCACATAGCATAAGCTCAATGAAGATCTGTTGAATTAAAAAACACAATGAAGTTAAATTGTAAATATATTAAGTTTCTCTCACTTCCTATTTCCTCGGAACTTCTATTCTTAGCTCAAGTCCTGAACAGTTTCTCTCAGCTTGTACATTGGGTAGGTGGACAAAGAAAATCTCGTGTTGTTAAGTCTCCGTTCGAGCTTGCACCTGCTCATCTACAGGATGGCCAATCTCAGCCTGTGCTCTTTCCCAGGTACGTACAATTTGGAGACTTCTCCTGGCTTTTCTGATCTAGGCGCACAGACTCTGGGTCATCACTTTCTGGCTTCAGTCCATCATGCCCATGTTCCAAGTCCTCTATCCTCGTCCCTAAAATGTCTCCAGTTTTATGAACCCCAGATTTTGTGAAGGCTCTAAACTTCTTTATAACTCTGGCTTCTCCTCCCTAGCCATGCCCGGCAGCAGTATACCCTGTAGCTTCTACTCTCCAGTTCCTTCCCCACCTCCTTATGCTCTCAAACTCTAGCCCCAGTGGTTTTCTCACTTTTCTTTTAGTCCTGAAATACTCTACTCAAAGAAATATTTTGTTGATGTATAAACACACAAGTAAAATAAATCACAGTGGCTTTTGAAGTGTGTGTATGTGTGAGGTATTTCTGCACAGAGCCCTGTAAGTGGCACACACAAAGTAGTCCTTAGGGTTGGAAACCACTAACCTCACTTATTTCTCCTTCTCAGACAAACATTAGTACAGAGCATAAACATATCTATTATCTAATTATGCTCAAATATTTTGGATTCCTAACCTTCAGATTTCTTTATGAAGGAGAACAAAGTAAGATAACAATTGCTCTTGATACGCTAAGAAGGTAGAGAAAGGGAAGATTTGAGACCAATTCCAATTCGCCCCCAATACCGAGTTCAGACTCTTCTGAAGGTGGGTGATTCCTTAAAAAAAATAAGGTCCTCATTCCTCTCAGTGAATCACTATATAAGAACTTTCTCACATGAGGGGGCTGGTTGGTTCCATTTAAAAATTTTGTGATTGGTCATGGTTATGTTTATGGGCCATGTGTCTCTTTCGTATTGTTTTCCTAGCATAGAAATTTGTACCCCTGTAAGGAATAGAATTGTTTTGAATCTCACTACTCTGTTCTTTGAGGTTGCAGTGTGTCATTAAGTAATCTCTTCAGATAATCAGAATACCTCAGAACTCAGGTTCTACCTCTGTAACAAAGATGTGTCACAAGAAGCTCCTTGACGAGAATATTTTGAGAACAGTTTGTTAGGAATGGCAGACACGGTGAATGTGGGCCCCTTTCTGAGATGATGCAACTGTTCCATATCACTTTTCCTTTCTAGATGGTAATAATAATCAAATATTACAACACAAAAATTCCATTATGCGGTTATCCAAAGCAAAAAAAAAAAAAAAAAAAAAAGGGATTTCTGTAAAGTGAAATGATCTGTCTTAGTAATTATAGGGGCTATTTTCAAAGTTGATAAGAAGTTCGGTTTTAAGATTATGGAAGATGATTCCTCTGGATGACCTGGGTTATCCTGGAAGGAAGGATCAAAGAAGACCTGGGGAAACAGGCTGAGTTAATAATCTGATTAAGGAGACCCATGATTAGAGTACTTTTGACTGACGAGGGAATGTGACCTTCCCTGATCCTCAGCCTCTGAGGCATATCTGCAGAAGATAGACCCCACACTAAAGTTTTAAAATTATAGGCTAAAGCGATGTGCAAGGAAGCCAGACTTCCGTGGTCTAAAAACATCTTTCTTTGACAAAAAAAAGTTGGTGACCCTATGCCAATTCTCAAAACTTCTCTTAGTTATCTTCAATAAAATAATGTAAATTGCAAGTGCATGTTACCCATTGATTGCATAAATACACCTCAGCAAACTGAGTTTAGCAAAGAAATAACTGGGGATTGAAAAAAGGCAAGAGAACACAGAGTTTGTAAAATGCTCAAGAAATGTATGCTATTAGCTGTTGATGCCCTAAAGCTCATGTTTCCCAGAATCAAGGGAAGGAAATAAGAAGGGCTTCCAGAAGATTGGGTTCTTCTTTCTTTTGTTTCCTCTCTTCCCTGCCGTCTTCCCCCTCAATCATTCATTCACTGATTCTGTAGTATTTAAGGACCAGAAACTGAGGTAGGTATCAGAAAAAGAGCAAAGGACAATGAGAAACAGCATTGTTTCCATTTAATTTACAGTTTTATAGAAAAAAAAGACATTAAATAAGAAGTATACAGAAACCTAGTTGCCAGGAAAACTATATTAGAGGAAAGAGTGTGGGCAGGTGGGGTGTGTGTGGGGGGGGGGGGCGGGGGGCAAGTTCTAGGCAAAGGGAAAAGCATATATAAAAGCCTATAAGGGAGAAAATCATTGAAGCCCAATGATACACTGACATTAACATTTCTTCCAGATTTATAACTCCTCTACTGAAGGTAAACTTGTTATTCTACACTTCTCACCATTTTTTGTTCATGAAGCAATAAGACACAAGACAGAAATACTTAAGGTGGTTGACATCTTTCAAAGATAGCAGAGTAGTGGAAAAATTAGAATTAACTTTTATTTGATAACTTGCTGGAGATGCAGGGGAAACTGAGGGATTGCAGGGGGTAGGGATTAGGAGAGAGTAGAAAATATCATGGGAAAAATAAGGATAACATTGGAATTCTTACTGTAACAACACACACTCTCACCTCCATGCCCAAAAGAATGGATGTAAAAAGAGGGAGAGGGTGCAGAAATATTCAGATAATTACCCATTTCTGGGATGACATGTAGCTTTTATTTTATATGCAACTCCCTTCCACTGAAAGGAGATTGCTTACAGCTTGGAGCACTGCCTTGAGAAGAATTCTAAGATCTCAGGTTAGCAGGAAAGAAGGATGTCACCAAAAGTACATAGTTGTGGAAGAGGAGCGAGGCAGCAAGCATGGTGCGTGTTTGCTAGTCTGATTCAGATTGTTGAAGAGCACCTGATTTAAGCTGAGAATAACTTCCGGGCTGTAAGTGCCAGTGCAGGTGAGTTTCCTCTATCATTTGCTCATTGAAAGAACTCTACTAGTATGAACTACCAACTCTTAAGAGATTGTAATAATGTAATAGAATGAAGAAGACAGAAGGAGCAAAGTTTGCCACTATACTACTGTTTTGCTGAGTGTTGAGGGCAAACTTCTGAGCCTCAGATTTCTCACCCATAAACTCTATAAACATATTACTGATTCTAGATTTGATCACCACTGTGTTATTTGATCGCAAATACAGTATTTCCTAGATCAGTGGATGTAAACTGTGGCAGAGTCTGCTAAATGACATTGGTATATGTGCTTCTCATCTTTTAAATGATAAGACCTTCCTCTCTGCCAATCAGGTTTTAACAAGGCACAGACATGGCCATTCTGCTCAAGACTACATTTTCCTGCCTCCTTTATATTTAGTTGTGGCCACATGACAATGTTTTAATCAATGGAAAGTATGCAAGTTTTGCACCATTTACATAAAAGTTAACTATTTGTCTACCACTTCCCTCTTTTCTTTTTCCTGTGGCTTGACATGTGAACAGGGCACTGGCGAACCAACTTTGACCAAATAGACTAAGAAAAACACCAGAGGAGGCTGATGTTAGAGCAACAAAATCAAAGAAAGCTGGCTCCCAGACATTCCCATGGAGCAGAGCTTCCTGCCTCATCTAGACGGCCTGTCTACTTCTGGACTGGCATGACAGATAGAAGTAAACTTCTCTCTTGTTTGAGCTACTGTATTTGTATTTTTACTGCTGTGGTTTAGCCAAGGCCAGACTAATATGCAAAATCAAGTGCCTACAGGAGCTGAGAAGTCAATATAAATCAATGAATCATGTTGATGAGGACTGTTCAAACCTGGAACAAATGCCCTTTCTTTTTTTTTTTTTTTTTGAGACGGAGTTTCACTCTTATTGCCCAGGCTGGAGTCCAATGGTGTGATCTTGGCTCACTGCAACCTTTACTTCCTAGGTTCAAGTGACTCTCCTGCCTCAGCCTCCCAAGTTCCCAAGTAGCTGGGATTACAGGCATGGGTCATCACGCCGGGCTAATTTTGTATTTCTAGTAGAGATGGGGTTTCTCCATGTTGGTCAGGCTGGTCTCGATCTCCTGACCTCAGGTGATCCGCCCACCTCAGCCTCCCAAAGTGCTGGGATTACAGGCATGAGCCACCGCGCCCAGCCAACAAATGCCCTTTCTAAAAGGAGCAACCACAACACCACTCTGGCCAATTGCTGCCATATAAGAATGCAAGCTAGGGGCTCAAATTCTACTGATTTACTAAGAAATCTGGATTCTCAAATGAAATCTTTCAATTTTGTAAAATATTGGCAAGTAATTCAAAATTTAAAAAAAAAAAACACTACAGGTTAAACAAAAATGCTTCCATATCATATTTGAGCCAAAGACTGCCAGTTTGTGACCTGTCTGAGATTATGGGATAGCATTGAGTATAAAATGCATGAATACAACATCTTAACAAAAAAAAAAAAAAACTTTTACTGCCTTAAATATATACATTGACTGCCACGTATACCTTAATACCAGAAATATTAAAATGTAAAAAAAGAGTATGTATTGTAGGATTTGAAAAATTTGATATAAGAACACAATCCTAAATATGAAAAGCATCCCAGTTGATGGTGATAAAAATGTACAAGAGTGAACCAAAATTCCTCAATCACTTTCAAATCTGTAACAGAAAGCAGCTGCATAGCTCTTAAAGCCAGTAGCTGTACCCCGCACAGTAACTAGATTGTACTGAACCCAAATATCCCACACCCATGTATTTATCTATGCTATTAATTGTGGCCTTTGATAACAGATCTTTTTCTTCATTTCAGTGTTGTGCAGTCATTCAAAAAGATACCTTACAGTGAATTCATTACATATTATTTGAACTTCATAATTAGGCAAAATAAATGCCAATCATAAACATATTTAGCTAGTAATTTAAAATAAAATGTAATTTTAGTCACATCACTACACTGTGAGACATTAGGATCATCAAAGATAATTTACTTTTGAGCTACAAAATAATTATAAGAAAAACCTTTGTAGAACCAACACCTTTCCCCAATATCTAATAATGTGTAAGATTACTAGTTTTGTCTCCTGTTGTTCCTTACTTCTGTGAGAAGAGCACGTGGGCCAGGCCCATACCTGTAATCCCAGCACTTTGGGAGGCCAAGGCAGGTGGATCACAAGGTCAGGAGTTTGAGACCACACTGGCCAAGATGGTGAAACCCCGTCTCTACTAAAAATACAAAAATTAGCTGGGTGTGGTGGCGGTCGCCTGTAATCCCAGGTAATCGGGAGGCTGAGGCTGGTAGAATTGCTTGAACCAGGGAGGCGGAGGCTACAGTGAGCCAAGATCATGCCACTGCACTCTAGCCTGGGTGACAGGACAGAGCAAGACTCCATCTCAAAAAAAAAAAAAAAGAGTACGTGAACATCAGCCCAAGGGAGACAAGGTTGTGAGACAATAAGAAAGCACTCCAGAACATCCGAACGTCCACTATGGGATATGATGCCCACTGGCTACCTGGCCAATGTTAGAGTCACAAGGTAGCTGCAAAAGTTTGTCTGAGCCCAATGCCACTACCTGCATAGTTCTCTGAAAGTCAAATCAGATGGTTCCAGAAGGATGCTACATAGTGTATCTCTCACTGACCCTCTGGTCCTCACCAGCACCACCCTAGACCATGATAAATCTGCTCATTTTTTAAATAATGCAGTTTACAGGTGGATTAAAATACTTTAAATTAATTTTCAAAATAGATCATATGTTTTAAATACTAAAAACCAAGATACAAATAAGGAATTTCAAGTTTCCTAGTTTTGTAAAATACCTTCATTCATTCTATTGAGAATGTTCATTCTATCACAGACAGCTCACTATTATGTGTGATTTTAAGTCCCTGTCATGAATGAAAAATATCAGAGGGCTAAATTTGATTTTGGCCTTGTTCGTTACTTATAGGTTTACACCAGATGGTTCTGTAGTTTGGTTTTGGTTATTTTCTTTTTCTTTTTACCTCTTTATAGATTCCAGTGCATTCATAGTAATCTCTAGAAGGGAGGCCAAGTCGAGGTTGGTCAATCTATAAAAAATATACATGAAAGAAAATAAATCATTCAGCGAATATAGAAAAGTTAGAAAAATACAAGCATGCCTATCTATGTATGTGACAGATCCTACTTTTGCTGTTTATAGGGGTAACCATCAGACACTGAGTAAATACCTAGTTAGGAAATGGTTTCCACACTACTTGTAAGTGTTATACTAATGGGCAGTTAGATAATCTGGAGGATTGTGCTGCAGGTATTTAAGGAAAACAAAAGAAAGTGAACAAAAGATTTACTGGGAGGGATTTTTAATGCAGAGCAGAAGGTGCAAGTGAACAAAAACATGTTAGATTCCAGGACGTGGAAATTTCTAAATTACGTATTCACAGATTTCCCAGCTTCTGGAGATTCTAATGTGCTCCCCTGGGAACATTTTCATCTGCTCCCACCCTTAGTTGGGATCCCCTTTCATTGGAGGGAGTGGGTTAATAGTCTTCAAGTTGATTTGGATGGATGGGGAGAAAGGGAGGAGAAGTGGTAAACCTCTAAGGTAACTCCAGAGCCTTTTAGCTAATGTAACTTGTGCCAGAAAATGTTTTTTAAGATTCTCCACCCTAAGGGAATGGAGGCGACTTCTCCATGGTTCTCCCCAAAGCTGCTCTGCTCAGAAGAACCTCAGTAGACCCAGATAGCAGTTAAGGGTATGAAAGATGAAACTCAGTTCTGCGCTAATATGTCTGGTCCATCTATAATACACAAGTGAGAGCTACCTGGGCATACTTGCAGCTTTGCGAGATTGTTTCTTACTCACTGCATGGCAACATGAGTGTGGAGGTGAAACAGAGCATTTCTGGGTTAAAGAGAGAATCCTAGCAGCTGTGGAGGGCCTAGGCCAATACAAAAGAAACAAAACCCAAAGAACTGGTATGAAAAGAGCCAGAAGATATCTCCACCTGAAGGGCCCTGATCCTTCCCCACGCCCTGGCCCTCAAGGTGATCCTGCAAGGAGGAAGTTTCAGAAGAGAAAGAGTCCCCTGCAGGAGATTTGGGTTCAATTCCTTTCATGATTTTAATACAAATGACCATAAAGGTTTATGCAATAGTGACACAGATATGATTAGGTGATTCGGTAACCTGCAATTTTTGGTATAATTCCTTATACAGGAAACCAAGAAAAAAAAAAGGAGGAAAGAAAAACTCTAAATTTTTCAGTACATTCCAAACATATTCATTAATCTAGTCTTAGGTGATATCTAAACCAAATTGTTTACATTTTTAAAAATACAATAAATCCATTTTAAAAGAAAGGCATTTTTTTTTACCTTTAGTTGAGAAAAAAGTACAGATATTCTTTAGTGAGGAAAAAAATTATGTTTAAAATCCCTTTTCTATGTTCTTTTTGAAAGCAATTATTATTTTTTGGTTTCCAGACCTGCATTACTTCTATAAACCAAAGCATGCTCCTTTCAAATACCATAAAAAGAAATTAGGAACTTTTTCTGAATAGGAGAGGCCTGGAGCCCTTCTTATCATTTGTTTTGTGAAGGGAGAGGTATCTAAAACAGAGATAGCAGAAGCAAGAGGTGAATGTCTAAAACACAGCATTAAGAAAATACTTTCAAAATTGAGACTCCAGGTACTAGGGACAGAGCATGAATATACTACCTCCTTGCTTATTCAATTCAATTGAAAATAGCATTATTTCTAAATATCAATAACAACAATGTGTGTGGGAGTTTTATTACAATTTAAAGGTAACTTTAGTTATTTGCCACACAAACTTACATGAATTACATGATTCACAGAATTCTTATCATCAGTGCCAACAAACAAATTAATAAGGACTTTTTTCCCATATTTAGAATTCAGTTGTGCAATAGCTTTTTCAGCTGTCCAAGAAGCACCTAAAGCAATAAAAGATAAAATATATCTTTAGAAGCTTTAGTTCATTAACGATATTATAGTAACATAGATTTTACGTGGAAATTTTTTTTTTAAGTAGGAAAATTGCCTTACCATATTTTTGCTCCCAGTTTTCTGTTGCTACTGGCCACCCATATATATCTGGTAACAGTTTCAGAAGAGGTTCTCCACCTCTGCTATCAATAGCAGCTTTTGAAAACAACAAACATAAATTCAGTTAGAAATCTAGGCATAGTTTGGCACCAATATATGCATACTCCTAACGAAATCAAATGAAGAGCACTTACATTCATTTATACAAGACCTGTACAATGTTTTTGCTTTCTGCACTGCTACTATATCTTCAGTTTTGGGTTCTTGAAGGACATCTGAAATAAGGACATTTAATAAAATGCATCAACATAATTGCTTATTTGCACTATGCAAGCATAATTGTTCATTTGCAGTAATTAACATTGGCAAGGGGAGTTCAGTTAAAAAGAAAAAAAAAAAACCTCGCTTTTCTGGAGGTACATTCATTTCCTCACCCAAGTTGCAAAACCTTATAGGAAAAACCAAACCCCTTGCCAGATTATCAGTCCTAGCACATAACTGGGAGTCAGTTTAATCAGCCTTGACTAGATTATCTTTTTTTATGAACAGTGATGCATACTGCTCTGCCATAGGTAACAGTTACTTTTCTTGAAATTGAGATTAAAAAGAAAACAATAACACAGAGGAATTTGGAATTTAGTATGAATAGTTCTTTTGAAGGCTGGAAAATAATTATCTTTGTGTGACTGTACTGTTCATGCTCCAAATGAATGAATTGAATTGTCCTACTTGTTTCAACGTTAAAAAGTAGCAAAAATTGTTCTTCTACAAAATAACTTCTAGAAGAGGGGAGAACACAGAACAGAGGATAGGAGGGACTTGTCTAGATTTCTTAACTTCCCAGGGAGACAGTCTTAGCCAGGTTAGAATCTACCTATGCTGGGAAGGCAAATCTTGGTAACATCTTACAGTGACTTTAACACAGGGTTTGGGTAGGGAGACTACAAAAGTATGTTTCTGCGTCAATCATTTAATTTTTTTTCTTCTGTAAAATGACATAAAACTACCATCTTGGCTGGGTATAGTGGCTCACGCCTGTAATCCTAGCACTTTGGGAGGCCAAGGCTGGTGGATCAACTGAGGTCAGGAGTTCAAGAACAGCTTGGCGAAAATGGTGAAACCCCGTCTCTACTAAAAATACAAAAATTGGTTGGGTGTAATGGCAGGTGCCTATAATCTCAGTTACTTGGGAGGTTGAGGCAGGAGAATCGCTTAAACCTGGGAGGCAGAGGTGGCAGTGAGCCGAAATAGCATCATTGCACTTCAGCCTGGGTGACAAGAGCAGAATTCCATCTCAAAAAACAAACAAACAAAAACCAAACCTGCCATCTCTAGGGATGATACAGCTTTATCATTTGCATACCTACAAATGAAAACAGGAATGCTAAGAGATGTCAGCATATTAATTTCGGTGTCTGCCCCTACCAAAGTGACTCGGTGGTGGCACACAAATCCTGGAAGGTTTATTAACTTTTTAATCTTCTGTGACATTCCTTGTAATGGCTAACAATTGTATATTTAAAAAATGAACATATTAAGAGAGAAATCTTTGATGCACAGACACACTCTCTACTAACCTTTCAAAACGACTTCTAGTTCATCTCTTAAAATGTCAAAGTTGCCGTAACGGGAGCTGGTCTCAGGAATGACATTGCGTTTCAACCAGCCTCCGCAGGCATATTTGAAAAAGTCTGCACAAGGCTCAGCGGTGGCATCCATGTTTTGGATCAGTCGAGCAGCTGCAAGAGCAGAGAAAACACTAGATAAAAATGATGGGTTCATTTCTTAAGAAGCTTAAAAGGAGAAAAAGGCTTATTGCTCCCTTTTGATTGCATCCATTTGTCGTATGCTCTGTTTTCTTTTTTATATAAGTCAATTCAGGTGGATGAGGAATATTATCTGTGCATAGTTCTCTTTTCCTTCCTTATAGTTGGTTCGTTTTATTTTGAACTGTGTGGGTCCTTCCACCCTGGGTCCCACAGCCTTCCCACCCCACCCCCGAATCACTAAGTTTTCTGGCTAGTTCCTATCTCAGAAGAACAAAGAATAGAGGTCTACTCTGAGTTGGCCATCCTGCGCCTGAGGTTAGTATGTCATTCTTCACTCTGATAACTTTAGTTGCCAACTCTGCCCTTCAAAGTGCTGTGACTTTTGAATGTCTCTGAGACTCCAAGCCATGGAAGATTGTTAATGAATTTTTATCATTTTAGAAAGGATCTGAAGCCACTGTTATTACTTCCTGGACCTTGCTCAAATAAATTTTGTAATTCAGATTTGACATCCAATTTGCATTTGTTTATATAGAGTCTGTCATTATAAAACTCGCTGTAAGCTTATTAGTTTTTCTTAGGTCCACTTTTATCTTTCAGGACTATGATGAAAATGCAAATCAACCAACACTGAGTATTTACAATCAAGACGCTGACTCTGCTAAGAGCTGCAATTGATAGAAAGATGTATGAAACAGGAATTATTACCAATGAAGACGAGAATATGGCCCAATACCCATAATGTCTATACCTGGAACAGAGAAAATTCTGCTCCTGCCCTCCCCACTTTCAGTCTCATACAAGTTGAACTGTTTGGAATGAAAACAAAAGAGCAACTGAGAATTCATCTGTATCAAGAGAATAGAGCTCTCAGATGAGCTTTGGAGAATATTTCACTTTCTGAATCAATTAATTAATTAAAAACTTCGAACAATTGCTGAATTGTGTGGATTTTTTAAACTTGGTATGGTAAATATGGTTTCCAGCTGAGCGTCAAGCCCCCACTTTGAACCACCTTTTCAGAATGTTTGCTTGTCTGGCTGGAACCTCAGGACCCAGCTCTTTAATACAAAACGCTCAGGACTGTTACCAAGCCAGTCCTCTCATGATTTTTATGCCTTAGTATATGGCACATTGCTATCATAGCCTCCTGGGTTTGAAACTTTGGGTAAAACTGTATTTCCATTTCCCCTTGGTTTACTGGTAATTCCTTTGCCCCTCTTCCATACCTCTCATTCTGATTGGTAACTGGTTTACATCATCATTCCTTTTTGACTAGAAGTCACCCAGTTCTTCATCTTGATATATTCTACACATCTTTCACAAACCAAACTTCCCAAAAGACTCTTTTACACTGGCCACAACCTCGCTGAAAAATGTCAGTGGCTTGACATTTCCCAGGTTAAATTATAAACTCTTGGCCAGGCACAGTGGCTCATGCCTGTAATGCCAGCACTTTGGGAGTTCGATACCAGCCTGGCCAACATGGTGAAACCCAAACTGTACTAAAAATACAAAAATTGTCTGCCCATGGTGGCAGACACCTGTAGTCCCAGCTACTCAGGAGGCTAAAGCAGGAGAATCGCTTGAACTCAGCGGGTGGAGGTTGCAGTGAAACAAGATTGCGTCACTGCACTCCAGCCTAGGTGACAGAAAGACTCTGTCTCAGAAGTAAAAATAAAATCTTACACTTGGTTTCTAAACCTTTACCAGATTAAATGGATCACCCTACCTTCTTCCCCTTTTCCTCTTTTGGTGTTTTACGCAAACTCTGTTCCAAACAGATGGACCTCGTCAATGTGTCAAAACGATCCTTGTGTTTTCTTAGTCCTGTGCCTTTGCTTTAACCTCCTCATCCTACAGCTTTGATTGCCCTTGTCATTCTTTCCAAATTCTACCCGTCGTTCAATGTTCAGCTCATGTTCCATCTCTTCCCTGATGTTTCTGTGACTCAAAACTTCAAGGAATATTTCTCCCAACTCCTGAGAGCTCATTGCCTCACTCTGTCTTCAACGTTTAGGTGAGACTACTTTGAGTTTTTCACTGTAAATACCTACTCTGTCTACCTAACCATTTTGTTGATGTGATTAGTCTCTTTGTATCACCTAGCACCTAGGTAGTAGGGGTGCAATTATGTTTATTTGTGACTGAATCATCTACGAGTCTTCTTACCATCTTCTCTTACAGCCCATCACTCCCCTCCTCTCACCTCGTCACAGAGGTCAGATCAGTTCTCAGTTCACTGCCTCCAGAGTCCATTTCATCCTTCCCATTGTTTCCATTCTGTTTCAAGTCTTTCTCTCAGACTCTGTGCACTTTTGACCAAGTTGTGGCTCCAGGCCTCTTCCTACCCACGTCCATTCTGTACTCCACAGGCAGAGTCATGTTCTCAAAATACTTGAGAATGTCATTTTCCACTCCAAAATTTTCAACACCATCATTTTGCAATCATAATAAAATCCAGATTCCATAGTACATTGTAACACTAATAGAACTAATGAAGCTTCTCCTTTGCTACTTTCTCAGATGAACCATCCATCAGAGTTAAATGAGTGTATTCAGTTTCTCTGAGACACCTTATGGTTTTCCGCCTCTGTAACTTTGACCATATTACCCAGCCCCAAGATGTACTAATAAATACTCTTTCATATTATTTCATTTTGGAATTTCAGGCACTTTCAAAGCCCATTCCAAGTACTCCTTCTTTATGAAAGACTGGCCTGAGAAAAGTCTGTATCAGCTCACAACATATTCATTTTTTGCATGCAAACTCATTATCTCCTCACCTGGACTGTGGCTCTGTGAAAACAGAAAATGCGTTTTCTCTCTCACAGAGCCTAACACTGTGCTCAATCCAAGACTTGCCAGTAAGAACTCCAACTTTAACACCTCAGTTAAAGGCTAGGAAACTGATCTAAAAAAGGTAGAGAGAAAAAGCAATTCCCTTGAACTTTGAAGGAAGTAAAAATATGGTAATGGGAAAGGTGAAAATTAAAGATTCTAAATACATAGAAGATTATTATGCAAAGCGAAAAACCAGAAAACTAGAGCCTGAAAGAAGTGCTAACTACAGACATTCTAAGAACACACTTAGCAATACATAACTTCTCTTTTAAGATACTCAAAAACATTTAAGCTGAATGTTGTGAAGGTTATTCCAGGAGGGGGCACTTCTGTTTTCTTCCCCTTTCATGGGAAATGAATGGCTT
The DNA here is from genome assembly GCF_043159975.1 of Macaca nemestrina. Lineage (NCBI taxonomy): Eukaryota > Metazoa > Chordata > Mammalia > Primates > Cercopithecidae > Macaca > Macaca nemestrina. The sequence goes on along the minus strand of NC_092126.1, from coordinate 57,861,994 downwards.
CCGTCACGACACCACAGAGCAATAAACTCTACTCAGAAAAGTAGTGAACAAGTAATGAACACGCAGAATGAACAAGGAGAGTCATGAACAAGTCCTACTGCCTATTTGGAAATACCACCTGTCCTTAAACACTCTGAATAAAAAAGACGGCTGGAGGTTTCAGGTCTCTGATCATGAGTGCAAATTCTCCATCCTGTAAATGCAACTGTACTTCTCACATCTCCCAGGAGGCAAAGAGTAGAGTTGAACTACTGGCATCTGCACAACAAACCAAAGAAATAACGTTCAGTTTGTGAGGGATGTGCAGAGCAGAGGGAGGAAGAGGGAACCCTGCTAACTCCTTCCAGGGCCACTCTTTAAATTTCCCTTGGACCAGAGAGCTTGTCTGAGCATGGATGCATCCAATCGCTTCAAAGAGAGCTCTCTGTTCTGATGAATATTTTGGGGCCATGGGCCAAGTCAAGTCATGGGCTAGCACTTTTATGCTGGGTCTTTGATCAACCTTCCTTTAATCTCTTATCGTGGGTTTGATTCTCGTTTTGCACCTTATCCTCTGGACCTCCTCTGTGCTGACTTTTCTTTGAAGTCAGCGGTAGACTGGTGGGTAGAGGCTGTAGGAAACAGACGTACAACTGTCAAACTGGTTGTAATTGTTTTTATGTTTTGTACTTTGTTTTGAATTACTCAGCCTCTCCACATAGCCACCTGGGCTCTTCAGATGTTTCCTTATCTGTGGGTCTCTGACATCTCAGTAAACAAATGTGGTTTAAAATCAGACAAAATTATTCACCTTAATAAGCAGATATAAAAAAACAATGTAGTAAAGGCAAATGTATTGACATGGAATGTTGTTGACCAGACGTTTAAAGTGAAAGAACGTATACTATGATTTTTCAAAATCTGTATAAAAGCACAGAAAATCTAGAAGGATATATACTAACATATTTACAGCAGTTAGATCTGGGCAGAGGGATTAAGAGTGTGTTTAATTTTGTATTATTTGCTTATCTTTATTTTTCAATTTGTATTAGATGAACATGCATTGCTTTTGCAATAAGGGAAAAAAGTTTATTTTTAATTTAAGAAAATGGTCACACAAAGACAAGAAAAGTAATCTTCTATTAATAATGAGCTTATTTCTTATAAATGACAATTCTGAATGTTTTGAGCTGATAATAAATGACACCATTTTCTTTCTAACTAATCTTCTTGTAACATTCCCCCAACTTATTTGACTATAGGAATTTAAAAACAAGTTCAACTGCCATCTGGGAAGTTATTAATTACTGTATTCCTCACTGAAAAGTCTATTGTGTGTGTATGGATTGGGAGATGTAGCATATACTGGGAAGAACGTTTGGGCTTTTTTAAGCCAGACAGACCAGTTTTGAATCCCAGAGCTCCACCACTTTTTAGTTGTACAAGATTAAGTAATTTTTCCAAGATCAAGCTGCTAGTAAATTATGGGGCCCCAAGGCTTGCACTTAAGTGTGTCTGGCTCTGAGCCCACACTCTTCCCTCCCCGCTTTGGATGCAGATGGCTGGTGGGGAGCATGTGAGAAGCAGCGCCTTGCATGGCCCTCCTTTCCACTCCAAGTACCCTTTTACTCTTCCTTTGTCCTGCCTTCTCCTTTACTTCCTCTCTTTCCTGCCACTCTGCAGCCACAACCTCCCCACTGTCGGACTTATCACCAACAATTTGTGCTGGGAGAAAGGCAGGACAATGTACAGCATGAGGACTTGGAGAGTCCGCAGATGAATTTTTCACAGTGGAGTAACCAGACAGGAAAGTGGCATGGAGGTCACTCTAGGTGGATGCACTCAAAGGCCCATTCAGGGGTGCATCTTTTTGAAGTGGACATGTAGCAGGGCTCCTGCCTAAGTTATCTTTGGAGCACACTGGAAAATGGGGTGTGAAAAATCTCAGCAACATGTTTTAGGGCAGTACTTGTCAACCCTGGCTAAACACGTGAATGATCTGAGAAGCCTTTTAGACACATGGATGCCCAGGATCTACTCCTGATCAATTTAATCAGAATCTTTGGAGTGGGTCCAGACATTTTTTTAAGATTTTCTAGAGTGGGTCTAATGTGCAGTGAGGGGGAACCACCACATTAGACAATAGAGAAACATGGAAATGAGGACCAACAGATCCAATATCAAAAAAGTATAGTCCCATACTTACTTGAAGTAGGAATATTTCCTTTTACCTTTTCAGTCTGCAAATGCAAATTGGCTTACATCATGGCAATCTATGTTTTGCAGTGACTTCAGTCTCTTATAATTGGCGGGCAAAGTGTTGCAAGGAACCTCACATGTGTCTCATGCATAAGCCCATGACCCCAAGGCTTCCACTCTGCTCCACCGACTTTAGCCTCCACGGCCTCCTACCCAGTCCCCATCCATGATCCACTTTCTGCTGGGTGCTGAAGCTGGATGATGCAGGGAAAATACCTCCCTTCCTCATCTTTCATTGTCTCAAGTCTTGAGCAGGGCTCTTGTGCCTACAGGTAAACAGGTCTCTTGAATTTTGCCCCCATGGCCTCCTCTCTGAAGAACCACAAGCACCAACAGGCCTGGTTTTGGAGTGATTATAATAGCAAAACTGTACTATATTCAAAATCACTTCTCTCTTCTGATGGCCAAGGAACATTTTTGTTGATATCTCAGGAGGCTCATAGGCCTCTCAGAAGAAACTTGAGGCACAGCATTCCATTGGTCTGCTAGACATGATTAGACATGGTGAAATTCGTTACACAGGACCCCACTACATGTCTCCCTTAAGAAGAGGCAATCTTAAGTCTGCCTTTGAATGGCCTCCAAGCCACAAGATCTCCCCTTTCTTATGTGCATGCCTTGCTTTCCAACATTACCAATAGTTTGTTAACTGAAAATAGTATTTGGGGCACTACACACAACAACTATTTAAATGTTTATATATGTACATTCCCTGGAGGCTTGTTTTCTGGTGGGGAAGGGGGAGGGTTTAAAGAAATTTCTACATTGTCAAGTGCTCCTGGGAAAATTGTCAATAAAACAGGGGAAAGTTGACATAAATATGATAGTCACAAGCAGCAAATGAACAAAATAGATAGCATAAAGTTTTATGCTGTAGTACATTTATATGGCTTTAATTTTTCTTTTTTTTTTTTTTTGAGACGAAATCTCACTTTTGTCCCCCAGGCTGGAGTGCAGTGGTGCGATCTATGCTCAGTGCAACCTCCGCCTCCTGGGTTCACGCCATTCTCCCGCCTCAGCCTCCCGAGTAGGTGGGATGCCTGGCCGGGTTTAATTTTTTTAATGTTCGTCATTATGTAGCAGTTTGTTGATGGTTTCCCATATGAATTTTTTCACAGGAATTAAAAAACAAGTGTGGTTTATTCTAGTTATTTGTATGAGTTTTATTCTATATAAAGTCACTACTACACTGAATTAGTGAATACTGAATCATTGACCCTAGGAGAAAATACAAGATTAGGTTCCTGTGAGCTTCTGGTCACACAGATGATTAATACATAGCCTTGCTTTATGTGTGTTTCTGTTTAAAGACACCTTATTTAATATATTTCGTTGATTCACTAACATTTAGCTCACACCAACAGCACTGTAACTGATGCCTGAACAATGTTTATCCATTGCATGTATTTTCTCTGTAAGGTATGTCACAGCCTTCTTGTGTTTCAAAACACTAGATAGCACTTCTACACTACGGTTGTGGACCATTTTAACAGTGAAATCATCACCAAAAAGCACAAAAATGCAAAAAATGTTGACTAAATGGACTACAAAAAGGATCCTTGTCTATGGTTCCCTTGTTCAACCTCAGCTGAGTACATTTGTGTAGAAAGACTCAAAGATTTTTCACCAGTCTGTGCATGTCTGTAAATGACTGTGAGAAAGCTACAAGTAGTGATTTGGGGGTAATAAATACATTTTAGGCAGTAGGCAAATTAGCAAACACAGAATCCACAAATAATGAGTAATGACTGTGCTTGTATTCCTTTTTTCTTTGGGTCTTTTTGAAGCATCTAGAAAAATGTCCAAAACAGGAAAGAAAACTAAGTGGGAAAAAGATACAAATAATTTCTTTCTCAATTACTACTCTATTTTAAAAACTCTTGGTCACTATAGATTAGCCACATTTTAAATAGGTTAGGCATCTATTTACAACATACATACCACGTAAATACCCCTGGTGCCGTGACAAAATTCCTCTATTGACTATTCTTTTTTTTTTTTTTTTTTTTTTTTTTTGAGACAGAGTCTCACTCTGTCGCCTAGGCTGGAGTGCAATGGCGCAATCTTGGCTCACTGCAACCTCCACCTCCAAGGTTCAAGCAATTCTCCTGCCTCAGCCTCAATCAATTCTCCTGCCTCAGCCTTCCGAGTAGCTGGGATTACAGGCGCCCACCGCCACGCCCAGCTAATTTTTGTATGTTAGTAGAGACGGGGATTCACCATGTTGGCCAGGCTGGTCTCAAATTCCTGACCTCGTGATCCGCCTGCCTCGGCCTCCCAAAGAGCTGGGATTACAGGCATGAGCCACCGTGCCCGGCCCATTGATTATTCTTAATCTGCACTGAATTAAGGTTTAGGGAATGATATATGAACAAAACTGTTTTCAGCTTGTTCTCTTCAAATTGCTTAAGCTCTCAGTTTCCTAACCCCAAACACACAACACCAGTATCCTAACATCATTATAATTAGCCCGATTTATAACTGTTCTAGAAGTGTCCAACAGAGGTCAGAGAAATGTTGGGGCACTCAGGAGCAAATGCTCTTTTGTAAAGACCTTACGACACCCATTTTTGACCGAACTTTCTGTTGTAAATGCTTGCTTTATTAGCAGACACTAAGCTTGATATTACTTCTAGACAATTTTTGACAATTTAAAAATCTCTTTTGACAACATTCTGAAAGTACAATTGACCCCATTCCCTTGCTGCCACCCTCCTCCCACCATCCCCCCAACCAAAATTCAGAGAAAGTCAGAACTTTTTAAAAGAACACAAGGAAAATGCAATGTAATCACAACGGGTCACAAAGGATTCCATTCAAAAGGCAGCAATGTGAAAACTGGAATCTGGGGGACCATTCTTGAAGAGAAAATGACTGAAAACTAGCAAGCACATAGACTCTAATACTAATAAAAACCAAATGGCTTTCATTACAAACACCCAGGATGCTTCCACAATCCACTCTTCATTTTTAAATGAAAATCCCTGCCCCCAAATTGCTTTTGTGATGCCTTGGTTGAAGAAAGATGGAAAGTGGGGGATACCAGATGCTCAGTGTAATCTGGACTGCTAGTTTATCATTTAACTCAAACACTCCCTGTCAACCACTGGTTACGTTCCAAGAAAGCCAAGGTCATGACTTATGCTTGTCTAATTGGTGAGTACCAAGAAACCATCACTATACAACTGTTCAGAAACTAGCCGCAGACTTACATAAGCAGATATGAAAGAAGTTTCCAAGCGTAGTAAATTTACTCTGCATAGCTGTACTCTCAAGTAACGAGACCTATTTTTGCTGCTCTAGTTTCAGGAGTAATTAGTTTATAACTATATTTCATATATACATGTGACTAATTTATCTTAAATACATATGTCTTACACATACAACAAATATGCATACACACACATAGGCACAAACATATGAATAATCAACCTGGAATCCACTTGCTATCAGATAAATTCACTATCAGATTTAAATATACAATGTAAATTATAGGATTTTCATTTAGGTTTAGCCAAAGATTCTTAAATGTAATAATAATAATAACAATAGAGGCCAACACTTGACATACGTCAAACACCAAGTACCAGCTTCATGCTGGTTGTTTTTTAAATGCATTCTTTAATGTTTGTTTTCTTTTAACCCTGTATGGTAACTATATTTGTGTCCCCATTTTCCAAGTATAGAAATTGAGGGTAAGTAATTTGTGTCCAAGTTCACATAGTTGGCAAAGGATAATGCTGTGGTTTGAACTCAAGTAGCCTGGTGGCCAGCGTCTGGGATCTTATACTATGTGAAACTGCCTTGGGTTTTAATCATTTTTCTTCCTTAGAACTGCTTTATAAAGTAGGACATATTACTCCTATTTTAAGAAAATCTAGCTATGGGGTGGTTACAAACTCAAGGTCACCAATACAAATTTAAGGAATTCATCTAAAGCTGAGCCTAGGTCTAATTTTAAGCTGATGCTTTTTCCACAGTATCATTCTGCTTTAACTCCAAATAACATTTAAAAATTTTCAGAAACTCTACAGAGAGGCAGAGAGAACCCAAATTAAGTTATAGAGCAGCCACTGTTTTTCTTGACACCCAATTAAAATTTTAATTGCTCTATAACATGTATATAATCGTATAAATGTTTTTCACCTCATTTGGCCCTGGATTTTAGAACTCATTGAGATAATCGCAGAAATCTCATGTCTAATGGATTCACAATAATAATCTTCAGTTGGCACTCCCGAAATTAGTGAAATTCTTCAGTCTTATCTCATAGACCATCTCAATGAATGGCTCAGAGCCAAGGGAGGACTGGCAATTATTTTCCTGTAGGGATTCCTCCAGAATTTGCAACCGAAACATATTCTATTAATAATAATAATAAAAAGTACTCTGTGTTACAGTTAAGTTAAAGTGCCATAAGTCTAAAAATAATTTTTCTTTTTCAGGTGCAATTTGCATTTTGAATCCTGAAAGACTCTGTTGGCAAGAAGCTATTAGGGATTATACTGTAATTTAAATACAATATATCACTTAAAATGAGTTATCAGAGATCTGCTGTTGATTATAATGTTAGCAAATGACGACAATGTTCCTTTTTTAAACTAAAGCTATAGAAGGTCATGAAAAGGCTCCATTGTTCCCTTAGTAACACTCTTCAGGCAGATCCCAAGTTCCCTGCACCCTGGAAGACATCTCTGAAGAGGCAGCACTGGGGTTCCACACCCATGTTCCTCCTGTTTAAACATTGTGTTATTTTGGATCATACTGTTGGTCAAGAATAACCAGCCAACTTCAATAATATGTAATTACTGAGAGTAACTCAAAGCATCCTGCCTTTGCATCAATTTTGGTTAGGGAGTGGTATAAAAAGACAACAGCCAGAGGACAAGCTGAGTCGATAGTGCTTCTTGAATGCTGCCTAAAATGATATCAAATTCTAAAAAGGCTCTTGTCTAGAGAGCACTAATAAATTGAGTAACTATTAATAAACCAAACATTTGATTGGCACAAGGCAGTGTTCGGCTTCACGTGTTTATATTTTTTACTGAGTAAATAGCTATTTTCTATCATAGAAGATCCAGAAGATTATGTTAAATCATTTGCTTTCTCCAAAAGGTTTTCTTCTTGTGAAGCATGAAAAGACTGAAACTTTTCATTTAATTTCAACAAATAGTGACGGCCTCTATATACCTGACACTATTAGGAACTGAACATACCATGGTGTGATAAACAGACATAATCCCTGCCCTCACAGAGCTTGCAGGGTTTCATCTTAAACAAGACTTTTATAATGTGTGTGAACTCCTACATGGTCACTATATCTAGATATGAAAGGTTGTTTTGTGATGCTCAGGTCTTATTTTCAATTCTCAAACTTACTCAGTGTTCATTGACAAGTAAAGCTCCTACTTCAGTCAGTTGATAAGTAAAGCTCCTCCTAACCTAGAGGTAAGGAGTCACTTGTCATGTCCTTCCATAAATGAGTTTATGCATGTATGCGTGAGCTGGCTAGGAATTTGAATTCATGTGTTATGAATGAAGTGAGCAGGGACAGAGGAGTTTTAGAGGATGGTGGTTTTTGAAGAACAGCAACACTTAGCTAAACAATGGTGTTCAAGAGAAGAACATAGAGTGTTAAAAGAAAGAAGAAATGAATTATTGAGAAGGGAGGAATTCAGAACAAACCAGAGTTGGAAAAGAAAAACCAGACTGATGGAGACTTTGCTCCTAGAGAGCTGGAAATGCTTACCCAAGTGGAAAATTCGTTGAGATTCTCCCTTAAACAGAAAAATAGTAGGAAAGAGAAACACATCCAGAAACTGTTTCCTCATTAACCTAGTTCTAGCTTAGGAGGGTAGAATTGGCAAGGTGAATTAGACAACTGAGAAGAGAGTAATTGACTTTATTGCTAGCAAAGAAGATGGATCAGACAGAAAGAGGCTAAACCTAGGAGGCTTGATACAGAAATATTGAACTGAGAAATCTGACTTACATAAGCAGGACCTAACTAGACTGAAAATGTTTCCTTGCTGCAGCTATATTTGTGTATCAGGTGTGCTTACAAGTCACCTTGTATAGGCATCAATACTTTTGTGACTTCAAGATAAGGAACCTGAGAGTATATTTATTCAATCAATATTTATTGATAACTTACACACTGCTGGGTGCTAGAAATAGAATAATGAATAAAATAGAAACAGTCAAAACTTACATTTTAGTGGACAAAAACCAGACTGAACAACTGATAAGAAGTGGGTTGTGAGTTATAGGTAAAGTGTATAGGGTGCTCTGGGAGTGAAGGAGGAGTTACCAGTCGAAGGCAGAGGAGAGAGGAGCAATTCAATCATTCATCTGGCCATTCAACAAATATTTGAGTCAGGTTCTGAGCTGCGTCCTAGGCAGAGAAAGTAGGTGACGCTTTTGACAAAAGAGGCAACCGAAAGAGGACTGGCATGCAGAGTGACTCTCTGCAGGTGTGGACAGGTAGGCTACCCTCTGAAGAACGGATAAAGGAGGAAGAGGTAGGTCTCCAGTTTTGGCATGCTGGGAGCCCTGCCTGTTGTTGACTGGTGGGAGCAGAGGCCTGGTCTTTGTCACCCTGCCCAGTGAACGGGAGGGAAATGATCATGGGAAAGAGACCTCGTTCTTGCTGAGGCTGCAGAAAACAGCAGCCTTGCCTTAGAAGCCCTCATCATGGGCATCTCATGGGAACAACTTTAGTTTTATTCCAAGCTGTCTTTATGGTTCTGGCTGGTTGCAAAGTTCTAAATCATCTTGTTAACACATGCGCTGCCAAATTGACTTATGCTTTATCAAGCCCAAGTGCGAGCAAGTTCTTTCCATGAATTCAGACGGGGCTCTTGTGGACTGCAAAATGGATGACCATTGGTTAGGTGAGGGGATGGAGCCTCAGAGCAATAGTGCAATGAGTTATCAGATCAGTATGGTATGCACAATTTTTGAGAAATGACTCAAAGTATATTTCAAGGTAATCCATAGAGTACAAAAGCAATAATTTTAAACATACCCCCACCCACGGAAAGGATTCTAATTCCTACCCCTAGCACAATGACTAGTCCATAATGGACACTCCAAAAGGATACTTCATTCTCAATTAATGACATCTTCTTATAGTAAATCATCTCCATCTGCTATTTGCAAAGTAAAACCCGCACATGCACTGTATCAGAATCTTAAAACATTCTGATACTAGCTTCTTTTTCCTGCTACTATCCCCGAATAAAAAACGACTTTTATTGCTTACTTTAAAGTCAAATAGGCAGGACCTAAAGTTTTTTCAACTTTTAACATATAATTAGATTTTCTTTTACTAAATAAACAAAAGACCAATTCCCCCCCTCCTAGGTTTTGAAAATTAATAGGTGTGATGGCTGATAGGTGAAGGACAAGCAGGATCCTTGGCTGTCTGTGTTGGCATACAAAATCAGTGAGGCTGTTCCTTCCTCAGTAAACGAAGAAACTTTTTTTCCATGTAAAACATTCATCATTCACATAAACTGGGCTCTGGTAGAAGTGGTTTGACCAGCCCAGTGAGACTGAATCCTGGTTTCGTCAGACTATAAAGGATCATCAACAGAAGTTCCTAGCTACAAGCAACAGAAAGAAGCCACACAGGGAGGGCACCCAAGGCAGCTGTGAGGAGGGAGCTATAACCAGCAGATGGTGTGTGTTGATCCAAGGAAACTTCAGTTCTCCACGGTCTGGCAAAAGGTCATGAGGTTAAGAGCTAAGCTAGATTTCAGTCCCAGAAGACAGAAAAGAAAAAAAGAAACTAATTTTCCAGAAGTGGGGAATGAGCCAGGAGTGAGATCCCCAAGGGAAAAGGCAGAAACCCATTTACTAGAGCTGGGGTCAGAGGCAGATCACCAGGAGTAGGGCTGACTGGACGTGGAATGTTTGAGCTACTGACCTTGGCCCCAGAGAGCAACTGGGCCTGGAATGGGACTGATCCTACAGCTGGAGTTCCATATGGAGCTCAACCAATTTGTCAACTTTTCAAAGCTTCCCACTTCTTTGTTTTCACTTTATTACCATGGTTGATATGCACCATGCAAAGTGTATTAGGCTGTTCTTGCAATGCTATAAAGAAATGATGGAGACTGAGTAATTTATAAAGGAAAGAGGTTTAATTGGCTCATGGCTCTACAGGCTGTACAGGAAGCATAACACCAGCATCTCCTTTCTGGGAAGCCTCAGGGGAGCTTTTACCTATGAGAGAAGGTGAAGGAGGAGCAGGCATCTCACATGGCAAGAATGGGAGGAAGAGAGTGGGTGGGGAGGTGCCACACACTTATAAGCAACCAGATCTCATGAAAACTCATTCACTATTGCAAAGACAGCACCAAGTCATTAGGGATCTGCCCCCATAATAAATACCTCCCACAGGCTCCACCTCCAACACTGAGGATTATTTCAGCATGAGATTTGGGTGAGGACAAATATCCAAGCTACATCAAAAAGTTTCATAGCAACCATTGCTACTAACTTCTTGACTGACTGATTGATTGATTGATTGATTGATTGATTGATTGATTGGAGATGGGGTCTTGCTACATTGCCCAGGCTAATCTCCAACTCCTGGGCTCCAGTGATCCTGCTGCCTCAGCCTCCTGAGTAGTTGGACTACAGGTGTGTGCCACAGCACTCAGTTCTACTATTTTATAGTAGCTATTAGAAGATCCATATTTGCATGATATGAGTTTCTTTAAGGCAACTTTCAAGATTTCCTTTGCATCATTTCTTCTCAACATATTGTCAGATCCTTGCTAGACTATTATCTACAGTGCTTTGAGTAATGCATAGTTGAGTTAATGATTGTGTGTATATTGTATCACAGTACTATTTGTATATTTGATTCATTCAAACATTATTAAAATTATTTCTCTGTCACAAACACAGTTATTACTATTTTGCTTCTTGGCTTCTAAGTTAGTAATATCATTAATTCCTACATACATGTGTTTTGAAAATAATTCATTTAGTGTCAAACTGGCAGAAGTATCAGAAACATCCTAATTTCATTCAGCTAATTTCATTACTCCAGTAAATTAAGCCAAAGAATGTAACAAAAGCTTTCTTTTCTGGGAGTATTTTTAAGTAACTACCGGATCCTCAAATATATCTTATTAGAAGTCTTTAATGATTTGGAGTTACTTAAATAAGAATTTATTTGAAGTTCAGGGAAGCCTTGATTAACAAAACAAACTTCCTTAGACGATATGGCCTGGGCCACATCCACCATTTTATACTTGGCTTGCTCGTTTTTACTTAAGCATCAAGCGCAGAGAAACAAATCCACTGCTGGCTATTGGGTACCTGCTCAGTGACTTCAGTTTAACTTCACCATCATCTAGTCTAGTCTATGCAGTGGACCAACTCCCTTTTCATTAGCTTCACAGTGAAGGCACTGTAGTTGAACTCCTCTGGATTGAAGAAATGGAAGATTAAAAGAAGATTACACCGCTGAGAAATGTTTAAACAAAACATATTGTTTTAAGATAAGAACTCATGGATTCATTTTGAGTTTTTATTTAGGATAGTGAAAAGATAAAAACGAGTAAAAATGAATTCATTTGTAATTCTGTCAAATGGAATCCCACACTATATGCCAGACAGGTGGCCCTCCAGCACCTCTTCTTCTTAGTTGCTGCTTACCCTTTTGAGTGATAGTTACATATGACAACACGTGTACTGAAAATACTAACCCATATGAACTAATCTCATCAGGTGGCATATCCCTCCACCTTGTCCCAACATGGAAAAGCAAAACTAGTTTTCTGTAACTTTGTGCGATAGCCAAATCCTTACTCTCCACTCTGCTTATTTAGGCTTCTTCCAGCAGATCATCCCAGCCTCACCTACTTTATCTCTGTCTTCTACTGACTCCAGAGGCATTCATCTCTGCTTGTTTAAGACTGTGGCACCTTGTGCAGTCTGTCCTTCCACATAAGTTCTACCATCTTGATATGTAACATCAGAGACCCTGTGGACAACCTCTGCTACACTCTAGCTTAAGAATTTCTTGACCATCTGAACTCTCCTAACTTTCACTTTCACTTCACATTGGTCCACACATTTTCATGACGACAACTTAATGCTCTCATCACCCAGAACAATTGTACCTCTGAAACATTCATCAGGAGTAACCCCCATCTCCAATAAGAATCATCTGATTCTTAGAAGTGCTTTTTGTTTTGTTTTTTTTTTTTCATTTCTTTATTCCCTCTACACCTGCTCTTCGACTTCACTGAGAACTCTCACCCCATCCATTTTTTCTTGTTCCTTTGTGCTTTTTTTTTTTTTTTGAGGTGGAGTCTCACTCTGCCACCCAGGTTGGAGTGCAGTGGTGCGATCTTGGCTCATTGCAACCTCCGCCTCCTGGGTTCAAGCGATTCTCCCGCCTCAGCCTCCCGAGTAGCTGGGACTACAAGCGGGTGCCACCACACCCAGCTAATTTTTTTGTATTTTTAGGAGACAGGGTTTCACCATGTTAGCCAGGATAGTCTTGATCTCCTGACCTGGTGATCCGCTCGCCTTGGCTTCCCAAAGTGCTGGGATTACAGGCGTGAGCCACCGCACCCGGCCAGCTCTCTGTTTTTACTTTACCTTTGTTTTATATCTTCTATCCAGTACATCCTGTGGTGCAATCCCTGAAAACATCATCTCACCAAAGTATTTCATTCCCTTGTCCTCTGCAAATGAGCCTACCCTGAATTGATCCAGCTGCCTTCCTTTTCCCTTCCAATTCTAGTCTAATAATGTTTTTATATGCCTGTGTGTGTTTATTTACTGTCTCCTTTACTACTGTAAGCTCCTGTGAGCAGGGACATTGTGTTGTTCACTCTGTGTTTAGGTGCTAGGTATCCTCAGCATCTAAAACAGTGCTGACAATATCTGTTGAAGCTATTATCGGTGATGCTGGAGAAACCCCACAACTGCCTGGTTTAAATGCCATTTCAAATTATAGCCTTCCACTTCAACAGAGTCCTCAATTCTGTGTGCATGGCCCACTCCTCACATGGAGCCTTTCCAGTCTTCATACTCTCCTTACTTTCTCTATCAGCTCACTCCCAGGGGGAGATTTTTGCTTGTTACTTCACAGAGGCAACTGGATCATGACCCATTCAACTTCCTGTCCCTCCCAGCCTCCAAACATATTTGCATTTCAGCCATCTTGGTTTCTTTCTCCCTAGTATTAAACAAAAGGGGAAGTAGGAGGCCATCCTTTATCTCAGAATTATCCTATATTCTTTTCTCTGGATATACATCCTCTTTTACTTCCCCATGGACAAAATCCATCTATTTTCCACCTGATCGTCACCTGAATCTTCAATGTCTTCCTCTATGTTTCAACATTTAGCCTACTCAACCTCTCAGCTGTGCTTAATTCCAATGATCACTCTCTGATTTTTGACATCTGCTCTTCCATTTGCTTTGGTGATTTTACACTTTGCTGATTTTCCTTCTACCTCTCTGATTACTTCTTCTCAGTTTCTTTTGGAGTTTCTTCCTCTTCTCATTTTTAAATGTTGCTTTATGTGATGCAATTATGGGTTCTCTTCTCCATTTCCTCCCTAGGAAATCTCAACTGTATCATCCACATGCTGATAACCCCTGAATCTTTATTTCCAACACTATTTTCCCTGAACTCTACCACATCGAATATTTACAGTATCTCAAGTTTAAACTATCTCAAAGTGAACTCTTCACTGCATTGGTCCCAGTCTATTACCCAATAAGCTCTGCTTCAGTGTTCCCTAGCTTGGTGAATGGCTGACTTATCACCCGATTTACCAAGCCAGAAACTTGAGTTACCTTTTCCTCACTTCCCCTTCACAACCTCACCTACTTACAGAAACACTGTGCCTTATGAATTCTACTTCCCAGTAAATACTTCTCAAATCTATCCATTTCTCAGCCTGGGCAACATGGTGAAACCCCATGTCTACAGAAAATTACAATACTTACGGGGTATGGTGGTGCGTGCCTATAATCCTAGCTACTCAGGAGGCTGAGGTGGGAGGATCACCTGAGTCTGGGGAAGCTGAGGCTGCAGTGAGCTGTGATTGAGCCACTGAACTCCAGCCTGGCTGACAAAGTGAGACCCTGTCTCGAAACAAACAAACAACAGCAAGCGACAACAACAAAAACTGTTGCCATTCAAATCCAGGCAACCATAATAATACTCATCCAAATAAGTGCAGTAGCCCAATTTCCTGCCCAGAGCCATTCTTTATTTTTAGTCAGTGATCTTTCTCAATAATTCTGACAAAGTCATGCATCATTTAAAACCCTTCCTTCTGTGACTTCCCAGGGCTACTAGAAGGAAGTGCATTCACTTTAACACAGACTACAAAATTCAACTCCTGCTTATTTCTTTTGCCAACAGTGAACACTTCTTCTTGCCTTCACTCTCATATCTTCATACACACCCTCTATGACAGCCTTACAGATATTCTTTCAGTTTCTCAGTCTTGCCAAGCTCTCTCACACACCAGGGCCACTGAAATGTTATTCCCTTGTTTGGGTAAATCTTTGCCTCCACTTTACCCGGCGTGAGATAGATAGCAGCCAATCTTGCTTGACAATGCCACACCCCTATTTAAAATCCTGTAGATGCCCTCTGTGGCATTTTAATTTTATTCATTTTCTATAAACGTCAGGAGATAATGTAACCCATTTATCATGGCATATAAGACCCTTTGTGACCTGGGCCCTGGTTACTTCTCTAGTATCATGTCTTGCTAGCTTCTACATCCCAGCCATCATGAACCACTAGTAGGTCCTAAACTCCCTGAGCTCTTGCCTCCATCTTGCATACAGCCTATGCACATGCTCTCCCCTGCTCCCATTGGTTGGGCAATCTAGCTCTTCAGAACTTAGTGGGTGATGTGGGACTGCTTTCCTGGCCTCATTGCTATCACTTTAGCTGCCCACTCCCAGACCCACTCTGGTTAAGTGCTCCTCTCTCAGAGTACCTGTAGCACACAAATCTTCTTATCACCATCATAGCACTTATCAAACAATATGGTAATTTTGTTTATGTCTGTCACACTGACCAGATTATCATTTTCCTGAGGGCAGGGGGTATTTTAGTTCATATTTCCAATGTCTAGTGTTGAATATTTAGAAAGTGCTTGATTAATGCTTTTGTGGGGAAAAAAAATGGATGCCAGGTATGGTGGCATGTGCCTGTAGTCCCAGCTGCTTGGGGAGGCTGAGGCGTGTGGATTGCTCGAGCCCAGGAGCTTGAGGTCAGCCTGGGCAACACAAGGAGACCTTGCCTCTAAAAAACAATGAAAAATAAAATTTAAAAAATACAATTAATTAACTAATGAATAGATAAATGAATAAATGAATGGAAGAGGAAAAAGTTGTTCTACTGTCTCTACAGAAATATCATGCCTGCATCACACTGGGGAAATTTAGGAAGGCATTCCAGGTTCAGCTTGTCTATGATTAGCAGAAAATCAGGCTCGATGTCTCTCCTCTCTAACTTAAAGTCTTCACTGAGCACACAGTCTGAAATTGAACCTGTTAAAGCAATCAGTTGGTCAATATGTACCTTCTTTTAAAAAATGCAAATATCCAGGCAATTCCTATATCCCTTAACATCTATTCATTTACTTAAATTGCTTTTCCTCCTAACACATAACAGAAACTACTCCACTGAAGAAATGGAAATTTTGTGTGCCCAGGAAGAATAGAAAGTTTAGTAGTATGGGTACGTTTCAAAAGCTTCCCAAATCATTGTAATAAGCAGCCATATATGAAAATCACGTTTCTTCAGTGCTTCTCAACTTTATTGTGCAAACAGATCACCTGAAGAGGCTACTGAAAGTGCAGCTGCACATTCAGTAGGTCTGAGGCGGGGCCTGAGACTCTGCATTTTTGCACATTCTCAGTGCTGTTGTTGGTCCACGGACCACGCATTGAATACCAAGGATCTAGTCATTCTCCTGATGCAGGCCTCTGACTTATTTACTTTTAGGGATTAATCAGAGGTGAGAAAAGGGGTAATGGCAAGGGTGAGTGCAGATTAGCTAGGTTTGCAAACTAAGGTGTCCCTGTTGGTACGTTTTTCTTTACAGGAAACACAGATTCAAGTGTTCATTTCTGATCGTGCTCATTCTAATTGATTCAAAGCCTGAACTTTCACCCCCATGCTAAGACAGAGCACAGCAATCAAAGAAAATGTTAATAAAGGATGACACATTTTTATTTGAGAATATGTAAAATGTACCGCATTCTCTCTTTCTTTCTCACTCTCTCTGGCTACAACTTCCTTTTTAAAAATATACTGGCTTTTGATTTGATTTTTATTTGATTCTCAATAAAAAAATTTTAAATAGTGTATTTGTAATTTTCATGAACTAAGATGTTATATGAATCATATCTGTGCATTATACCTATGGTGTATCTCCCTGAAGGACGTGTAACATGAAATAGGCTGTCGTTAGTCTTTGCTGTTTCCCTGTAAAAGGAGACACTTTTAATTCCAATTTTGTAGATAACGAAAATGAAATGCAGAAAGCTGAACTGACTTAATTAGGATCACATACCAATAACACAGGATGGGGCCAAAACTTACATCCCAGATCTCCCATGCTAAAAGTTGGCTTAGTGGAAAAAGAAGCAGTAAGCTTCTAAAAATTGTACCTCAGTTACTCATAGCACTTGCATCTCTTAGAAATAAAGTTTATAATTTAACAGCCCTTCTCCTGCACATATCTGTTGCTGGAATTTATATTCTATTCATCTAATTATTAACCTACATTCTTCCTAAAATAATTCAAAGTGGCTTTAGAGAGATCCATAAAATAAACTAATATACATTGTATGAGAAAGAAAAGAGGAACAGGAATAAAGCTGATGAAGCAAGTTTATACAAAGAAGTCCTATAATTTCAAGTTAAATTCAAATTTGGCTCTTGACTTTCTTTTTTTTTGAGACAGAGTCTCACTCTGTCACCCAGGCTGGAATGCAGTGGCAAGATCTCAGCTCACTGAAAACTCTGCCCCCCGGGTTCAAGCAATTCTTGTGCCTCAGCCTCCCGAGTAGCTGGAATTACAGGCGCCTGCCACCACGCCCAACTAATTTTCGTATTTTTAGTAGAGACAGGGTTTCACCATCTTGGCCAGGCTGGTCGTGAACTCTTGACCTCGTGTGTCACCTGCCTCAGCCTCCCAAAGTGCTGGGATTATAGATATGAGCCACCGCGCCTGTCTTGGTTCTTGGCTTTCTATCAGTTAAGGTGAAAGGGAAACATCTCACAGCACCCGTGTGAAAAACACACACATTTTTCCAGAAACAGGAACTGCTAACTGCTCTGTGGTAGACCAAGTGGTCTGGCTTTGATCCAGATGGCTGGTACACCTGGACATATATGTCTTTGACTTCCTCTGTAAATGAAACCCCAGGGGGTAAAAACAGGGCTTCCAACTCCTAATCCTGAAATAATTTTTAACTTCCCAATTGATTTACTATTTCCAGAGACTTTTCATCAATATAATGTTAATATAATCAAATAATAGAGGTTCACTTAAACTAAAAAGCTTGAGTTTATTTAGGGAAGATTTAGTAGACATTGAAAACTACATATAATCATTTAAACTGCAAAAATGGAGCTCAATGGACTCAACATACAATAGCAAGCATAAGATCAAAACATGAGATAACTATGTAAAAATGGACATTGGCGAGATAGGGGAAAGAATGAAGGTAAATTTTTGTTTGCTTTTTTTTTTTTTTTTTTTGAGGCGGAGTCTCGCTCTGTCCCCCTGGCTGGAGTGCAGTGGCGCGATCTCGGCTCACTGCAAGCTCCACCTCCCAGGTTCCCGCCATTCTCCTGCCTCAGCCTCCCGAGTAGCTGGGACTATAGGCACCCGCCACCGCGCCTGGCTAATTTTTTGTATTTTTAGTAAAGACGGGGTTTCACCGTGGTCTCGATCTCCTGACCTTGTGATCCGCCCGCCTCGGCCTCCCAAAGTGCTGGGATTACAGGCGTGAGCCACCGCGCCCGGCAGCTTTTTTTTTTTTTTTTTTTTAACAGCTTTGGGTTATTAATTGGTATACCATAAAGTTCACCTGATTAATTTTCGGTAAATTTATATAGTTGTGCAACCATCACCACAATCCAATTTACACTTCATCTTTAGCCAAAAGGCTGAGAATCTGTCACAGTCCAATTTTAGAACACGTCCATTACCCCAAGAAGTCCCCTTATGCCCATTTGCAGCCAATGCCTGCTTCATCTCCAGCCTCAGGCAATCAATATTTGTCTTCTGCCCCTATAATTGCCTCTTCTAGAAATTTCATATAAATTGAATTTTACAATATGCAGTTTGTGTCTGGCTTATTTCACTTAGCATCACGTTTTTGATGTTCATCTATACCATTGCACATAACAGTAGTTTGCTCCTTTTTATTGCTGTGTGGTATCATAGTTCATAGCTATATGGCATTTTGTTTATTCACCTGTTTATACACATTTGGAATGTTTCCATATTTTGGCTTTTATAAATAATGCTGTAAGGAACAATCACAAAGAAGTCCTTGTGATGATATGTGTTTTCATTTACTTTAAGTAGTACCTAGGACTAGAATTGCTGGGTTGTCTGGAAAGTATATATTCAACATTTTGTAAAAACTGTCGAACTGTTTTCCAAAATGTTTCTATGTTGATCCAGGTGTACTAAAATTTACATTCCCACCATTAATGAGTGATGGTTCAGTTTCTCCACATCCTCATTCACAGTTGGAACTATCTTTTTCATTGTAGCCTGTGGTGGTTAATTTTAGGTGTCAGCTTGACCAGGTTAAGAGATACCCAGATAGCTGATAAAGCATTATTTCTAAAGCATTATTTCTGGGTGCATCCGTGAAGGTGTTTATGGAAGAGAGTGGCATCTGAATCAGTGGACGGAGTAGAGAAGATCCACACTCAACCGCCATTGTGGCTGAGCATCATCCAATCTGCTGAAGGCCTAGATAAAACAAAAGGCAGTGGGAGAGGAAATTCTCTGTTTTTTTCTGGAACTGGGACATCCACCTTCTCCTGTTCTCAGACATCAGAACTCCAGGTTCTTGGGCCTTTGGATTTTGAGACTTTATATATATAGACCATTGGTTCTGTTCTCTGGAGAAGGGCTGACTAATATGTGGCCCTTCTAGGATGTTTTGAACAGAAAGAATGTATTCTAGTTTTCAGTCAGTTTAGAAATAGGATCAAAACAAGTCACTACCGGCCCCCGACAAAATCTCCTTTTCTGAATGGTCTTAAAGAATGAAAATTTACAGGATTCAAAAGCTTGTGCAACATTCTTCTTACGGTTTTTAAAATTCTGTATTTTTCAATTTACTTCAATTAATCTATTTTATCAACTTGAGCTTCATATTATATCAAAGGTTTACCAGAAAGCACCTTGCTACCCCAGG
Organism: Macaca nemestrina; assembly: GCF_043159975.1. Lineage (NCBI taxonomy): Eukaryota > Metazoa > Chordata > Mammalia > Primates > Cercopithecidae > Macaca > Macaca nemestrina. The sequence goes on along the minus strand of NC_092126.1, from coordinate 57,842,299 downwards.
GATTTGCTTATGAGTAGGACAAAGCAGGATCCTTCAACTACAGAGGAATCTTTCTATGTCTCTTATTCTAAAATGTTAAATGTCAAACCAGGGTTCTCACCCCAACCTAAGTTAGTTTGTATTCACCCCCTTTACATGTAGATAATTTCCGTAGCTATAAAATAAATCTTTGGAGTACCACTTAGCTTACCAGGCATTGCTAATTTTCTTTCCCTTCAACTGCTTAATTCAACTAATGTATGTTTTCAATTTCTTGACCATTCATTAAAAAATGATGATGTACTACTTCCTTAAAATTTCCCTGGAGAGTAAAAAACACATGTTATACATTTGTATATTTATCATATAATTGATTCCCTTTCTTGGAAAGGATTTGATTGAAAGATGCTAATTTTGACTGGATAAATGTAAGGTAATATCCCTATACCATTTTCACGAGAATTGTGCCAGGGAAGCCACCCAAAACAAATTGTCACATGCCACATTTAAATTAACAAAGGTGTGCTTCAGTGGTCTTCATACTAAGATGTCTGCTGCTTTCTTATTCCACGAAGGATTTTTTTCAAACTCAATCACATAGTAGCCTCATTTCCTACACTAAAAGGCTGCTACAGGGCCAGCAGCCCCCATGAGTTAGCCATCAGTCCTTCCTGTATTTACCTAATTGTGCTGTTTTTCTTCATGGAGGTTTCAAGGTGTTAATAGGCAAGAAGGCAGAGATGCTTTGTTGCAGCCAGGAAAGGCCAGCTGTTGCCAAGATACATCACCTAGGGTATCACCATAATGTGGCCCTTGCAGACATTTGCAAGTTTCATTTCAGTTCAAAGGTCATAGCTCAAAGCACACAAATCTGATCATTAAATCATCCAATTTCCAGAGCCTCTGAATATATTGCCTTACATGACAACATGCCTGTAATTCCAGCACTTTGGGAGGCCAAGGCGGGTGGATCACTTGAGGTCAGGAGTTCAAGACCAGCCTGGCCAACATGGTGAAACCCCATCTCTACTAAAAATTCAAAAATCCGGGCATGGTGGCACGCGCCTGTAATCCCAGAGGGAGGAGAATTGCTTGAACCCGGGAGGCAAAGGTTGCAGCAGGCAAAGGTTGCAGCAAGCCAAGATTGCACCACTGCACTCCAGCCCGGACGACAAAGCAAGACTCCAAAAGAAAAAAAAAAAAGACAACAGAGATTTGAGGGGTCCGCAAAAGCATATGTTAGAAGTGTGGTCCTAAATTATCCAGAGACCAGAGTAGCCAAGTTAAGATGTGATCGATACAGTTTACTAGAGAGAGTGGGACCACCTCCACCTGTGTAGTCATGCAGGTTGTACACTGCACATTTGTCGATGGCAGCCTTGACAGACAGGCTTGTGGAACATGAAGACCTGGATGAAACACCTCTCAGAACTGTCCACTCCTTTTATTTTAATTCTGCACGTATCAAGAAAATTTTTGATGATTATTTAATTATTAATACAAGGAGAGGTGGCATTCTGTTACTTGAAAGATATTTTCAGTATGGTAAGATAATGCACAGCAGTCCCCCTCTTATCCTCTGAGGATCCCCAAGACCTCAGTGGATGCCTGACACTGGACTGAACCAGTACTGAACCCTATATATGGTATATTTTTTTCTATACACATACCTATGATATAGTTGAATTTATAAATTAGACATAGAGATTAATAACAATAATTAATAAAAAATAGAACAATTATGACACTATTCCAGCATCACTATTCTTATGGTTTGGGGTCATTAAGTAAAATAGGGTTACTTGAACACAAACACTATCATCTTGCAACAGTTGATATGATAATAATGGAGAAGGCTCCTTCATGACTTTCATCACACTACTCAGAATGGTGTGTGATTTAAGACATATGAGTTGTCTGTTTCTGGAATTTTCTATTTAATATATTGGACGGTAGTTGACCTTGGGTAACTGAAACCATGGAAAGTGAAACCACAGATAAGGGGGAGACTACTGTACGCACATGCTGATTTAATGATCAGATTTGTGTGCTTTGAGCTATGACCTTTGAACTGAAATGAAACTTGCAAATGTCTGCAAGGGCCACATCATGGTGATGCCCTAGGTGATGTATCTTGGCAACAGCTGGCCTTTCCTGGCTGCAACAAAGCATCTCTGCCTTCTTGCCTATTAACACCTTGAAACCTCCATGAAGAAAAACAGCACAATTAGGTAAATACAGGAAGGACTGATGGCTAACTCATGGGGGCTGCTGGCCCTGTAGCAGCCTTTTAGTGTAGGAAATGAGGCTACTATGTGATTAAGTTTGACATTGGATGTGAATATTTTTGAAAGGCCATTATCCTGCCTACCATTAAGAGGGAAGCATTGATAACATCTTGAGACCATTTAAACCAGGGATACCCAGTCACAAGTGACTGTGCTGCCTGCAGGGAACATTTAGTAATGGCTAGAGACATTTTTTGGTTGTCAAAACTAGGAGAGGACTGCTACTGGACATCTAGTTGGTAGAGGCCAGGGATGCTGCTAAATATCCTATAATACACAGAATAACACCCACAACAAAGAATAATTCCAGCACAAAAATATCAATAGTGAGTTGAGAAACCCTGATTTAAAGCATAAGATTCCTTGAAAGCTGAGTTAGGAAGGTTACAATACAATGGAAGTCAGTTTCAGGATTTAGATTTGTATGGAAAAGTCTGCAAAATCACATACAAGTTCTATAACTCTAAGTTTTTGACAACCTTATAGGGTAAATAAGTGATGAACAATACTTTGAAGTATTTTGATCTCCGCCTTAAGATGTTATTTCTTAAATGGTATTTGTTTTACTTTAGGTCTGGTGTAATCTTTTATACTGAAGCATTACACATATAGGGAAGTTGATTTAAAGTATACATAAACATCATTTTATGTACATCATAAATATTTAAATCCTAGATGCTCAGATTTAAAATACATAACACCAAACAGATTTGAATCAGCCTTCTGCAATATTTTACTTCTGTCTTGGTACGGCTTGACTTCTATTCCTTGACTTCAAAGGATCAAAGAGAAAAGTCCATTTGCTGTGACATTCCTTTCCACTGGGAGAAAGGTTCAAGTTGGGGCCATCTTTCACATAATGTAAGCACCCTGAGTGTCAATACTTCGTTTTCCCATTCTCAAGAATTTCTGAGCTCAGGTTTGAACCCCCTACTCTCTTAAAGTGACCTATAGACTTGCTGGTAAGATATTTTATATTTTTTTCAACATCTCTTTTTTCATATTTCTTTCTTTCTTTTTTTTTTTTTTTTTTTCAAATGGAGTTTCACTCTTGTTGCCCAGGCTATGGTGCAATGGTGCTATCTTGGCTCACTGCAACCTCTGTCTCCCGGGTTCAAGTGATTCTCCTGCCTCAGCCTCCTGAATAGCTTTGGTTACAGGCATGTACCACCACAGCCGGCTAATTTTGTATTTTTAGTAGAGATGGGATTTCTCCATGTTGGTCAGGCTGGTCTTGAACTCCCAACCTCAGGTGATCTGCCCACCTCAGCCTCCCAAAGTGCTGGGATTACAGGCGTGAGCCATCGCGCCCAGCCTTCTCTTTTCTTATTTCTTTTTCTTTCCATCTATTCTACTCTTTTTTTTTTTTTTTTTTTTTTTGAGGCGGAGTCTTGCTCTGTCGCCCAGGCTGGAGTGCAGTGGCGCGATCTCGGCTCACTGCAAGCTCCGCCTCCCGGGTTCCCGCCATTCTCCTGCCTCAGCCTCCCGAGTAGCTGGGACTACAGGCGCCGCCACCACGCCCGGCTAATTTTTTTTGTATTTTTAGTAGAGACGGGGTTTCATTGTGTTAGCCAGGATGGTCTCCATCTCCTGACCTCGTGATCTGCCCATCTCGGCCTCCCCAAGTGCTGGGATTACAGGCTTGAGCCACCGCGCCCGGCCTATTCTACTCTTGTCATTCTTCTTCAATACTTGCTTTTGTCCAAGATTTCCTCTAGGGTTTTCCTAATTTGCAACGACTTCTAAAAGAAATAGTTGTATTTTTCTGTGGCAGAAAAGATTTCCTAACCAGCAGAAGACTCTGTGTGTGTGTGTGTGTGTGTGTGTGTGTGTGTGTGTGTGTGTGTGTGTTTGAGTATGAAGAGTGTATCCATGAGGGTGTGTGTCATCTTATTCATTCTCCTAGGAAGAACAGTAACTACCAGTGTGAACAAGTATTCTAATGGCTTGTGAACCAACAGAGCAGAATGAAGAAAAATACACAGCTATACAGCAACCTTGTTTCCCACTGAAGTTATTTCTATTGTTTACATTTCTCTGCCAAAATACATTCTGCAAGGTATTATATATTTGGTTTGATTTCTAAGCTGCAATTAAAGGATACAGGTTAAATACATTTTAGTGAGTTGAGACTTGCCAAACACTATTTAAAAACCATATCTCTAAACATTAAGTCACATTTAAGATTCCAGATTCTGAATGTCACATTGCTCCTTGGGAAGAAAAACCTGCCTAGATCTCTGAGGCAAAATCAGTTGTCGTTTATAAAAACATGCCTACCTAGTCAAAAAATCCAGTTTCTTCGAAAATAAAATTCAAGGAAAAGAAGAGAAAAAAGAAAAATAGTGAGAGAAGAGAGCTATAGATTAAGATACCAAAGAGACAGACATGTCAAGTGTATTGCAGACAGACGAATTAATCCTCAGTAGTCAATATGTAAGTGGAAGTTTCCCATAACAGGACAGCCTGAGCATGTAATAGGGTAGCTGGTAGAGAGAGGAAGCATAGGAGGATCCGGGGAGGAAGTAAATGTTAACTTTGACAACTTGGACACATGCTGACTTTCGCACATGGCCACGGAGATCCCCCAGCCAAAGTACCTGTGCAGTCATTTCCCTGGGGAATAAAGAAACTTTATTTTTGAGAAAAACGTACCATGTTGAGGAGTAAATGGCTAACATCTAAATCAACTTTCCCTCACACTCCCCACATCACATCTCAGGGCGTCTGACCATTGCACTTGTGACCCAGAGCAAATAAAAACATCAAAAAACAATACAAAAAAAAAAAAGCAAAGAGCATAGATTCAGGACATTAGACTATAACCTAGAATTGCCAGATATTTTCCCGTCATTCTTTTGCAAAATTCAGTGAATAACAAAAAATCATGTAAAGAATATCCAAGGCTGGGTGCAGTGGCTCATGCCTGTAATCCCAGCACTTTGGGAAGACAAGTAGGAGGATTGCTTGATCTCAGGAGTTCAAAACCAAGCCTGGGCAACATAGAGAGACCCTGTCTCTACAAAAAAACTTAAAAAAAAAAAAAAAAAAAAAAAAACGTAGCCAGGAATGGTGGCAGGTGCCTATAGTCCCGGCTACTCAGGAGGCTCAGGTGGGAGGATGCCTTGAGCCCAGGAGATCAAAGTTACAGTGAGCTGTGATCACACCACTACACTCCAGCCTGGGTGACAGAGCAAGACCCTACCTCAAAAAATACATACATACATACATACATACATACATACATACATACATACAAACACACATAAATAAAATTTTAAAAAAAATCCAGCAGAAAATGGTTCAAATTATTTGGGGCAGTTTATTTATCTCTTATAAGACACTTAGATGTTAGAAAGGAGGTTTAGAATCTCTTGTTAAAGGCCACAAACATCGTGTTCATATCCCAGGGTGCTGCCCTCAGCTACCACCTTCCTTCTTCTTGATGAAAGAAGAAATACTTTCATTTTCACCACACTCTAATTGCTGGGATTTATATAGCTCCATACACTTCTCTGTTTTCTGCTCTGACTTATTTTTCTTCTCTTCTAATCACTGATATTGTCTTAAGTTTAGCCCTTGAACCTCTTCTCTTCTATTGAGAACTCAAATACTCCCAAGGCTTCCACTATCACTCTTAAACTGACAGATCCCAAATTCATATTCCAAATTCCTGAACCTCACCTCTACCTTCCTGCTGTCTATTCTCATGGGGCTGTTACCCATGGCTTAGACCAAACACATCCACATCCACCTCATAACTTCTCTCTTTCTGTGTGGGCTGCCACCATTCTCTTCAGTCCCTTGGGTTTTAAAACTTGGCATCATTCTCAACTCATTCATTTTATTTAGCAAGTCCGTTCTATTAAGTCACCCAATTCTCCCTCTGTATTATCTCAATAGCACTCTTATCTCACCACAGGCCAACCTCTTTAGCTTACACTTGGAGTACAGACGCAGCCCCCACCTGCCTGCCCTCCTTTTCACTCAATCCATCCAACCTCACATTCCCGGAATCATCCTTCACCTTTGGCCTGGTCACTCCTCTGTTCAAAAATATCTGTTTCTCCTGTATTACAATATGAAGGCTAAACATGGATTTTCAAGGTTCTCCACAACATGCCCTTCTATCAAGCGTACATTTTTACTACTTCTCAATAACATAGTTTATTTCTGTTGTGTTTGGAATTCCCTCTTCTGCACTGCCACATCTAAATTCCAGCCCTACTTCAAGGTTCTTCCCAAATTTAAGGCTGGCTGCAGTGGCTCATGCCTGTAATCCCAGCATTTTGGGAGGCCGAGGCAGGCAGATCACCTGAGGTCAGGAGTTCGAGACCAGCCTGACCAATATGGTGAAACCCCGTCTCTACTAAAAATACAAAAATTAGCCAGGCGTGGTGGTGGGCACCTGTAGTCCCAGCTACTCGGGAGGCTGAAGCAGGAGAATCCCTTGAACCTGGCAGGCAGAGGTTGCAGTGAGCTGAGATCACATCACTGCACTCCAGCCTGGGCGACAGAGTGAGACCCTGTCTAAAAAAAAAAGAAGTTTCTTCCCAAATTTTAACTTCTCCATCTAGATTTACATGCTACATCTCACTCCCTTCTTCTCACCCACCTAGTGAGGTGCATTGAGAAATTTAACACAATGATACAATGCTTACCATTTCATATGTGCTCATTTTCTTTCTTCAACTGCATGGCAAGCTCCATACAAATAGAGAAATAGTTTTCTATTGCCCTGCTATACAGCCCAGGGCTGCCAATAGTAACATATTTTTCACAGTAGACAAGTTAATTAATCTATTACTTAAAAATAATTTTATTTCCCTTGATTATAGAGCCAGACACACAAATAATTGATCTATAATGAATAAAAGTGTAAACAAAGCAAACTAAGATTAGCATTTAATTTTCAATATTATACATCAGTTGTGTAACTATTACATGTAAAAGCCGTTTCTTACCTGATTTTATGCAGTCTGATGACTTGCAAATACCATCTAGAAAAAGGAGAGAATATGCATAAATACTGGCAACGCACATTTTTAAATTTGTTTTTCTTTTGTTCTTTTAAAAACTGTCGATTAAATAAGCAATTTCTTAAAGCAAGAACTAAAAACTGAGCATTATATATCATTGCCAGTGGTTAGAAAAAATATAAGAAAATAAAATAGGTAAAATCTAAATTGAAAATTTTGATTATGAAGAAAAATGTGTTATTATATCTTCTCTACCAACTAAGCTCTAGGCCTATTACATTGAAATAATCAGTTGTTTTTGCTTGGTAATCATTTTTTTAACCATTACAAATCAATCTTTTTTAATCCTAGTTTTGAAAAACTTCCAAGACTCAAATTAAATTTGTTAAATTCCTGTGAAGCCCTTTAGAATTTCAATGACACAACAAAAACTGACTAATGACTATTACTAAAGCTGGCCATAAAATTGTGTATATTTTAATCAAATAAAACCATATTTGAGATTCCTCATAAGTAAGCATGAGCACACTAAATATACTTGCAATTAATAACTTAGCTCAAACATAAAAGGCACTGTACTTCAAAGTTAATTGTTTTGACATACGGATGTTACATTTTTTAAATGAATCTCTTTGTCAGTCTTTAAGTGCCTCTATCCCTAACACATTTGTTAGATAGACAGTAAAAGCATGGAGGAAGATTTCCTTCTCTTTTGCATTTATGGATGCACAGGTGTGGGAGAAACTCACCATCGTAGGTTGCATAGAGCGCGATCATTGTCACAGCTATGATGGTGAGGAGCAGGACAAGGACCGAGAGGCTGATCTCTAGCGGAGTCCATCGCTGTTTCTTCTTTGGCTTTGGAGTGTTGATATCAGTTATATCCATCTGACTTTCTGATCTGCCCATCACCTAAAATCTGCAAAAAATGAAAATGCTAATGATAAAAAAGAAAATGTCCAAATGCGTAATGTGACTGGATAAAAGTAAAAGGTTCAGTCATTTTAAAATAGAAATATGTTTTTGCTGTTGAGAAGTCAAAATTTTGTTGCTGAATGCAAAGATTATAGAGTCAAATGAATTCGACAGGTCTCAGTCACAACTTTTTGTTTTTTGTTGCTGTTGTTTTGTTTTGTTTTGATGTATCACTGAAAATCTCAGCAAAATTAGACAGTAAGACTTGGTTAAATACTCAAGTAGGATTAATTCAGCAGTTTATAAGCAAATAATTGCTATACCACCATTAAGAAAGTTTTAAACTTACCCTTTTGAACCCTGGACTAACATCAAAGTTAATTTTATATCTTGCTCCAGTGGCTTCCTTTATAAGCTCAAAAACCAATGACTAATACCTTGAGGTTTTGACTAAGCAATAATTTGAAATATTAATATAGATAAACACCAAAAGGAATGAACACATGAGGTAGTTTATTTTAGTCATAAAGACAACTTTTATTTTTACAGTTCAAAATTACTACTACTACTGATACTGGTATCTATTAACTGGTTAGACAACATTCTGAAAATGGACACTCACTGTACCAAAAGATACCTGAATATCCAGCTTAACCACACCCAATCCCATTTAAGAGGGGAGTAAAGGGGACAAGTAAACAAAATAATACAAAAAGTTACCAAGTTGACACTTGTAGTCTTGTGTAAAGCAGGGTATGCAAAAACATACCTGTATTCTTAAAATCTTTCACCTCAACTGGAGATGTGTTAACAACTTTAAACCATAAAGTGGACACTGCCACAGAAGAGAATAAAGAATTGGGAAACTGGGGCACAGAGAAGTCAGACAACGTGTTTAAGACTACACAACTAGTCAATATTCTTTGGAAAGAACACACTCGGTCATTGTTCAAAATAAAGCTGTATCATCATGCAGTAAAAGCTAATTTAGATCTTATTGTAGAAATTTAGGGGGAAAATTAAGGGGGTATAAGCCTAAATATTAAACTTTATCAGGGGCCTAGTGACAGTTTATCAGTCCGTCTCCAAGGATTAGAACACACAATTTCCATTTTGCTTCATGACTGTATAAAAGAACATCTTAAACTGACAGATTAGCTGTTTATAGCTCAATACAAACTGCTCTGAGAATTTGGTCCCTGGATGCAGGGACGGCTCAGAAATGCTCTTATAGTTAAAGATCTTTGTTGAATACGCACAATTCTCTAAGGGTGTGTTTTGTGGAAACTGACGCATAGGAGAAAGAAGAAACATATTTCACATTTGAAGTGTGGTGGGGAGACCCAGCAGAAAACTAGCAATTACCCTTCCCAGTGAATTATTCATAAGCGAACCACAACTAGACCTTAAGGTTCTGGATACAAAGTCTTAAGCATGCTGTCCCCTTGATTACATGAGGCTATAAGCAAGGACAGACTATCAAATAAAAATATTTTATTAGACAATGAAAACTGTGTCTGCTCAATAAAAGGGGAATGTAATGTATCTGAATGTTAAAATGTCTTACTTAATGGTTATGTAAGGCATGCTGGCTTAGTCTCACCACCCCTGGGGTTATGATATGGAATTGCATTGATTGTAGTCCTATTTTAATAGTGTATTGGTTGGGCAAAGAAAAGATGGGAACAAATTTAATAATACTTTGGACACCTTACAGAGAGGTAAACAATAATAAGTCTCCCAGTCTCCCCATGTTTCATGACTGTCCTAAAGAACATCTGAATATTAAGCACATTTGCTAAAGTATTTCCCTTTCCTGAATATTGTTCCCCCTGTATATTTCAGAAGGCAATGTAGAGAAATGTTTTATTGGTACAAAATGACGTTTTTTGTTGTTTGTGTTTTTAGTTCTTCCTTAGAAATGGCAGTCTGTGTCCCTTTAAAGTGAAGAGGTGAACCAGGGCAGCCTCAGGGCTAAATTACAGGTGCTCTGTGGCAACTCCATGCCTTGTGGTGTAGTAAAGCTAGTGGATAAGCATTTGTTTCTGTAAGTTACTTTCCCTTGGCTTCTCCTTACCTTTAAGACTGCGTACTGAAGCAGCTGGGCTCTTAATGGTTCAGCACCTAAGTTTGCAGAAACAGTTACAGAGAAATGAAGACAGTGAGAGAAGCTGCATCAAAACAATATAATCTTTGAATAATCTACAAGGTGTTCCTCCATCTCCCCCTCTTGTAAATGCTCTGTAAATTCTTAAAGGAAGTCTTTTGGTCTTAGTAGCGTTTTTCCAAAAGCATTGAGCGCAGGCAGAAATGATGCAAGTTTAATCTCCTAATTAACTTTGTCATTCATTTCCAGTTAATTCTGGAAGGTTCACTATTTTTCTTTAAGAAATCAGGGGACAGTATCTGGAATCTCACTGTGGAACATATGACTAACTCCCAGATACCTGAATATCCAACTTAACCGCACCCAATCCCATTTAAGAGAAGAGTAAGGGGGACAAGTGAACAAAAGAATTAAAAAAAAAACAACAACAAAGTTGATGCTTGTAGTCCCATATAAAGCAGGGTATGCAAAAACATACCTGTATTCTTAAAATATTTCACTTCAACTGAAGATGTGTTAAATAAAAAGTTTAAGATAACAAGAACCTGCAAACTTCAGCTCGACATTACCAAGAGAATAAATTACTATTTTAAGTGTAAGCTGAATTTCAAAGCAATGTAAAGCAGCAATTCTTATACCAGTTGAGCATAAGCATAACTATATCAGATAGTCAAAGCAGGAAACCTGAATAACTGATTTGTTAAAAAGGAAATCTCATAGACTTACAGACTTAGACTTAGCTAAGCAATTTTCATCTTCATAGCACATTATAACATTAACTTATATCTGCAGGTTCCTGAAGCTGTGCTTTGCAATTACAGTTTGTATTATGGAAACTGAGGCACAGGAAGAAGGAGAAACAGTGTGCATATTTAGACTGTGTCTGCAGAAGCTGAGGACAGAGGTACTCAGGATAAATCATCTTCTTGTTTCCCAGACATTAATTAGGTGTTTCCCAGCCTGAAATACGGAGTTCTGGACACAAAGTGCCAACCATGTTACTCTCCTGGTTAGTGCTGCTCTACAACCAAAGACACAGCGTTAAGTCCAAGAAATTACCAATTTTTTAAAGTGCTGGAACCCACAAAAATGGCAGGGAATGAAGTTACACGCCTTCATACAGTCGATTTGCCGATAAGCAGTTTCCAATGCTGACGCTGCAAGTCAGGTACTAGTTTTCAGTTTAATAAAATTGCAATTCGAATCATATATGGGGGAGGAATCGACTTGATCAAGAGGCTAAAGAGGGATATTTGGTTGCAATTACCCTTATTTTGAAACAATACAAATAGATTGAAACCAGTTAAGTAAGAAGTCTTAAACTTTCATCTACAAAAGGACACCCCAACCCCGCACCGACCAACCCTTGTGAGATTTAAGCATAAATTATATAATAGGAAATCAGGTTAAAAGCAAGATGAAGAGGTGGGATAATGAAAAGATCTTCCGGTTAAGAAAAGTAAAAATAGAAAAGTGAGTTACAAATGAGAAAATCCGACAGAAACCATAATGAAAACAAACCTTGCTTTAAAAAAAAAATCAGTGTCTGTACAGCAGAATGGCAAATTCCCAGCCCCCAAATCAGCCCCGGTGCAATCTGGTAGCGCGGATCTCGGTAACCAAACATAACTCCCCGAGGCAGAGGCCGCAGGGAACTATGGAAATGAACCTGAAGAGCCAACCTGACGTGACTTCCAGAGCCCTCCTCCAGGTCAACCTCCGGGCCCCTCTCCCTCCCCTCACTCTTCAGGTCCCAGTAGCGGCTCCTTCCCAGGGCACGCCTCCTCCACCGCCGCAGGGTCCTGGGCGCTCGGATCGCGCCGGACCTTCGCTGCGGACCCTGCTCAGCGCACCTCCCGGCAGCAGCTCCTCTGGGCTGGCTCTGCCCTCCCCGTGCCCGTCCCACGGGCTCCCAGCGCCCTGGGCGCTCGCGCCCTTTGGACCTTTCTCCCTCAGCTCGCTCTCCTGGGACTCACCAGTGGGATTCGGGAGAAGTTGGAGGCTGCTGAGCCGACACATCCCGACCAATGAGCGCGCGGGGCCGGGTGGCAGTGGCGGGCTGGGAGCCCAGCCGAGCGCCGCTCAGTCGGTGCATCCGCCCAAGGCGCGCGGGCTCCGGGGTGAGGCCGGACTAGGGGGAGGTTCCGGACCCGCCTCCTCCCGGGCCGGGGGGCGTCGAGGCACCTGGGCATCCCTCCTACCCGCACCCGCAGAGACTCACCGTGACCTCTCAGTAGATCCCGCGCCAGGAGTTAGGCGGCTGCTCCAGTCTGCGCTCGGTCAAGCTTCGCCACTTGCACATCTCCGCGCCCCGCGCGTCTCGGCGCTCTCACAGCCCCCCCGCCCCCCGCCACCCGCCCCCCCGCCTCGCCGCTGCAGGACCAGCGAGAGGAGCAGTTCCCTGGGTGACCTGAAGGTTTCCGCTAGGTCTCCCAAATCCAGTCACTTCATGTGAGGGGGCAGGGGAGACGGGGGGGGGAGGGGGGCGGGCGGTGGCAATGAGAATGTCCTATCCTCCCCACCCCTCATCTCACCATTCCCAAAAGGGCTTTGCTAAACATTTTCGGAGTTGCTTAGCTTCGGGGCTTTCAAGAAAACAATACACTGGCTCTTTGGGATTCTCTAGTGCGGATGAGGGCTCCATCTCTCTCCTGTGGACCGGAGACTGTAATGCTTGGCTCTTCTCACGCTCTTCTTTCGCTCTCTTTCTCGCTCCCTTTCCTCCCTGAATCCAAGCTTCCTTCCTTCTTCACTTAAATTTCCTCCCTCCCTCCCTCCTTCGTTTTCTTTTTTCTTACTGTCCCTCCGCTTTTCCTTCTTTCTTTCCTTGCTCCTGCTTTCTCCACCTCGCTTCCCTCTTTCTTTCTTTTTCTTGGTCAGAGTACTCTGATGTCAAGATCTGTACTGAAACTCTCCGCTCCCACCTCCTTACTCCAGGGAATCTTGTAACGTGTGTACATCGGAGGTTGAGTGTGGGGAGTGAGAAAGAGAGAAAGAAACTAAAATGTGTCTGCTCTACCTACTGAAATCATCCATCATGCGCCTGGACCCTCATCAGTTTAATGCAGGCAAGCAGAGCACCCTTTCACTCAAGACACAGTGATTCCTCCTCAAAGAGATAAATACAAACAAGGAAATAAATACTTTTGGCACAAAGGCAGTTTCTTTGTAAAAGCTACCTTTAGCAGCTATAATAAGGAGCTCAGAGGAACTAAACTTCCTTTTTTTTTTTTTTTTTTTTTTTTTTTGCTTCTAGTATACAAGTACCTTTAATACTGATCCCTTTCCTCTTTTGAATCACATGTAATTACAGACACACACACACACACACACACACACTCACACTCCCCTCGGAACTCATACTGAAGTAAAACTGGGTTTGCAATTATCTGTTTTTAATATCAAAATGATTTACTGCTTGAGAGGGTCCTCTTGTACTAAAACATTTTCCATCTTTTTCATAGGAGAGAAAGCTGAAAAGCAAGGAGAAAAGGTAGTTCATGCTAATAAGTGGAATACAATGGAGAGACATTTCCCCAAAAAGCTAGCCAATCTTTAAATAATTTTATTAATATAGAGAAAAATGGAGTGTGTAGACCTAACAAGTGCTATTCACGACTATTTACGCTTTCTCTGTGCATCTTACAGACACTACTTAGACCTCACAACAATCCTGAAATATTGGTGTTTTCACTCCCACAAATAAGCATATGGAGCTTGACTAGCGCCCTGGAAAGCATCTCAACGGGAATTTATTCATTTACTTATTTTCCTACAGAGTCTGGCGCTGTCGCCCAGGCTGGAGTGCAGTGGTGTGATCTGGACCCACTGCAACCTCTGCCTCCTGGGTTCAAGCGATTCGCCTGCCTCAGCCTCCTGAGCAGCTGGAAATACAGGCACGCACCACCACACCCAGCCTATTGTGTGTGTGTGTGTGTGTGTGTGTGTGTGTGTGTGTGTGTGTACTTTTAGTTTCGGGGTTTCTCCATGTTGGCCAGGCTGGTCTCGAACTCCTGGCCTCAAGTGATCCGCACACCTCGGTCTCCCAAAGTGCTGGAATTACGGGTGTTAGCTACCATGCCTGGCGGTGAGGACATTTTAAAGGAAAAAAAAAAAAGGGCGGGGGGGGAGGGGAGAGGATTTACTTAGAATGTATGACAAAAGAAAAAAAAATGCCTACTTAAAGTTATTTTTAGACTCTGACTTTCAGCTGATAGTCCACAGTATGGATTGTTAACTGTTTTCCCAGAACAAATCTTTTTTTCTTTTTCTCTTTTCTTTCTGTTTTGTTTTGTTTTGTTTTTAGATGAGAGTCTTACTGTGTTGCCCAGGCTGGTCTCTAACTCTGGGCTCAAGCAATCCTTCAGCCTCAACCTCTTGAGTAGCTTGGATTACAGGCTTGTACTACCCACACCTGCCTTACAATATCTTGATTTCATTCAAGTTCATTAGAAACTTAGGGGTTTTTATTTTTGTTGTTGTTTGTTTGTTTTTAAATCAAGAATGCTAAATCTCCTCCCAGAAGTTTATGCAAGTTTGAGATAAAATTTTTAAGGGATCTAATAAAGAGTCTTCAAGTATTTACAGTAAGTAAATTTAGAAAACTGAGGCTTACTGAGTTGGTCCAAGATCACTCGGTTTGGCTACTTATAGGAATGGAGGAAAAGTAGTCCTCCTGGTGACCACACATAAGTTATTAAGAATGGAATGCATTGGCTCTAGCAATATGCAGAATAGATCCTTAAAAACCACCAGTGTGACACAAATGCTTGATGAAGTTTTTTTAAGTCCTTTCAGAATGCAATAGTGCCTTTTTATACGCACCATTGAGCCAGGAGGCAAGTAAAGGAAAACCTTAGAAGCCAAAAACAAAGGGAGCTGTAAGAGGCATTTGGACCAGAGCAACTTCATCTTGAATAGGGGCTAGGTAAAATAAGGCTGAGACCTGCTGGACTGAACTCCCAGGAGGTGAGACATTCTTAGTCATAGGATGAGATAGAAGGTTGGTTGGCACAAGATATAGGTCATAAAGACGGTGCTGATAAAACAGGATACTGTAAAGAAGTCAGTCAAAACCCACCAAAACCAAGATGGCCACGAAAGTGACCACTGGTGGTCCTCACTGCTCATTATTTGTGAATTATAATGTATTACCATGCTAAAAGACACTACCACCAGTGCCATGACCATTTACATATGCCATAGCAACATCCAGAAGTTAACCTACATAGTCTAAAAAGGGGAGGGGATCCTCAGTTCCAGGAAATCTCTGCCCCTTTCCCTGAAAACTCATGAATAATCTACCTCTTGTTTGGCACACAATGAAGAAATAACTGTAAGTATACTCAGTCAAGTGGCCTATACTGCTGCTCTGCCTATAGAGTAGCCATTCTTTATTCCTTTACTTTCCTAATAAACTTGATTTCACTTTGCGGATTCATCCTGAATTCTTTCTTGCAAGAGGTCCAAGAACCCTCTTTTGGGGGATCAAGATGTCTTTCCTGTAACACAGACAAAAAAATCAAGAAGGATATGGATGTCCTGGTAGTATCTATCCATTTCAGGAGGCCTCACTGGACTTAAGTGACCGAGAGCTTTCACTTTAACAGAACTTGCAAGTGCCGAGGGACTTCATACAAAGCCTAGTTCAGAGTAAAGTGAAAAGGTGGGCTAACAAAAAATGAAACTCAGCCCCAACTCCCACTCCTCACCCCTACTCTCCCACAAGAAACATAAATATATTTGCTTTTTTCAGTCCTGATTCAGGCTGGTAAACTTACAACAAAAATTTTCTGTAAGAATTCATGATTCAGCTAGACTTCAGATGGATGCAGGGCTAGAATTTATACTAATTGTGTAGCCTGAGTATTTCCAAGTTAAAGATTTATGGTAAAACAGTCCCAGCTAGACTGTTCGAAATAAAAACTGAAAAACTTACCACAACTGACTCTAACCAAAAGAACTTCTTGAGAATGAATTTATGAAGCAAAGTAATAGTTTATGGAAGATCTGATATGCGAGAAAGAATGATAAGCAAAGAATATAGTAACAACATAAATAAATCTAAGCAAACATTAACAAAAATTTAAAAATGGTGATAAAAAAGATCAACTAAAAAACCAGACAACAGGGGTGTGTAAGTTGGGAGAGTTTAATTACAATTAAAGCACTCGAAAGTCTTTACTCAATCAAGCCTGATGATGTGCACCTGTAGTCCCAGCTACTCAGGAGGCTGAGGCAGGAAAAGCACTTGAGCCCAAGTTTGAGACCAGCCTGAGCAACATAGTGAGACACTGGCTAAATAAATAAAATGAAGTCCTTACTTATATTGTTGGAAAGAAGGATAATGATATTGATTAATTGTATACTTTAGACTTCATTAGGTTAATTATGTATGTAAAAAGTACTAATATAACCACTAAAAAGATAAAAATATAGTGCATGAGGTCAAGTTTTGCAGAAAGAAAAAACAAAAGTAAACCTAAGTCAATCTAAAGGAGGACAGAAAAAGAAAAAGCATTAGAGAAGAAAATATAGGAAGTATAACATAAAATGCTAGAAATAAATCAAAATATATTAATTGCAATGAATATAATTGAACCAAATTCTCCAGTTAGAAGACAGATTGGCATAAAACAAACAAATGAACAAAATCCAGCTGCTTCTGTTTGAAAGAGACACATCTAAAACATAAGGCTATAGAATAGTTGAAAGTAAAATAATGTAAAAAATACATCAAACAAATATAACTGAAGGATTACTGGTATAGCAAGATTGTAATAAAACTAAAATTTTACCAAAAAAAGAGAGCAATCAATTCAGCAGGATGATAAAATTCTAAGCTTGATTACATTTAGTAGCATAAATTTTAAGTATATATTACAAAAATAATATAAGAATTAAAAGGGTAAAATCACCAATGTTACTGGGTGATTTTAATACACTTTTCTCAATATTTGATAAATCAAGTGCACAAATCAGTAAGGATATAGAAGATCTGGATAACAATATTAAAAGATAATCCAATAGAAATATATAGAATATTTCACTTAAGAATTGGAGACTATACATTTTTTAAGCACCTATGAAATATTTATAAACATTGATTATATGCCAAACTATTAAATAAGCTTCAGTGAATCTTGAAGACTTTTCATAACACATTTTTGGACCTTAACATGATTAAATAAAAATAAAACCACATATACATCTAGAAATTGTTAAACAATGCACACAAACACCTTAAAATAACGCATAAATTGGCCAGGCGTGGTAGCTCATGCCTGTATTCCGAGCACTTTGGGAAGCCGAGGCGGGAGGATCACCTGAGGTCAGGAGTTTGAGACCAGCCTGGCCAACATGGAGAAACCACCCCCTCTACTAAAAATACAAAAATTTGATGGGCGTGGTGGCACGTGCCTGTAATCCTAGCTACTCGGGAGGCTGAGGCAGGAGAATCACTTGAATGAGGGAAGCAGAGATTGCAGTGAGCCGAGATCACACCACTGCACTCCAGCCTGGGTCACAGAGTACAACTCTGGAAAAAAAAAAAAAAAAGAAAGAAAGGAGGGAGGGAAGGAGGAAGGAAGGAAGGAAGGAAGGAAGGAAGGAAGGAAGGAAGGAAGGAAGGAAGGAAGGAAGGAAGGAAGGAAGGAAGGAAAGGGAAAGAAAGAAAACACACACACACATAAAGAGCAAGAGCAAATCATGATTGAAGTGAAGAAACCTATAACTGAATGCAATAAAAATATTTCTTAACAATATATGTCAATCGAGGTATCTATCAATAGCAGAAAATCTGTAGCCTTAAATAATTTTATTTTAGAGGGAAAAAGCTAAAATTTAATGAGGTGAGCATATAACTTGGAAAGTTAGAAAAAGAAAATAACAAATCCTAAGAAAGTGAACTGAATGCAGTAGTACATAAAAATGACCAAAGATAGCTTTCTTTTACTTTCAATATTAAAATTAAATATGAGTTCAATAGTAAGTATTGGGTTAGAAGGCCTGGATGGTGTAGTTGGAAAAAGAGAGAGAGAGAGAAGAAAAGGAAGGAGAGATGAAGGGAAGTGAATAGAAAAGAAGACAGAACTAATTAAATAATGGTAAATTATGTAGTGCGATTATCAATACTGGAAAATCAAAGTAATCTATAAAATTTTACTCATATTTATAAGAGAGTAATATGATTGCTGGATATAAGATGAATATTAAAAAATTAATTGCATTTTTACAAGAGAAACAAATGAGAAAACATAACCTTAGAAGACCCATCTACAGTCCTATAGGTAGACAGATAAACAGGCATTGATATAAATATATAGATATATCCTAAATGAGGGGTTGTAAAAAAAAAAAGGGAAGAAAAGAATATGCAACAGAGACCTAAATCATCCTTAGAGCCTAAAATATTTATTATCTGGCTTGATACAGAGCAAGTTTCACTGCCTTTGTGCTAGCCAATGCTCAGAATCCTACTGAAAAGACAGCGAATAATTGGTTTTGGTCTTTACAAGGACACTGTTTTTTTTTTTTCCCCTCTTTTGGCAGATTGTACAAATTCATACTCTTTTCTAAAATTAATGCCATTGTGTGTTATTATTAGCCACTACTGTTGTTTAAAACATTCTATTTACAGCAAACTAATGTGAAGTACAAGGCTTAGTAGACTTTATGCACTGACTAGTGTCTAAATTGATATTCTTGTTAGTGGTATATAAGAAGTCAGGTGAATAAGACTTGGTTTTATTTGGAGTTCTAGCTGGCATTTACTTATTAATTCATGAGACTGTGCATCTCCTGTACTGTGGTCATTTCTATTTATTCTTCATTTTAATGTCTGTTTGTTCTTAAAAATGTAACATTATTTTTAGCTTGTAGGCTCTGAAAGGGGCCACTGACCACTGTTGGATTTGGCTGACTGGTTGTAGTTTGCAGATTCCTGGTCAGTGGATCCTCCAGAGATTATGTGATTCTATTGGGATATGCACCTTTGGTTGACTTTTCATTGACCAAGCTATTCCACAACTTGGAAAAAGTTGTCCTTGTTGGAAATAGATAGTGATGAAAATGGATTAGTTTAGCAATTTGTAGGAAACACAACAATACAAATGATTCTTGTTTAAAATCATGAAAATGAACTTTTTCTGGGAGAGATCCTATTGATTTCCATGGAAACGATAACTCTAAACATTACATTTTATAGGCTAATAAAAGTTTTGATAGGCCAACATAGTTTTTAAAAAACTAAACTTTGGTAAACTTTCAGTAAACCATTTTAGAAAACATTTATATTATCAAGAATTGTTAAAGAAACACATGACTTACAGCCCAACAAATTTACCTTTAGGTGCACAGTCTCAGAAAAAAACCTGAAGATATGTGTAAGATTCTGTAGCAGTGTGGTCTATAATAATTTTCAAAAAAGTAGAAACAATACAAAAGTCCATTGATAAGAGAATGGATAGATAATGGTAATACATTCATAAAATAGAATACTACACAGAATACAAAATAACCAACTGCCCTAAACAAACCAACAAACCAACCAACCAACCAAACAAACAAACCAACTGCAGCTAAACTACACAGAATACAAAATAACCAGTTGCAGCTAAACAAATGAGAAAAATAATGTTGAATGAAAAAGCAAGAAAACTCTGTGTAGACTATTAACAGATACAAAGAAAACAGAAGATGTAATGATTATGTAATCAGGGAATCCACAGTTTAGTGGGTAAGAAAAATGCAAACAAGCATTTACAGTAGATTTGCATGTGATAGAAAAGTGTTTACTCTTTTTGGCGTGGTGGAATTTTGTGCAATGGAGCAATAAGGTCGGAGTGTCCGTTATAATGCCTATGTTGCATTGATGGGAATGAGGAGGATGGGAAAGGATGGAGGCAAGGAGATCTGTTAAAGGGCTTGGACAGTGATTCTTATGAGAGATGTTTTAAAAATAAATAAGTGATCTAAGGCAATTGGATAGATTTTTGAGGTAAATCCATAGGACTTAGCGACTTTTTCATATTGAAGGTAAAGAAGAAAGAATCCAGAATGACTACTATAGTATCAGGCAACTGGATAGATCTGCCACTTCACTGAGATAGGGAACATCTGATAGTGGTGGTGGTGAGTTGTGGCTAGGATGATGGACATCATGTTGAAATTGTAGCATTACTGTCATACAATGGGATATTTGCTGCTCCTGACAATTTGGTAAAACATCTAAATATTTGTTACATGCCAAATGCAATAATTAATTGTGATGGTGGGACAAATACGACTCAGAAATATTATACCTTCAAATTTCATTCAAGAAAAAATACCCTATGATTACCAAACGATTATTTGAAAACAGTCACTCACTAAGCAGTTTTTCAAATGACTATAGCTGAGTGACTGAAAATTAAATTTCCAAACATGGAATTGGGCCTATTCCCTGTCTAAACTGTTCCATGTGCTGATGCAGTGGGGCATGAAAGTCCCTCCCAGACATGCTGCACATGCCACGCGTATGATGTGACTAAGCTCAGTTACAGAGATATGCTCATCCCCTCATGTCTTCAAGATGATTATGTGTTTCATCCCAGCAACACACTAAAATTCCTTTACTGGCAATACATAGAGAAAGGGGAAAGTAGGGTAGTTTCACAGCACAACTTGTGTGGACACTTTGCATTCACAAACCTGGAACCAATTCTGACCTGGAGGGAGGGCTGATTTTGAGCCTTTGGTTTACCTATCACCACATACCAAGGAACATGTGCATATGATTCATTCACATTAGACCTCTCTGATGCATTTCCTGTGGACAGCTGTGGCCCTGACTCTGGGGGCGAGAGCAGGGTATTGAATACTACACAGCAGCAGCCACAGGAATAAACCCAAACACCCCAGATTTTTCTCAGGGGGACAGCTGTCCAATTTTGGCATGATTAACCTTTAAATCTCTGGTTCTTTCTGACTCTGATGTTTGGCAGAGGTGCTGATTCCAAATAATCAAAACTAGGACAAGCAAGAAGAAGAAATGCGTCTTCTAAGCAACTCCTGAGTGGGAAAGTTTGTGTCTTAACTTGAAATAATCATATTCCAAATGTAATCAATTCCCAACTTCTCTTGAATCCATAATGCTTCCAGGAAAAGTGCCAGGTGAAACAGAAATATCTAAATGTTAGACTTTTATGTTCCGTGCTTTATTTATTTATGCTTTATACCACACCAATCCTTTTGCAAAGATAAAGTTTATCTTGAACCCCATTATTCTTAATCTTTTTTATCAGCTGGTCATTCTTACCACAAGGATTCTTACCAATTCAGATTATTGCATTTACCTAGATCCTTTAAGTCCAAGCAAAAAGAACACTTTTAAAAACTCATCCTGATCTGTTTATGCAGATGTATGTACATAGTGGCTTCTGTTGTATGCTTTCATTACAATGTTTAAAATATCTCAATGCCAAGTCCTAAAGAAAAGAACTGCTCCTTGTTACAAGATGCTTTTAGTGTAAGAAATCTTTTCAATTATAATGATTTAGGATGTTATTTCACAAAAGCGTATTCAATGCATATTAATGCACTGCAAATTTTAAAACTAGGCCAGAAAAATTAAAGAAATAAAAGCATTAAGAGGGCCCATTTGACTAGTACAATGTTGTATATAATTGAAAAATAGCTCCAAAAACATTAAACAATGTGATTGTTTTGCTTTTGTCTCTATCACACTAAGTGTATTCTTACAGGAGAGTTGTTGTCTGTTTGCCTTGTCCACCTGCCTTATCTAGTGGTTATTGTTAGAGGCAGCAGTTCCATTCCAAAGGGAAAACAATCTCTTCCTGTTCCCTGCGGTTATGCCCATTTCCTGTTGCTTCTGGAGCTGGGTAGGGGGGTAGTTCTCAATAAGGTCCTTCTGCTGACGTCAACCGACATCACAGGGACAAGGGTGAGGGAGTCACATTCTTGTTGGTACTAGGGTATTAAAATAGCTGAAGGTAATGGAGCCTATTCCTAGTTCATTAATTTAATGGTATTGCTTTTTACCCATTTGAAACCCAGTGAGTTTCTTCCTGCTAAGGAATTCAGAGTGATATTAATTTATCCAGTCACTATTTAAATAGGTATTAATAACAGTAAGGAGGATTCTCCATAAAGTACAATGTTTCTCTTCCTGTAATATCACCAATAAATTGCTAAGGCCCAATTTCATATTATAGCAAGGAATGATATGAATAATAATATTTGAAGTTGTCTCAGAGAAAAAGGGCCAGGTTAGTGCTGTTCAATTACTGGTACGTTCATCTTCCCTCGAAGTCATTCACTTGTGAGCTCAGTCATTCTGGGCCTTAACAAACCTCTCTTAACTCTGAGTTGCCCCAAGCTGATCATTTCTTTCATCCTTCTCACTGAAAGCATCTTTAATTTTCTCCATTATTTCTAGCCTGATGACATTTCTTAATCTTTAATACATCTATTTCTTGAACTTTCAGTTCTTCTAGCTTCTACAACATTGTGCAGGTCTCTCCCTCCTCTTTGTCCTCCATCTGCCTACTAAATAAAGCATCTTTTCTTGTCCTTTCATCTCTCTCTTTCTAGGAATTCTTGCTTGACTGTTTTTATGCATATCATTATTTCAACTCTGATCTCATGGCAGACAACTCCCAAACCTACAACAATTAGTCCAACGTATTCCCCTCTTTTCCTTTCATTTGTAGAATACTTCACAAACCCATGCTCTCATGAACTTATATACTTTACAGGCTCAGCCTTGTTCCAGTTCATCTAGGCTTGACACATCCCAGTGGCCTTTGATGAGTCCTTTATTACTCCCCAACAAACAATGAATTTACAAATGTCAGCGTTTTGATCTCCACAGGATCTCCTGAATCCTTTTCCCTACATTTTATTTCCAAAGCCAACATTAGCCAGCAGAAATTCTATTCTCTTATTTTTCCTTGATTATTATACTAACATTTTGAACATTATCCTTAGAAAGACACTATTTCATCTTTTCTTTATCTCAATTCATTGTTCACATTATTTCCTGGTCAACTAAATAGAAACTCAGAATATTTTACTCACTCAGATGTTCAGAAACTGCAAAATTCTGTATTTTCAGATTTTATGCCGGCTAAGCCTAATTTAATAAAACTTGTGCTACTTTACATGTGCTAAGCCTGTTAGAATGGGAAATGTAGTTAAAAGTATAGAAACAAAAAAAAAAAAGTGGCTGATACCGTAACACCAGTGACACCGTGTCAGACCAGCCTAAAATATTCAAGTTTTGGGAGGAATTATTTTGGCTTCAACAGTTATTAATGCATAATTGATATAACAATAAACTGCATATATTTAAGTGTATAATTTAATAAAATGTGACATTTATTATGCATACGCCTACAAAAGAGTCATCCCATTGAGATAATAAATTTATCCATCACCTTCCAAAAGTAACTCTTGTGCCTTGGTAATATCTCTCTGCTGTCCTTCCCTACCTATCTCTTATTCTCAGGCAACCATTGATTGCCTCTCTGTTAGTATACCATTTGTATACTAGTTTGCATTTTCTAGAATTTTATATAGATGTAATTACACAGTATATACTATTTTTTGCCTTTTTACATTCAGCATAATTATGCTGATATTCATTCATGTAGTAGCAGTAGTTCATTCTTTTTTATTATTGAATAGTATTCCATTGAATGGATATACCTTAGTTTATCAATTCACTTGTTGATAGAAATTTGTATAATTTATAGCTTGGGGCCATTACAAATAAAGTTGCTACGTAAATTCATTTTTAAATCTTTATAGGAACATATGCTTTCACTTTTCCTAGGTAAATATCTAGGAGTGCAATAGCTGAATCATATGACAGTAAAGTTTAACTGTTTAACAGACTGCCAAACTATTTTCCAAAGCGGTTGTAGCATTTTTCACACCAGTACTGTATAAGCATTCCATTTGCCCCACATTCTTGTTAACACTTGGTACAGTTTTTAGTTTTAGCCATTATAATTGGTGTATGATAGTGTATCGTGGTTTTAATTTGCATTTCCTTAATGACTAATGATGTCAAGTATCTTTTCATCTATTTGTTATCCATATATCTTGTTTGGTGAGTGTTTGAAAAGTATTTTAAAAGGAAAATAAGGGCCAGGCGCTGTGGCTCACGCCTGTAATCCCAGCACTTTGGGAGGCCGAGGTGGGCAGATCATGAAGTCAGGAGTTCAAGACCACCTGTTATCTCAACACTTTGGGAGGCCGAGGTGGGCAGATCACGAGGTCAGGAGTTCAAGACCAGCCTGACCAACACGGTGAAACCCCGTCTCAACTAAAAATACAAAAATTAGCCAGACATGGTGGCACGCACCTGTAATTCCAGCTACTCGGGAGGCTGAGGCAGGAGAATTGCTTGAACCTGGGAGGAGGAGGTTGCAGTGAGCCAAGATCATACCATTGCACTCCAGACAGAGTAAGAATCAGTCTCAAAAAAAAAAAAAAAAAAAAAAAAGGAAAATAAATTGCAAAAGCTAACTCTGTTATATAAATTTTTAAAACATACAAAAGTCTCTCTATTTTATCTTTGAATGAGAGGTTTTTTTTTTTTTTTTTTTCCAAATTGCCCATGTTTTCTTCCAAATAATTGTTGGAATAATAACTACAAATAAAGTCTCTGGGAGAATCATTTGCAAGCACAAGGAAAGCATAGCTTTCTTCAACATTATCTACATCCAGAAAATGCATTATATGAATCCAGCCTAAATATTCTGCCTTATTACTCATGGTTCCTCTATAGTCTCTAAATAAGTGAGTTCTAAAACATGCTATGAGTTCTAATGGTAGTAGGTGAGATGGTTGTAGGGGTATACAGAGTTATTATATAAGGATAAATCTCATTATAAGAATGGTATTCTATTTTGACTTCTCTTTAGATTCATTTTCTTATGTAAAGAAAAAATCTCAACTTGGAAATTATGTTTGTGTAACATCTCTGTGATAATAGTTGATCACTTTTCTCAACAGAGAGCAGTCCTTAGTCTCAAGTCTTCAGCAGTTGAGAGTACTAAGCTAGGATTTTTTGTTTGCATTTTTTCATTGTATTTACTTTTTTAGTAAGTGACATAGATTTTCAATCAGTCAGCCAGTGATAGCGAATAAAATGTCATTACACCATGTATTTTAGTTAAAGGAAATGAGTTAATTGATAGAAAACATATTAGATAAGTAATATTCTATTGATATTCAGATTCATCAAAAGTTGTTACCGTAATATACAAATGACTCAATTTGGGGAAAAATTATTTAATGTTTAGCCCAATTATTTTCAAACTATACTTACTCCATGGAAAACTAGGGTTTACTAGGAGGTGCCTTCACCATTGGGTTGAGGAGATGGCAATGAGCAGGCAAGGAGAGAGTGAGCAAACAAGTTTAGGAAACCAGCCCTGGAATCAACTAGAGCAACTCATTACTTATTTATGGAAAACAGGAAACTTCAAAAAAAAAAAAAAGAGGACAATAATCATGCATATTCACATGTATGATTATTTCCTTTTACTGTATATTCTTTCAATCTTTTTCTAAGCTCATACACATTTTTAAAATTAGATTGTCATAATGTTACATACTTAAAAAAATAGTACTATAACATGCTAATTTTCTGTCATTAAGTGCTCTTTAAAAATTAATTTTTGGACTGTAGAATATTTATTTAACTGTAAACCTTAGCTTCACTTCTATATAAAATGAAAATTGGACTAGACGACATCTAGAATATTGTCCTAGTCTAACAGCCCTTTGCTCTGTTAAGTGAATAGCGAAACACTCCTGAATTTCTTAAATAATTAAATCCCTGTCCTACTCACCCTGAAAAGCAGTTCATGGAACTGACTATGTGAGAAGCAGCTCCACTGCACAGAAGCTACAACAATCTGGAACATCAGTGTATATCTCAACAACTTGAGCCCGTATTTGAAAGCACTGTCTTTTATGACCACAGTGTCATATTATGTATGAAATGCTTCTCCTAATTAGTCACCACCCTCTCGCTTTACCTCAGCTGGGCCTGCTCTGGAGGGTGACTGACCGCCTGTCTATTTCAGGCACCTCCCAGGGCTCCACATGAGTGTAAGTCATCTAACTCATGTTTTAAGTTATGCAATCCACAACTTAACCTTTGTGCTTGCTAAGAATCTATTATGCAACTGTTTTTGTTGCTATGTACTAGCAGATAAAGAGACAAAATTTCACTTTATTCATATAGATTTCAAGAAAAGTTAAAGATAACTGTAAGCTGCTATTTGTTGAAGGCTGAGTGTGACTATATCCTGTTCCACTTTTCTATAGCTGGTTTGCTGGGGGAGGTG
Source organism: Macaca nemestrina (assembly GCF_043159975.1). Classification (NCBI taxonomy): domain Eukaryota; kingdom Metazoa; phylum Chordata; class Mammalia; order Primates; family Cercopithecidae; genus Macaca; species Macaca nemestrina. The sequence continues at coordinate 57,815,667 of NC_092126.1, read as the reverse complement.
TCCCCATTTGTCTTCATATCTGTAGGGTCTTTAGGACTTCAGGGAAGGGAAATTTATTCATTTTATTTCATAAATGTTTACTAAGTACATACATATGCTAGCCATTCTGGTAGGTCCTTAAGACATAGAGATAAATAGAATGCTGCCTTTTCTTAAGTCTTAGTCTAGTAAGGGAGAGAGGAAGAGAGAGAAACAGTAGCTACAACTATATGTGTCTTGATGAAAGAATGTCCAAAGTGGTAGGTTAAAAGAAAACACACACACATACACACACACACACAGACACACACACTTCAGAAATGAGACTGTCTTTGAGGAAACTGCCAAAGGATACTTTATTGGGTTGAATAGTGTCCTTGCAAAATTCGTGTCCTTCTTGGAATCATGTGATCTAATTTGGAAACAGGATTGTCACAGATGGAATTATCTAAGAAAAGGTCATACTGGAGTAAGTTGGCCCTTATGCAGTATGACTGGTATCCTTGTAAGATGAAGAGAAGACACACAGAAACAGAGACACTATTTCTGTCAGGGAGAATATGGCCATGTGATAACAGAAGCAAAGATTGAGTGATGCACTTACAAGTCAAGCGACGCCAAAGGTTGATGACAAACACCGGAAGCCAGAAGAGTCAAGGAAGGTTTCTCCCTTAGAAAGTCTTAGAGAGAGCGCAGTTCTGCCAGCACCTTAATTTCAGACTTCTAGTCTCTGGAATGGTAAGGCAATATATTTTTCTTGTTTTAAGCACCAGTTGCACTTTGTTGCAGCATCCCTGGAAAATTAATAACATATCTAGGAGCTCATTAAGTAGACCGAAGGGAAAGTTTTCCAAGTGAAGGTAACAGCATGTTCACAGGCATGAAGGAGTGAAAGAGTATTCAGAAGAGTCTCATCAACATAATTGAGTTACCTAAATACGAAATGATATGTGCAGTTCAATAAATAACATATACACAAACAGTGTGTTATATTCCTCATTATTTCACACATTTCGTATATGTCTCAGAATCAACAAGAGAAATGAGACATAAACCTTTTTTCCTTAGCCTCACTTAATGAATCACCCAATCTCTGCCTTTGTGACTGCATGGCTGTCCTCTCTTGTGCCTTCATTATTGAATATTTTGCAAATCAGAGGGTTAGAACAGTGCATATATATATATATAATATTATATTATATATGTATAATTTTTTTGAGACAGAGTCTCACTCTGTTGCCCAGACTGAAGTGTATTAGCATGATCTCAGCTCACTGCAAACTCCACCTCCCGGATTCAAGCGATTCTCCTATCTCAGCCTCCTGAGTAGCTGGGATTACAGGTGCCCACCACCATGCCTGGCTAATTTTTGCATTTTTAGTAGAGACAAGGTTTTGCCGTGTTGGCCAGGCTGGTCTTGAACTCCTGACCGCAGGTGTTCCACCCGCCTCGGCCTCCCAAAGTGCTGGGATTACAGGCATGGGCCACTGCTCCCGGCCCTAAATATATTTTTAAAACAAAAACAAAAAATTGTTCCCTAGGGATGAGCCAAACCCTTCATCTGGTGCTCATTGAAAGAAACAGCTATCTATTCAAATATGGGACAGAACACTAGATATATATTTTTAATTACTGAGAGGTATGTTACAACTTTCCAATTTAGCACCTTCCTAATGAGTTTTCAAGGGTTATTTTGGCTCTACATGGTTTTTGTCTACCCACTGACTCAAGGATCTAACTTCCTAGTAAAATTCAACTGTAAAAGGTTATGTGATGGCCAATTTTCTGTTTCTGTAGGACTCAAAATTGGAGTGTGGGTTATTGGCCATCTGTTGACAGACAATGTTTATTTTTTTCTTTACCAGGCCAATGAAATTTTGAGAAAGTTTATAGAGCTTTTATTTACTGTTTATTTAGTTGTGATCTTTTTCAGTGTAAGAAAAACTACCACCTATATATACTATATATATATATACACACACACTCACATTTATGTAACATATGTGCTTATATATGCATTCAGGTATACCTCAGAGATATTGGAGGCTCAGTTTCAGACCATAGCAATAAAGTGAATATTATAATAAAATGAGTCACACAGTTTTTTTGGTTTCTTAGTGTATATAAAAGTATGTTTATACTATACTGTGGTCTATTAGATGAGCAACAGCATTATCTCTAAAAAAAAGTACATATCTTAATTAAGAAATTCTTTATTGCTAAAATTGCTAACACAGAGACATGAAGTAAACACATGCTGTTGGAAAAATGATGCTGATAGACTTGCCTGACACAGGATTGCCAAAAACTTTCAATTTGTAAAAAATGCCCTATCTTGAAGTGCAATAAAGCAAAGTGTAAAAAATGAGATGTGTCTGTATATAGGTATAGATGCATAGTGGGGAAACTGAGATGAAGAATTATCAAAGAATTTTCTGAATTTCATAGAACTAATAAAGGGAATATCTAGAAAATTAACTGAGGTATTTTAATTCCAAATTTAACATTCTTTCCATTTGAGTATGATGACTATTCTATATATATATAATGGTCTGGCACAGAGGTTCTCAAGAGGAAAATTTTGCAATGTCTGTAGACATTTTTGATTGTCACATTGAGGGGATGCTACTGGCAGCTAATGAATAGAAGCCAGGGTGCTTTTGGACATATTATATACAGGACACCCCCTGCCTCCAACTAGAAAAGAGTTGTCCAGTCCAAAATGTCAATAATAGAGCCAAGACTGAGAAATTGCAGTCTAGTATAATGGCTAATAAAGAATACTCTTTATAACATATTTACTACATACCAAGCATTGTGCTAAATAAATCATTCCTAAGCAATGTTTCCCAAAATATCTCTGATTAAGTATATACTACTGCTATTTCCATTTTACACATGAGGAAACTAAGGGTGGGAGAGATTAATTTGCCCTAACAAGTGACAAGTCTAGAATTCAAATACAGGCATTTTTGTTGCTAAAGACTTTACTTTTAACTATTAGATTCTAACCATCTGACAGGAAGCAGATCTTCATATGATAAAATGTGATTCTGAATAACTTTCTCTTAAAGATTATTTTATGCTTTAGTTGCCTTTGCCAGTCAACAATTGCATCCTTTATAAGACAATGATATGGTAAAAAATTTTCTAAAATCAGTTAGCATAAGAAAATTAGTCATATGATAAACAAAAAATCATTTTATCATGCATGAAAAATAAATATTTCTACACAATCTATACCTTGATGCTATGGTGTGAATATGTCTCCCAAAGTTTAACAAAGTTTAAGTGGGGAAGGCTTGTGTGCTGATGTTAAGAAGTGGGACCTTTGAAAGGTGATTAGGCCATGTGGGCTCTGCCCTTATGAGTGGATTAATGTTATCATGGGAGTAGGTTCCTTATAAAAAGATGAGTTCAGCCTCTCTCTCTCTCTCTCTCTCTCACTCTATCTTTGCCCCTCCAACATGTTCTGATGCAGTAAGAAGGTCCTCAGGTGCCAGCACACTGAGCTTGGACTTCCCAGCCTCCAGAAATGTGAGAAAGTAAATTTCTCTTTCTCATAAATTATTCAGTCTGTGGTATTCTGTTATAGCAGCAAAAAATGGACTAAGACACTTTGGGAAATAGAAATATAATTTAAAATTTTTTTGACTTCTTTTAAGCTAAAAGTTATAAGGTATTTCTGTGATCACTTTGTCAGTAACTTTTATCTAGCCACATCATTGTTGAGAAAACTTAAAAAATATATATTACCACGAGACCTAAGGAGTTTGAATTAAAGAGAAGTGTTTAAGAGTAATAGCGGGCTACACAACTCATGACAAAACTCCACTGTGCAAAAAAAAAAAAAAAAAGAAAAGATATGACATGATTAAAAAAAATGATATGATATGATATGATTTTTTTAAAAAAGAAAGGATATGATAAAATAGTGATGAACCCTGAGGTCAAGATCCATGAGAAAAAGGAAACTTAAGTGGTGAGACCTCCATTTGGAGCACTTTTTCTCTACGGTCATCTGTCAATTCCTGAAGAGACTTGTGAGAGCTGGAAGGAGCAGTGCTTTTGACAGCTTTACAGTACTAGAAGGGAAAAAAAATGAAGCCTAGGTCCTTCCAATAGGAAAAGGACTTGTAAGTCCCTCATTGCTTTTTCTTAAAACCCCAAAGGGTCGTGCCTTAAGGAATAGGGTATAGTGAAAGCAACGTGTCTTTTCTAGAAATGGAATTCCAGCTTAAATGTACATATCCCTAAAATTGAACTAAGGAAATCCGAGATTATTAGCCTTTCATCACTAGCAAAAAGCTAACGTAAATCCTCTGTGGAGGAAGATCATACTAGGCTTGGAATAATTTTATATTTTTTAGCACATAATTTCAATATAATTATATATTCAAAATATATAATATATAAATAATATATAATGTTACATATAATTTATTATATATCATAAATTATAAATAGTGCTTAATATATAATATATAATTATATATCTAATATTATACATAATATAATTGATTATATGATTATATAATACAATTGATATGATTGATATGATATATGATATGATATATGATATATGATTATATACATATTGTATAATTGTATAAGGTATATTATTATCATTCATATTATATATAATTATATATTATATATTAGCATATTATTATATAATAATTATATATTATATATAATATATAATCATAATATATATTATATATCATTACATATGACATATATTATATATCATATATCATATATAATTACATATGATATATATTATATATCATATATAACATAATATATATTATATATCATTACATATGATATATAATATATAAATAATATACGTTACAAACTATATAATATATAATATTATATATTATATAAACTATATTATATATTTCTATAACATAAATATATAACATATATTTATATAACATATATTTATATAATTAATAAAGTCATTAATTATATATTTAGTTTTGATTTAGTTCTTTCCTTTCTTTTTTTTTTTGAGACAGAGTCTCACTCTGTCCCAGGCTGTGAGTGCAGTGGCATGATCGTGGCTCACTGCAACCTCCGCCTCCTGGGTTTAAGTGATTCTCCTGCCCCAGCCTTCAGAGTATCTGGGATTACAGGCATGTGTCACCACTCCCAGCTAATTTTTGTTTTTTTAGTAGAGACAGGGTTTCACCATGTTGGCCAGGCTGGTCTCTAACTCCTCACCTTGTGATCCGTGGGCCTCGGATAACAGGTGTAAAACACCATACCCAGCCAGTTCTTTCCTTTTTAAAGTTTCCATTGTGTGTCAATATTTTCAAGCTTGCCTTTTATGTCTCAGAACATAATAAGCATAATTATTTTAAAATGTATTCCAATAATATCATTATTTCTGGATACTTGCCTGCTTCTATTGCCTATTGTTTCCCCAAAGTTTTGTTTCTGTTCTTTCTTATTCTCATATGCCTTGTTAGTTTTGATTGAATGCTAGAAATTGTATGTAAAATAATGTGAAATAATTCTAAGTTTAGTTTGATATTATATTTCAACACAGAGCATTACATTTGCCTCTTGCTGGTAATGAAGGAAGAACAATCTTGAACTCATAGAACTAAAAATAAGGCTGGTAGCTGAATTTCCAACAGGAAAAATGATGTCCAAAGACAATAAAAAGATAGCCTTCAAAATTTTGAAAAAATATGTTTGTGAAGGATAAACATAAACTAAATAGCATTTGTTACCAACAGATCCAAACCAAGAGAAATATTAAAGGGTGTTCTTGCAGATAAAAAAGAATGCAGGTGAAATTTCAGAAAGAACAGTGCAAAGGTAAATAGATAGGTACATATAAATTAATATTAAATATATAAAACAATAGAATTACAATGGCAAGGATGAGGCAAGGATGCTATTTAGCACCCTTCCTATTCAACTTTGAATAGGAAATTCTAGCTAGAGTGGTAAGGCAATACATAGAAATCAAAATGTTAAAGGGTTTGGAAAGAAGAAAATAAAACTGCTGTTATTTGCAAATAATATGATATGTACCCAGAAAATGTAAAAGAACATACAGAGTAGATGACTGGCCTGGCATGGTGGCTCATGTCTGTAATCCGAGCACTTTGGGAGGCTGAGGTGGACAGATCACTTGAAGCCAGGAGTTCGAAACCAGCCTGGCCAACATGGCAAAACCCTTTATCTACTGAAAATACAAGAGTTAAATGGGAGTGTGGCAGATGCCTATAATCCCAGCTACTCAGGGGGCTGAGTCACAAGACTCGCCTGAACCCATGAGGCAGAGGTTGCAGTGAGCCAAGATTGTGCCACTTCACTCCAGCCTGGGCAACAGAGCAAGACTCTGTCTCAAAAAAAAAAAAAAAAAAAAGAACCTACATACAGATAAATTATTAGAATTAATAAGTAAATCTAGTAAGGTTGAGATATACAAAGTCACTATAAAAATTAATTTTATTTATATACATCAGTAACAAATACAAGTTTTTAATGTGGTTGTTAAAGTCTTAGCTTTCCTCTCTGTGACTTCCTGTCCCAGAATAAAGCTGAGTAAAGAATGCTTGATATTTTTAATTTATACAGCTGCTTTTAACTTGATACACTTTTAAAAGTGTTACATGCAAATGATCATTTGATAATGTATATACTTCAAAGTTCTGAAAGATTTAGAATTTGTCTTTAGCTCTCTGATGTTTGCATCCACCCAAAACTAATACAGTGAAACCAAAACTCCGAAGGGATATTGTTAGGAGGTGAGGTCTTACGAAAGTAATTAAGTGAGGTTATGAGGGTGGAGTCTCCATGATGGGATTGTGTCCTCATAAGAAGAGAAAGCGAATAGAGCAAAAGTGCTCTCTTTCTGTTTGTCTTTCTGCAGGTACTCACCAAGAAAATCCAGGTGAGAACATAACTAGGAAAAAAGGGCCCTCACCAGAACCTGACCATGCTGGCACTATGATTACAGACTTCCACCCTTCAGAACTGTGAGAAATAAATATTTGTTGTTGAAGCCACAAAATAATTATTGTGGCAATTCTTTGTGGTGAGAAATGGTATTCTGTTATTGCGGCCTAAAGTGAGACACCCTCCCTGAATCTTGCCCTTACACCTCCCCACTCTCACCATTTTGCTCCTTCTTGATATCATCAGGGCCTCAGAACTTCTGCTCCATCTCAACAGTAAGCACCTACTTACAGGGAAGACTGTGAGGACTCTAGGATCATGAAGTGTTAGAGTTGGAAGAAAATGTGAATTATCTTGTTCAAACTGCTGCATTTTACAAATTAGTAAACTAAGGACCAGAGAAACCAATATATTTACCCTTAATAACCTGTCCTAAGATAGAAATGCCTTTTGAAAGTTAGTAAACCATCTTAACCATAAGTATTTCATTTAACACAGTATGAAAACTTCCAGCCAGTAAGAAGGATCTTTAATAATGGGGTTTCAGCTTTCAGCAAGCCCAAAGGGAGGACATTTGCAGATCAAAGTGGCTGTCTCACAGGTGTGAAATCATAATTTTGCTGCAACCTCTCAGCATGTTATTCTTGTTCCCAGTCTCCCAAAGGGCAGGTATGAAGATCTATTCCTAGAGTCAGTAATCTATGACTTAGTAGGCCAAAGTAATTTTAAGTGGCAAGTAAAGTATTTGTGGCCACCTTCTACCCTTATTATTATTGTTCAAAAGAGTAGTCAACTGATTAACAACTCCTACTTTGAGACTCTGGGTTTAGTTGCCTGCCCAACAAAATCTACTTAGCAACCCATGTACCAAATTATCATATTGTTTAATTTCTTTTTCATTTTATTTGTGTGTTTATTATGTTGTTTATGAGTAATGATAATTTCTGTTCCATACGTGTGTGTGTGTGTGTATCTTTTGATTAATTAGACCACATAAAATTCAAAAGGGAATTTAAGAGTTATATAGTTCTAATGATACTAATCTATTTTTAATTTTCTTGAATAAACCCTACTTTCATCATGATTTAGATGTGTTTTCTTTTTTTTCATTTAACATACTTTTGAAATAAACTTTCTAGTAAATTATCTCAGATGGTGGCATCATCCTTCATAAATGAAATAGGCCTATAGTTTCCATTTTCTATGGGAAACATACAAAATAGTGGTTAATAGCTTATCTCCTCGATGCAAGTTACCTAGTTTCCATCTCTGTCCCACTGTTTACTAATTGTGGAATCCTGGAGAAGTTATTTAACTTCTCTAAGTTTTCTCATCTGTAAGATGAGAGAAATGCTCAGTCTTGTAAGTATTTTGTGGAATAAATAGATTTATATTTCTAGAACACTTACAATGTTCTTGGTATACAGAAAGCTCTTTATAAATATCATTGATGTCATTATGGGCAGGTTTTGATATCAATATGCTAACCTTATAAAGTGCACTTAAAAGTGATCCTTTTTTTTTTTTTTTTTTTTTTTTGAGACAGAATTTTGCTTTGTAGCCCAAGCTGGAGTGCAGTGGTGTGATCTTGGCTCACTGACTGAAACCTCTGCCCGCCGGCTTCAAGTGATTCTCCAGCCTCAGCCTCTTGAGTAGCTGGGATTACAGGCATACACCACCAAGACATGGTTTTGCCGTGTTGGCCAGCCTGGTCTCAAACTCCTGACCTCTCTCACCTTGGCCTCCCACAGTGCTGGGATTACAGGCATGAGCCACCATATCTGGCTGATCCTTCTTTTTCTATAACCTGGAAATAGTTAAGAGGAAGAAGAATTTTTTATTCCTTGAGAATTTAAAATAACTCAGTTATGAAATCATTTGGAACCTGTGCCTTGGGTGAGAGAATACTTCGACAAGTTCACAGATTCTTATTCTTCATGAAGTAGTTTTGGAAATGGGTGTTTTACTACGAAATTACATTTACTATTGGCAAACTATTAGGCTTTTTCAAATATATCTATGTGGAGCTTTAGTTTTCAATCCTTTCCTGGTGAGGCTTAAAATCTATTTATTTGTTAACTTGAGTGTCAGTTTATGGTTTTCTCAACTTATTTATTTCTTTATTATACATTCAATTCCAATGCTGCATTTTTAATATTTTTTCCTTAGGTTTTTCTTTTTCTAAATTATTAAGTTAAATGCGTATTGATTCTTTGGCACAATGCTAGCAAATTGCTTTAAAAAGTGTAAAGGAATGGTAAAGAGACGTTTTCTGTTTTTCTCTTTTTTCTAACATTAACATGCTATGTTTATATTTTATTTGTTAAGACAACATTCTTATTCATCCATTAAGTTCTTCAGTCACAAATATTTATTTAGAACTGGACTTTGTCCACAGTCTTAGTGGTAGAGGTTAGGGCAGGGAATAGTAAATAAGATACTGTCATTACCTTCAAGGAGAAAATACGCAGTGCTTAATTGTCTTTTGAGGAGAGGGAGATGTTCATCTTACTTCTGGATCCGAACTGATCGAATTCTACTATATAACACCTTGGGTCAAATATCGTGTGAGTGTTCATTAAAATTTTTGACTTACTGTATGCATTTATTATTATTATCATTATTTATAGAGGTTTAAAAAGGGTTTTTTTGTTTTGATTTTTGTTGCTGTTTGTTTGTTTTTGTATAGACTCTCCACTGGTATACCTTAGAATATATAATAGCTCTTAGAGAAACTTGTCCTGTGCTTTCTGGGGAAAGATAATGGAAAAAAGTTGTATCATAGACCTTTCTCTTCAAAAATAAATAATAAGCTTAAAACAACAACTATAAGATGTACAAAAAAATAATTTAGTATGGCAGCAAGAATCAAATATATAGATATATAAGCAAGACAGGAAAAGAGAAGCAAAATATGACAGGCATAGTGAAGATTTCCTCCTCCACTCATCCTGTAAACAGTATGGGGAGAGGAGATGAATTAGACCCTAAAAAATGTCATTGATCTCCATTCCCTTTACTTCTCTCTTCTCCTCCCTCTTAAAGTCACCACAATTTGAAAACAAAGAAACAAACAAACAAACGAACGAACGAAAAAAAACGAATGCCAGAAATATCTGGTCAGCTTGGGGAAAACACATCAAACACTTTGAGAGTATTTTGTAACTCACTCCCTACCAATGCACCAGAGGCTGGCAAATCTACCAGCGCTCACTACGGCAGGGCAAGCTGAGTAAAGAAGTCTGAAAAATTATGACAATCATCTAAGTCAATTGATCTTTAGAACTGTTCAGAGATCTAGTATAAAGGATGCTAGAAGAGGAAATAAAACAACATTATCTGAGGGAAGAGGCATTTGGAGTGCTGCAGGTGGAATTCAAATTCCCTTTCTATGAACCAACAATTTGTAGTTAAAAACAGAGAAGAAAAACTGGGTGGGATGGGGTTGATAGTGGCAGTTGGTGAGTGATGGTAAGCGAATTAACGAGCTACATCCTAAGAGCAGTTAAAGTAAAAACAAACAAACAAACAAACAATAGCCTAACCTGAAGGAGTAAATTAAAGGCACTGAACTTAAAATAATACAAAAACCCTATAATTCAACCCTATAATGTTGAGTCATAGCATACAATTAGAAAAATGAATAAGTCGTAAGTATACGTCTCAATTAATATTCACAAAGTTTAAACACCTGCATAACTAGCAATCACATCAGGAAACAGAACACGGCTAGTGCCTCAGGGACCTCTTTGGGCTCCTTTCTAGTCATTATCCACCTCTCCCAAGAATAACCATTATCCTAACTTTTAATTTCACAGATTAGTTCTGCCTGTTTTTGAAATTTATGTAAATGGAGGAATTTTATATATATATATATATATATATTTTTTTTTTTTTTTGAGATGGAGTCTTGCTCTGTCACCCAGGCTAGAGTACAATGGCACAATCTCGGCTCACTGCAATCTCCACCTCCCAGGTTCAAGCCATTCTCCTGCCTCAGCCTCCTGAGTAGCTGAGATAACAGGCGCACGCCATCATGCCTAGCTGATTTTTATATTTTTGTAGAGACGGGGTTTCACCATGTTGGGCCAAGCTGGTCTTGAACTCCTGACCTCAAGTGATCTGTCTGCCTTGGCCTCCCAAAGTGCTGGGATTACAGGCATGAGCCACCACACCCGACCAATACAATAGATTTTTAAAATCTCTTTTTTGCTCAATATTATGTTTGTGAGATTTAATATATTGCTGTGTGTAGTTTTAGTTTGTCCATTCTTATTACTGTATGTATTCCATTGCGTGAGCATACAATGTTTGTTTGTTTTTTTTTTTTTTTTTTTTCCATTTTACAGTTGAGTTCTTTGATCAGCTTTCAGTTTGGAAATGCTATGAACATATTTTACATGTCTTTTTGTAAACACATAAATACACCTCTGTTGAGTATTCATCTAGAAGTTTAATTGCTGGTTCATAGAGCATACACACGATATATTACCATACATATAGATAGATGCTCCAAACAATTTTTCAAGGTGGTTAACTAATTTATGCCAGCAATCAATGACATTTAGTATTGTTCTAGAACCCTGGAAACTCAGTGTTTTTTAGTCATATGTTAATCAGTCATTTGGATATGCTCTTGTGAGGTACTCACTGAAGTCTTTAGCCTTTTGTTTTGTTTTGTTTGTTTGCTTTCGTTTTTGTTTTTGAGACGGAGTTTCACTCTTGTTGCCCAGGCTAGAGTGCAATGGTATGATCTTGGCTCACTGCAACCTCTGCCTCCTGGGTTCAAGCGATTCTCCAGCCTTAGCCTTCTGAGTAGCTGGGACTACAGGGATGAGCCACTACGCCCAGCTAATTTTCGTACTTTTTGTAGAGACAGGGTTTCGCCATGATGACCAGGCTGGTCTCGAACTCCTGACCTCGGTGATCCGCCAGCCTCCGCCTCCCAAAGTGCTGAGATTGCAGGTGTGAGCCACTGTACCCAGTCTAGCCATTTTTCTCATACAGTGAGCTTTTAACAAAATTATATGTGAGAGTGCGCAGGCAAGGTAATCTATCTGTGATTGTCCATAGCCTGACTTCACTCTTCCTCTTCATGCTAAATCAGAAATATAAAAATACTCATATTGAAGCTGTGAAGACTAAAAAATTCCTCTCAGTAACATGAAAGGAAGAATATTCCAAAATTATCTAGGAGCAAACAGAAGGTCTTAATAGAACAAATGAAAAATAATTAAGGCAAAAAGGAACGGCATAAAGCCTACATAAAAAGCACTAAAATAAAAATGATTAAAGAAGGACACATAGTCCTAAAAATCCAATAGTTGAAATCCATCATATAAGAAAATTAATGCAAAGAAATAAAAGTAAATTCTACACTGTACTAGTGTACTAGGGCTGCTGAAACAAATTACCACAAACTGGGTAACACAACAACATAAATTTATTCTCTCACAGTTTTGGAGAACAGCTTCTGGTGATTGCTGGCAATTCTCAGCAATCCTCTCCATCTGTGGACCACTGGGATAGGCATAGGATAAACATTTTCATTTCCATAGGGAGAAATTGGAAGTTATAAAAGGGTTATTGGTTTCAAGCAAGTGTAAAAATTGGCAGGACAAACTGCATTCAGCTCAAGGCCTGAAAATGATCCTCTGAGACTTGATCCTCTGTTTTCTGGGCCCATGGTAGTCACCCTGCTGTCTCTGGCCTTTATATTTGTATCTGTGGTTCTGCCCTCAGAGTAATTCTTCCTTTCTCTTAAAGATGAGCAAATATTTGCGACTGAATAGCTCTATCAGCCCATTTCTTGCTAGAATCCCAAATCTGGTGGCCTTCCTTTATTTTGTCTTATCTCTGCCCCTTTCAGTCCAGGCTGGTAGTGTGATATGGTTTTACTGTGCTCCCACCCAAATCTCATCTTGAATTGTAATTTCCATAATCCCCACATGTCATGGGAAGGACTCTATGGGAGGTAATTGAATAACTGGGGCAGTTATCTTCATGTTGTTCTCATAGTGAATAAGTACTCAAGCAATCTGATGGTTTTATAAGGGGCTTCTCCTTCACTCCATACTCACTTATCTCGCCTGCCACCATGTAAGACGTGCCTGTTTCATCTTCTGTCATGATTGTAAGTTTTCTGAGGCCTCCCTAGACATGCAGAACTGTGTCAATTAAACCTTTTTTCTTTATAAATTACCCAGTCTTGAGTATGTCTTTAAAGCAGCACGAAAACAGACTAAAACAGTAAATTGGTATCACAGAGAACGGGTGCTGCTGTGAAGATACCCAAAAATGCAGAAGTGACTTTGGAAGTGGGTAATGGGCAGAGATTGGAACTGTTTGGTGGGCTCAGAGGAAGACAGGAAAATGTGGGAAAGTTTGGAAATTCCCAGTGACTTGTTGAATGGCTTTAACCAAAATGCTGATAGTAATATCAACAGCAAAATCTAGGCTGAGGTGGTCTCAGATGGCAATGATGAACTTGTTGGGAACTGGAGTAAAGGTCACTCTTTCTATTTAAAGAGATTAGTGGCATTTCACTCCTGCCCTAGAGATCTGTGGAACTTTGAACTTGAGAGAGATAATTTAGAGTACCTGGTGGAAGAAATTTCTAAGCAGCAAAGTATTCAACAGAAGGCAGAGCATAAAAGTTTGGAAAATTTGCAGCCTGATGATAAAACAGAAAAGGAAAACCCATTTTCTGGGGAGAAATTTAAGCCTGCTGCAGTAATTTGCATAAGTAATAAGGAGCTGAATGTTAATCACCAAGACAATGGGGAAAATGTCTCCACGGCATGTGAAAGACCTTCATGACAGCCCCTTCTATCACAGGTCCAGGGGCCTAGGAGGAAAAAATGGTTTCATGGGCTGGACCCAGGGCAACCCCCTGCCCTGTGCAGCCTCAATACATGGTACCCTGCATCCCAGCTACTTCAGCTCCAGTTGTGGCTAAAAGGGGCCAAGATACAGCTCAGGTCATTGCTTCAGAGAGTGTAAGCCCCAAGACTTGGCTTCCACATGGTGTTTGTTCTGTAGGTACATAGAAGATAAGAAATGAGCTTTGAGAACCTCTGTCTAGATTTCAGAGGATGGACAGAAATGCCAGGATACCCAGGCAGAGGTGTACACATAGAGAACTTCTTCTAGGGCAGTGCAGAAGGGAAATGTGGGGTTGGAGCTCCCACACAAAGTCCCCACAGAGACACTGCTCAGTACAGCTGTGAGAAGAGGGCTGCTGTCTTCCAGACCCCAGAATGGGAGATCCACTGACAGTTTACACTCTGCACCTGGAAAAGCCACAGGCACTCAATGCCAGCTTGTGAAAACAGCCAGGATGGGGGACTGTATCCTGGAAAGCCACAGGTGGAGCTGCCCCAGGCTCTGGAAGCCCACCTCTTACATCAGCATAACCTGGATATGAGATGTGGAGTCAAAGGAGATTATTTTGGAACATTAAGGTTGAATAACAGCCCTATTGGATTTCAGATTTTTATGGGGCCTATAACCTCTTTGTTTTGGCCAATTTATCTTATTTGTAACAGGTGTATTTATCCAACGCCTGAACCATCATTGTATCTAGGAAGTAACTAATTTGCTCTTAATTTTATAGGCTCATAGGCAGAAGGGACTTGCCTTGTCTCAGATAAGACTTTGGATTTGGACTTTTGAGTTAATGCTGGAATGAGTTAAGACTTTGGGGGAGCTGTTGGGAAGGCATGATTATGAAATGTGAGGACATGAGATTTGGTCAGAGACAGAATGATATGGTTAGGCTTTGTATCCCCACCCAAATCTCATCTTGAATTGTAGTTCCCATAATACCATGTGTCATGGTAGGAACCCTATGGGAGGTAATTAAATCATGGGGGTAGTTACCCTCATGCTGTTATCATGATAGTGAGTTAGTTCTAATGAGATCTGATGGGTTTATGAGGAGTGTCCCCTTTGCTTGGCACTCATTTCTCTTACCTGCCTCTCACATGTAAGATGTGCCTGTTTTGCTTTCCACTGTGATCATAATTTTCCTGAGGCTTCCCTTGCCGTGCAGAATTGTGAGTCAATTAAACTTATTTTCTTTATAAATTACCCAGTTTAGGGTATGTCTTTATAGCAGTGTGAAAATAAACTATTACATAGTGTTTCCGCTAGTGTAGCATTCTGAAAAGCCTTGTTGATTTCCCGTGGAATTCATGGCAGTCCATGCTATTGAACAAGAGTCCTCCACAGACATTTTCTTGAATAATGTCATCTAAATTTTTGGATTCTGCTGAGAAGGTTGATCTGATTATTGAGTTACACATGTGATCTTTTCAGCAAAACGTTGTTCAGAATGTTTGTTCTTACTTCCAGAGCATGCTATTTGATAGGCTGAGAATTTTCCAAATCATCAAACTCTGGTTTCTTTTGCTTAACAGTTTCTTTTTCAATTTATGTCTTTTCTGTCACATTTTTCTACAAGCAGCAAGGAGAAATAAGGCTGAACCTCCCACACTTTGCTTAGAAATATCCTCAGCTCAAACATCCAAGTTAATCACTTATCTGTTTTGCTTTCTGCCCAACTATAGAACACAATTCACTCAAGACTTCTGTCACCTCGTAGCAACCAGCAAAAATTTCATGATGAAGACCCCAAAAGCAGTTGCAACACGAGCAAACGTTGACAAATGGGATTGAATTAAACTAAAGAGCTTCTGCACAGTAAAAGAAACTATTAACAGAGTAAGCAGACAACTAGAGAATGGCATAAAATATTAACAAACTATGCATCTGACAAAGTTCTAACATCCAGAGTCTATAAGGAACTTAAACAAATTTACAAGCAAAAACCAAACACCACCACTAAAAGTGAGCAAAGACATCAACAAACATTTTTTCAAAAGAAAACATACATGCAGCTAAGAAGCATACGAAAAAACACCCAATGTCACTAATCATTAGAGAAACGTACATCAAAACCATAATGGCATACCATCTCACGTGAGTCAGAATGGTTATTATTAAAAACTCAAAAAAATAACATAATGGCAAGTTTGCAGGGAAAAGGGAACACTTACACACTCCTGATGGGAGTGTTAATCAATTCATGCATCACGGAAACCAATGTGGCAATTCCTTAAAGAACTAAACAGAATTACCATTCCATCCAGCAATCCCATTATTGGGTACATACCCAAAGGAATATAGATTATTCTGTCTTAAAGACACAGGCATGCATATGTTCATCACAACACTATTTATAATAGCAAAGACACAGAATCAACCTAAATGTCCATTAATGGTAGACTTGATAAAGAAAAGGTGGTACATATATAACATGGAATATGATGCAGCCATATAAAAGAATGAAATCGTGTCCTTTGCGGCAACATGAATAGAGCTGGAAGCCATTATCCTAAGCAAACTAATGCAGGAACAAAAAACCAAATACAACATGTTCTCACTTATAACTGGGAGTTAACAACCAGAATACATGGACACAAAGAGGAGAATGCTAGATACTGGGGTCTACTTGAAAGTGGAGGGTCTGAGGAAGAACAAGATCAGAAAAAATACCTATTGGGTACTGTGCTTAGTATCTGGGTGATGAAATAATCTGTAAACCAAACCCTTGTGACACGAGTTTATGTATATAACAAACCTGCAAGTGTATCCCTGAACCTTAAACAAAAGTTAAAATAATAAAATAAGGTAAAAACAATTTCTGTCACCTTATAACAAGAATTTTCTTTCTTCCATTTCTTGATAACATACCTCACATTTCCTTCTGAGATCACACCAGAAACATCCTTTTGCTTATATTTCTACCAACATTCTGTTCTCTCTCTCTCCAGATAGATAGATAGATAGATAGATAGATAGATAGATAGATAGATAGATATACTGAGATGATAGGAGATCTCTCTACCATGCTCCTTACTTCTATCTGAGTCCTCAGCAGAATTGCCTTTAACATTCATATTTCCACCAAGCATCTCTTCAAGGCAATCTAAACTTCTTTTTCAACAAAGTGCCTCAAAAACTCTTCCAGCCTCTACTCATTTCCTAATTCCAAAGCCACTTCCTCTGTTCTGTACCTCTCTCCTAGCTTCTGGTCGTTTCTGGCAACCCTTGGCCTTCCTTGGCTTGTGAATATATCACTCCAGTCTGTACATTGATCTTTACATGGCTTTGTTCTCTGAGAATTTCTGTTTGATCTTTTCTGTTTCTTATAAGGGTACTCTCTTGGGACATGGAGTCCATCCTAATCCAGCATACTCTTATCTCAATTATTAGCTTAAATAAATCTGTAAAGACTGTTTCTAAATAAGGTCATATTGTGGGTTTCCAGACATACATTTTGGGGTAACACTATTCAATCCACTATACGTACATGAGAGATCTGACCACAGAAAAATTAAGAAGAACATACATTCTGTAAAATTGAAATAAAAAATAAAATAATGGAGCAATAGAAAGAAATAAAATGGGAGATTTCAGGGTTAAGACACCAAACTGGGGGTGCTTAACACAGAACTAATGAATAAATTAGAATTAGTAAGAATTAAGTTAAACATGTTAAAAACAGAGTTTTTGAAGTGGAGGAAAGATTTGGGATAGTAACAGTGATTTGATATGAAAGAGAGAGACAGAGATTAAAACAATTAGAGGCAATGTAAAAGATAGGGAGAGCAAACAATAATTCTATATGAAGATCTTCACTTTGCATGAATAAGATAAACCAAGCACTAGAATAGAGAAAAATATTCAAAGACAAAATAATTAGTATTTTTACACGAAAAGGAAGGACTGAAACCACAGATTAAGAGGCCTACCATGTACTAAGAAAAACTGATGGAGAATGTTCATCATCAAGAATATTCTATTCTAAACTTCAAGGACAAAGAATTTTATGAGGATCCAGGTGTAAAAAAATGATATGCAGGTAGTTTCAGACTCCCTCTAATTTTACAGTGATGCAATGTCTCTAGAGCTCTGATGAAATGAATAAAAACAATATTCAAGCTCTGTTGTCATTTAAGTATGAAAGGTACCATTAAATGCCAAAATCTCAGAAAATAATCTCACTACAACCCATTTCTCCCAATACTAAACTCTGAACAACAAATAAAAATTCTGAATTACGCTGAAAAGGAACAAAAGAAGACAGATTGTAAAAGAAAGCAAAAACTGAATGATGTGTTCCACGTTGAGTGAGTTACCCATTTGTTAATTGATTTTTCCTTTGTGACTCTGCTCTAAGAGCAGGCCCCATAGAAACCAGGAAAAAGGGACTTCACAAGCTGAACTGAGTTAGGGGGAAATTGTTAGGAAGGAGAAAGCTAGAGAAATTTTCTAATTCTGTATGTGAACCTACACAGGTTTCCACCTAACTCCTGATCTATGCATATACAAGTCAGACCAAATTAGCACATAACAGAGGTTTCAAAATGGGACTGAGCTTTGATCTCCATGCACTAGTCTCTCGCTTTAACTCAGGAATAATGCTCACTGGAATAAAGCCTACTCAGGAAAGACCTAAACGATGGATAAAATAACTGAAATGAAAACTGGACTACTCAAAACTCCCTCATACTAATCCATGAACCATAAATACATGAGCAACACCTACAACAGATTAACAAAGGCTCCGAACATGGAACTGAAATTCGAATTACCACCCACAGAAATGAGACAGATCTTACTGCCTGAATCAGACTGGCTTCTACAGATGCTTACAACAGAAACCATGGTCTACACAACCCGTCTTTTACAATGTTAAGGACAGAATTAAAAAAGTTATCCTATGTTCAGAGAACCAAGAACATGTGTCTAATCATTAGGAGAAAAGACAATGAACTCCTGTCATCCTTGAGTTCCTCCTAGATACTGGAACTATCAGATACTTTAATGCAGCTAATATAACTAAGGCAACATGTTGTAGAGAGAACACTCCTGAAAAAAATGAAATGAGAGAAAGTCTCATGAGACATGTAGAGACTTGTCTTTTTCAAAAGAACCAGATAGAAATTTTAGAGGTGATAAGCACCATTATGCTTTGCTTTAACAACAGGGTATGTTCTGGGAAATGTGTTGTTAGGTGATTTTTGTTGTTGTGTGAACACCGTAGAGTGTACTTACACAAACCTAGATGGTATAGCTTACTAGACACCTAGGCCATATAGGATACCCTGTTGCTCCTAGGTTACCAGCTGTACAGCATGTTACTCTATTAAATACTATAAACAGTGGTAAAATACCTATTAAATACTATAGACAGTGGTAAAACAATGCAAGTATTTATTTACCTACACATGTATAACCATAGGAAAGGTCTAGTGAAAATACAGTATAAAGAATAATAAATCGAATACCTGTATAGGATACATACCTTGAATGGAAATAGCAGGACTGAAAATTTCTCTGGGTGAGTCAGTGAGTGAGTGGTGAGTGAATGTGAAGGCCTAGGACATTATTATACATTACTGTAGACTTTACAATCACTGTACACACTAAAGTTATATAAACAAGTTTCTTTCTTCAGTAATAAATTAACCTTAGCTTACTGTAACTTTTCTACTTTATAAATTTTTAAATTAAAATTATTTGACTCTTTTGTAATAACATTTAGCTTAAAACACAAAACATTGTACAATTGTACAAAAATTATTTTTCTTTAGAACAAACTTTTTTCTATTTTTACAACTGTTTACTTATTTTTACTTTTTAAATTTTTTATTAAAAATTAGCACACAAACACACATATTAACCCTAGGCCTACACAGGGTCAGGATAATTAAAATATCACTAGGCAGTAGGAACTTTTTTTCTTTTTCTTTTTTTGAGACAAAGTCTCACTCTTGTCGCCCAGGCTGGAGGGCAGTGGTACAATCTCGGTTCACTGCAATCTCCGCCTCCTGGGTTCAAGCGATTCTCTTGCCTCAGCCTCCTGAGTAACTGAGATTACAGGTGCCCTCCACCATGCCCAGCTAATTTTTTTGTATTTTTCGTAGAGATGGTTTTTCACCATGTTGGCCAGGCTGGTCTTGAACTCGTGACCTCAGGCGATCCACCAACCTTGGCCTCCCAAGGTGGTGGGATTACAGGCATGAGCCATCACTCCCAGCCAGCAATGGGAACTTTTATCTCCATTATCATCTCATGGGTCACCCTCATATATGCAATCTGTTGATGATTGAAATGTCATTATGTGGCACATGACTGTATAATTTATTCAAATTTTCAAAGTCTTACTGGATAGTTAGGTTCACAAGCTGCAAGGAGATGACAGAGGAACCAGTCAGTAAACTTGAAGATAAGTTGAAAGAAATTATCCAACCTGAAGAATAAAGAGAAAACAAGTTGGAAAAAACTCTCAGCTCTCAGGGACACATAGGACAATATTAAAAAGTCTAACACACATGGATAGGAGTCTTAGAGAGTTAGTGCAAGAGGTAGAGGCACAAAACTAGTTGAAGAAAATATGGCTAAAATTTCCCAAATGTGGTGAAAGACATAAATTTATAGACTGTAGAAGCTCAGCAAACTCCAAACAGGATGAACTCAAAGAATACTATAGAGAATACGGAAAATTAGAAAACAATTTTGACTGAATCATAATGAACAGATAAATTTAGCACTTTACTTAGATGGAAACTCATACTTTCAAATGTTCGTATTAGAAAAGAAGAAATATTTCACGTCAATGCCTAATATCCCACCTTAAGAAGCTAGAAAAAGAGCAAATTATACATAGTCAGTTGAAGAAAGAAAATATTAAAGATGAGAACAGAAATCAACAAAATAGAAAACGGACTAGAGAAAATTAACAAAACCAAAGATTGATTCACTGAAAAGACCAACAAAATTGACATTCTCAGGTAGTGATCAAGAAGAAAAGGAGATAAACCATCAAGATCAAGAATAAAAAAGAGATGATCACCACAGAGTCTATTGATACCAGCCTGGGCGACAGAGCAAGACTCTGTCTCAAAACCAAAAAAAAAAAAAAAAAAAAAAAAAACATAATTAATTTTGAAAGATCCAAACCACAACTACCTAGACATTTATACTTTCACTTAAAAGTATTTTTATAGGCCGGGCGCAGTGGCTCACGCCTGTAATCCCAGAACTTTGGGAGGCTGAGGCGGGCAGATCATGAGGTCAGGAGATCGAGACCATCCTGGCCAACATGGTGAAACACTGTCTTTACTAAAACACAAAAATTAGCCAGGTGTGGTGGCAGGCGCCTGTAGTCCCAGCTACTCAGGAGGCTGGGGCAGGAGAATCACCTGAACCCAGGAAACAGAGATTGCAGTGAGCCAAGACTTTGCCATTACACTCCAGCCTGGTGACAGAGCGAGACTCTGTCTTAAAAAAAAAAAAAAAAAGTATTTTTATAAAAAAGAAATCAAACAAAATTTGCAGAAAACATAGAAGTACTACTTTCTGAAAAATCAGTTTAAAGGTTTTCATGGGCAGTGATAATTCATGGATAATTCCAACCTGATTTAAAATATCTCAGTGAACAGAGAAAGAAGAAAAGCTTTCAACTACGTACTTGAGCAGAAAAAGACACTAAAATTTGACTTCCCACCAAAAAAATAAAATAAAATAAAAAATTACAGACCAAGTTCACTTACACTATTTATATGCATGTATTTAAAACATTTGTAAATAGCATTAAGTGGATCAATTAAGAAATTCTACTTCTTGGTCAAGTGCAGTTCATCCTAAGAATGCAACTATATTTACATGCTAGCAAATTAAACTAATATAATTTTTCATAATATTGGACTAACGGGGGAAAATATCCCAACTCAATAGATGTTGAAGATATTTGACAAAAATCCAGCATAATGAAACTGCTTAATGGAGAAATACTTTAAACATTCCAATTAAGAAGATACTCAGGAGGCTGAGGCAGGAGAATCGCTTGAACCCAGGAGGCGGAGGTTGCAGTGAACTGAGATTGTGCCATTGCACTCCAGCCTGGGCGACAAGAGCGAGACTCCGTCTCAAAATAAATAAATAAAAATTTAAAAAATAATAATAATATAAATCTTTCTTAACAGTAAAGAAGCTGCTCTAGCAGTAAACAATAAATGTGAGAAAAACGAAAGTCAAGTGTGGTGGCTGACACCTGTAATCTCCCACTCTGGGAGGCCGAGGCAGGTGGATCGTCTGAGATCAGGAGTTCAAGATCGGCCTAGCCAATATGGTGAAACCCCATCTCTACTAATAATACAAAAATTAGCCGGGTGTCCTGGCGTGCACCTGTAATCCCAGCTACTCGGGTGGCTGAGGCAGAAGAATTGCTTGAACCCGGGAGGCAGAGGTTGCAGTGAGCTGAAATTTCACCACTGCACTCCAGCCCAAGTGACAAAGTGAGACCCTGTTTCAAAAAAAAAGAAAAAAGAAAAAAGAAAAAGGCAGAAAATATTCCATGTATAATAGTTGTAACAGAAAAACACTTAATGAGGAATGTATAAAATTTATAAAACTGTTATGACTACATTTTTAACTTCATTGAGATTGATAAAATGGAAGCTGGCTTATGAATAGGTAAAGTCAACATTGCAAAGCTGGCAATTAATGCTAAAGTCTCATTAAAATAACAGAAGCTTGGGGGGACGAATTAGACAAAATATTAACAGAATAAATTTGTAAAAGTAAACATGAAAGTATAGCAAGGACAATTTTGAAACAGAAAAGTTAACAGCAGAAGACTTATCTATCAGATAATAGAATGTCTAATCAAGTAAAAATACCTAAAAGAATTTGGTACTATAAAATAATTATACCTAGGAAACATAATAAAGGGTCCAGTAATAGATACAATTATTTATGGGAAATTAATATATTATGAAGTTGGCAAATCAGTGAAGAAAAATAGGTTTGTAAGGCTGGACGCAGTGGCTCATGCCTGTAATCCAAGCACTTTGTAAGGCCAAGGCGAGCGGGTTACCTGTGGTCGGGAGTTCGAGACCAACCTGACCAACATGGAGAAACCCCATCTCTACTAAAAATACAAAATTAGCTGGGCATGGTGGCGCATGCCTGTAATCCCAGCTACTTGGGAAGACTGAGGCAGGAGAATCGCTGGAACCTGGGAGGCAGAGGTTGCAGTGAGCCGAGATCGCACCATTGCATTCCAGCCTGGGCAACATAGAGAAACTCCGTCTCAAAGACAGACAGAAAGAAAGGAAGGAAGGGAGGGAAGGAGGGAGGGAGGGAGGGAGGGAGGGAGGGAGGAAGAAAGGAAGGAAGGAAGGAAGGAAGGAAGGAAGGAAGGAAGGAAGGAAGGAAAGAAGGAAGGAAGGAAGGAAGGAAGGAAAGGAGGGAAAGAAAGAAAGAGAGGAGAGAAAGGAAGGAAGGAAGAAAGGTTCATAAGAAATACTGCAAAAATTTGCTAGAAGTTTCGAAAACTAAAGTTGATTCCTATCTAATACTAATATTAAAGTAATATCTGGCTATATCAAAAAATTTAAAATAACATTATAAACTTATAGTAAGAAGAGTTGGATAAACTTATACATAAATTTTGTTATAGGGAGGACCTTCTAAGAAGGGCACAAAACACCAAAGCCATAAAGAAAAAGGTACAAAATGTTGAAAATTATACCACAAAAAGACTCTAAGCATAATTTTGTAAAAAATAAAATTAAAAAAACAAAAAAGTGAGTATATTGGAAAAGTGTTCATAACCTACAAATGGTGATTTTTCTATACTTACAAATGTGATATATATATAACCTACCACTGGTAATTTTTCTAAATTTACACGGGATTTACATGAATGGCCTCTTAAGATAAAATGCAGCAGAAAATAGGCAAAGATGATAAACACTTGACAGAAAAAGAAATGTAAATGGTCAAAAATGTGAAGATAGTTTCATTCATAATTAAAGTCAATGAAAGCAAATTGATGTTTTTCACTTTTCAGATTAACACAATTCAAAAAGTTTGTTAACATCCAATGGTGGGGAGGGCATGAAGAAATAGATGCATTCATACACTACTGGCAGAAAAATAAAATACACAACCTCCGGGAAAGGTAACTTAGCAAGTTATTCAAACTGAAAAATGTAAAGATTCAAATAGTCTTTGGCATATAGTGCAATTTGTGTAAAATGTTATGCACATATGTATAAACGTGTGTGTACACGCCTGTGCTTTTCTCCTACTCCCTGATGGATCTATAAGAAACTCTTCTCGGTTGCTTACCTTTCAGAAAAAAGACTGGGCATGACAGGAAAAGACATTTTCTTTTCAGTATATGTTTCTGTCTTACTGGTTTTTTTAAATTGTGGGTCCATATCACTTAAAATAAAAAAGCAATTAGCTAGACACACAGAAACAATTGACTCAGCCGATGGAAGAAATTCCATTATAAAAATTGTCAGAAACTAGTTTGCATCAATTGTTCAAAATCTACACAATGGGAAAATTTCAAAGAGGCATTGGGAAAAGCTCTGAGTTCCTGAGTGTTTGTGCACGTTATCTCAGTGAAAATGGAAGAAAACGTGGTCATTAAGACCGTCGTCTCTATTTGGCTAATTTCTCTAAAACCCTAAATTGAAATATTCTTTTGTTAAAATAATCTTTAAAGGCTAAATAGAGTTTTTATAAAATGACAAAGTCCAATCTCAGGGAAGTTTCTTTGTGATTCAATAAAAGCTTAGAGACATTTAGAGTTTTCGTCCCAGATTTGAGACATTACCATGCTACTGACAATCTCCTTTTCTGTCTCTAAATGTCCATACCTTTCAGGAACTTAGGTTCATATGCAGATCTTGGGTCTTTGATATTTAAAGTATGGTACATAAGAATTTAAAGTTTTCATCTTCTGCCTTTCTCTCCACTCTAGCTCTTTATCTTCTATTAAAATTGAACTCCTTCTTCATTGTTTTCATTAATTTCTCTAAGCCACTTCATTGTGCACTTCTATTTAAATAGAGACCCTGGAGTTTTATGACAATTTCCAAAAGGGATTTCGGTAAGATGCTATGCTCGAAATACCCTGCAAGAAAATATGAACCACCATCTTCAAGATTAAAGTGGCAATTTCCTGTCTTGATTGATCTTTCTTCTTAGCTTTATTAATCTTATGGAAAAATCCTTTTCTCTAAAAATCTACTAAAATAGATTTTTAAAGAAAAAAATCTTTAAAATAGATTTTTAAAGATGTAAACCAGCTTTGTATTATAATAAATGCCCCATAGCTTTCTTTCTTTGTTAATTGTGTTTTATTATGGTAATAGCACCTATCATGAAATCCACCCTTTGAACAAATTTTTAAGTGAACCATACATTATCGTTGACTACAGGTGCAATGTTGTAAAATTCTAGCACACCTGAACATTTAAGCATTTAAACAAGAGTGATATTAAATAGATGACCTTAGTTGCTGTGTAGATGGATTGGGGGAAGGGGCAATAATGAAAACAGGTCTACAGGGGAGTGACATGGTGACATGGACCAGACTGATGATTATAAAGACAAAGAGAAGGGAGGGGTTCAGTAGGGATATGAGGGATTAAATCAACAACACTTACTGATGAACTAGATGTGGAGAGTGAGGGAGAAAAATCAATGATGGTTCCTAGAATTTTGTGATGAGAAAGATGTTCTTTGTTGTGTGGGAGAATCTTGAGGAAAATGCACATATAGAGAGTCTATATAACAACCAGTATATTCATGTTCTTTCTTCATAATATAAATTTATATCTCAGTGACAGATTTTCTCTAATGGTTTGAGCTACAAATTAAAAATAAACTAGCATCAGTCTTGCCTTGACTTTTTTTCTCAAATATAAATTCTGAGTAATAGTTTCTTAAATTTTCTGAATCATGACATTATAAGGTTATATGGGAGAATCAAGATAATACAATTTAAGACTTTAGTAGTTTTCCAAATGCATTTTACTTCAAATACAGGCCAGTCTTTTTTTGATATTATTTTGAACTTACGGAAAATTTTCAAAAACAGTATAAACAAATCCTGGATACTTTCAACCCATATTTTCCCAAATATTAACATTTATTACATCTACTGTGTCCTTTTTCACTCTCTCTCTGTCTCAGTCTTTCTCTGTCTCCTTTTCTATATGTATAAGTATACATGCATACACATAAATGCATAATATGTAAATATAGATACATAAATACATGTTTGTATATTTTATATACATATGTGTGTGTATGTATGTATATGTAAACATATATTTAATCATAGCTTCTAAAATTCCAAATATAGACATCATAGACAAGTGTCTGTTCAGGCATCGGTTCTCACCTGGGGTGATATTGTTTCAAGGAATGTTTGAAAATGTCTGGGCACGTGTTTGGTTCCGACAGCTTGAGAGGGTTTGCTACTGGTGTGTAGGAGGTAGCAGCCGAGGTGATGCTAACAATCTGACCTACCTACAATGCACAGACAACCTTCATAAC
This sequence comes from Macaca nemestrina, assembly GCF_043159975.1. Lineage (NCBI taxonomy): Eukaryota > Metazoa > Chordata > Mammalia > Primates > Cercopithecidae > Macaca > Macaca nemestrina. The sequence goes on along the minus strand of NC_092126.1, from coordinate 57,789,330 downwards.
AGAGAATTATCTGACCATAAAATGTCAAGAGCGCTAAAGGTAAGAAATCTTGCATTAAGCCAATCAACCTCCCCTTCCACCACCCCCTTTACAGACTGAATAGTCTGTATAAGAATTTATCCAGGTAGCCTTGGAAAAAACTCATTTTGCTTGTTCCTCTCCTTTGTTTTTAGTATGATTTGTCTTGCTTCGTTTCTCTCAGTATAGCAGGGTTTAAAGTATTCAACGTCATAAGGGACATATTCCCCTGACTTTTATTTTTACATGTGCATTTTGTTAAAAAAAATTATCTTTGTTTCAAAATTATATTAATCAGTTTGATTTAGTCATTTCAAAAGGTGTATGCACATCATGTTGTATACCATAAATATATATAATTTTCATTTGTTAATTATATCGTGATAAAACGGGGAAGGAAAAAATGTACATATATTTCATTTTATACTTACTTTTTTTTCTAAATCATTTAAGAGTAAGATGCACACATGATTATCCTTTTTTCCTCTAAATGCTTCATTGTTTGTTTTCTAAAATCCAGGAGTTCTCTTACATAATTGCAGTGAAATTAACAAAATCAGAAAATTATCTTTGATACCCTACTATGATTAACTGGCAAATTTTATGGAGATTCCTTTGGTCAGTTTTTAAAATTCAAGTATCTGTTTTATTATTCTTTTCCAACTATGTTATTAGAAAAAAAAAAAAGTGGCCATTTAGAAAATTAAAGGTACTTACTCAGTTTCAGCTGACTGAATCTCAGTTTAAATTTGCGATTTTTAACCCAAACAAGTCTCTAATGCTGCCACTGGACAATTCTACAATATAACCCTGACCTATTTAATTTCCAGTCTCCTAATTCATACCTTTTCCACTTTAGTTAAGCCTCCACAACTTTCTTGCTTCTCTTCACTCTCAACCGATGAGCTAACTTCTTATTTTCCCAAGAAAATAGAAGCCACTAGAGGAGGACTTTCACACCTTCCCACCACAACGTCTGTCAAACCACCTTGCTCCTATATCCTCTGCCTTATCCCACCATTACGAATGGGCTATTTTTCCTCCTCTTGCACTTGACTCTGCCTCTTGGCACTGGGTCTGGCCCCCTTCCTCATTTGTCTTGGCATGAATTTGAGTCCTGCCCAAATTGGGGTGTTTTGTGTGGTTAAAATAAGAAGATCACAGTATGGTTTTATGAATCACATGGTTTGTTGCCATACAATGAAGTTCTTTTCTTTCCTCCACACAATGCTCAAAGTAGAGGAGAATAATGAGAATGAATATCACAGGGAATACACTCAATAAATGAGGTACCTGTATTTTACTTAATCATGTCCCAAAGCACAAGAGTAGTGACGTAGGCAACCCAGATGTTCAAAAGAGAGGTCATAAAGTGCTACCTTTAAGTGAAAAGGAGAAAGTTGTCAACTTAATAAGGAAAGAAAAAAAATGTATGCTGAGGTTGCTAAGATCTATGGTAAGCATGAGTCTTCCATACATGAAATTGTAAAGAAGAAAAAAGAAGTTTGTGCATGGTATACACAGGGTTCAGTACTATCTGCAGTTTTAGGTGTCCACTGGGGGTCTTGGAGCATATTCCTCAAGGATAAAGGGAGACTACTGTATATTAACTACATCATGAGTTCTAATTTCATTTAGAATCCAATTATTAAATTCTAATTGCTCAATAAGTTTAGAAGCAAGCCTATGTAGATCGAAAGTGTAATCAAAGTTTGAGGTGTACCTTTCTATGAGAGGTTCTTGGAAGAGACAGTTTGACAAACACAGTGTGGATCTGCAATGACCAGCAAGGTCCTAGACACTAGTGAGCAGTGCCAGGGTTGGTGGGCAAGGTTGCAGAGAGTAGCTTGAAGCTGGCAGAGAGTAGTCCTGCCACAGCCTGGGCTCTCAGTCTTCAGAGAGGCGCTGACAGAGTATAGTCCTGCCATGGCCTAAGCTCTCAATATGTTTGTCCAAAACCTTGGGTTTATAAACATTTTGGAGTCTAGTACTTGAGGCCAATAACTCACATATGTAGATCTGATATGGGTGATGTAACATTCTTGTGGGAAGGGGAATTACACTCCACGTTCTTATCACTGAAAAACATATGGCACTATGTAGCAAACTATGTGTTTGGAAACACTTCAAAGTGTGTGATTTTCTGTCTTCAACGTTTGCATCATCAATATTTTCTCTTTCATTAGACCATCTGTTTCATTACACATACCTGACTTCATCTCTCCCCTCCCTACCCACAGCTGTCACCCATTCCCCAACACACACACAGCTAAAAAGTGGTGTATACTCATTGTCTCCATTTCCTCTCCTTTTATTTACTCTTGAACTCACTCTAATTGAGCTAACTCTTCTCCCACAATTCTACCAAAACTGGTCCTAGCAAGAACATCAGTGACCTCTGTTGCCAAATCCAATGTTTTCCCAATGCTCACATAACTTGACCTTCTAGCAGCATTTGGCATAGTTAATCATGTCCTTTCTCTTGAAACACTTTCTTCACTGGTTTCTAGGACAATTCCTTCTCATGGTTGTCGTCCTTCACTCAGTGCTTCTTTATAGCCTCCTTCGTTAGCTCTTCCTCATCTTTCTGAGCCCTAAACAATTGAGTTCCCCTGGGCTTAGTCTACTGACCTCTTCTTACCCCCATTCTCTGTGATTTCACTCAGTTTGGATATCACATATACAATGATGCTTAGAGGCACAAGCTCTGGAGCTAGACTGCCTGGCTTTGAATCTTGCCCCCACCATTTTGTGGCTCTTTCAACAGGGGCAAATTGCTTAATTTCTTTGTACGTCAATTTCCTCCTCTAAAGTGAGGATAATTAAAATTGTTAGTACCTACCTAGCAATTTTGTGAGAGTTTCTATTGATCAGATTTAACCTAAAAAACATAAACCCCTTCCAGTTTTTACAACAAAGAGAACTTAGTGCATTTAAATAGTAAAAGAGCTGAGAAGACAATCAATGGATGGTAAGGAAACCCAGGTATTAGTAAAAACAATAAGTCATTGCCACTTACTAGAGGGTCAAAGCAAGTCTTGCTATAAAGCTATAGTCTTCAGGACAGTGCAGTACTGCATGACAAACACACATATAGATGAATTCAGCAGAAGAGAGTCCAGAAATACACCTTGACATCTATGGTCAATGGACTTTTTAAAAAGGTGCCAAGGCAATTCAATGGGGAAAGTAAATTCTTTTCAACAAATTGTGCTGGAGAAGATACTCATTTGGAAAAAATTAAGCTTCGCACCATGTACAGAAACTAACTTGAAATGAATCATAGAGCTAAACTTAAAACTGAAACTGTAAAACTTCTAGAAGAAGGCATAGGAGAAAGATTTTGCAAACTTAGGGTAGACAAAAAACTTTTTTGAAAATTAAATACACAAACCACAGAAGAAATTTGAAGAATTAAACTTTAACAAAATTAAAAGTTTTACTATTCAAAAGAAAAGACAAGCCACAGACTAGGAGAAAAATATTTGTTATACATGTATTTGACAAGGGAGGAATATCCAGGATATAGAAAGAACTCTTACAACTCAACACTAAAAAAATAATAATAAAAGAAATGAACTACTGATACACATAACATATATAAAATCTTGAAAATATTACTCTGAGTGAAAGAAGTCAACCCAAAGAATTACATACTGTATGATCACATGTATATGAAATGCTAGAAGATACCAATTTAAGGTATAGGGACAAAAGTCAGATCAGTTGCTGCCTGGAGCCTGTGATGGCTGGGTAATTGACTGCGGTAGGACTCAAGACAAATGTTGGGGTTAATAAAAAAATTCTATATCTTGATTTCAGTGATGGTTACATAAAAGCATAAAACTGTTAAAACTTATCAAACTGAACATTTTAAATTGGTATATTTTATTGTTTGTGAATTATATGTAATAAATTTGATTTAAAACATTAAAAAGAATCTAATGGATTCAAAGATTAAGTAGTGATTTCACTGAAAACGCTGCTCTCACAATTCTGCTTATCTCAACATATGACACATCTATTTTACTAGTTGCACAGGCCATAAATATTGGAATCTTCCTGGACTCTTCTCTTTCTCTCACATCTCACCTCCAATGCATTAGCAAATTCCATCTGCTTTACCTTCACAATATATTCTGAATATGATCCCTTCTCTTCACCTCCACCACAACTATACTGGTTCAAGGTACCATCATTTTTGCCTGGATTATTGCAGCTGCCTCCTGAGTGGTGTATTTTCTTTTACTTTTGTCCCTTTCCCTTTTATGCCACAGTTTTTCTCAACAGCAGCCAAGTCATCCATGTCATTGCTCTGCTCAGAACTCTCCACTGGCAACTTTCTAGTTTCAAAATAAGAGACACTTCTCTTACAAAGGCCAATGAGGGTAGGCCCCTCATCATCTGCTTCCCGGTGCAGCCTCTCCCCTCCACTTCTTCTCTCACCTTATCTCCTCCACTTTCCCTAATGTTCTCTACAGGCCAGCTATACTGAACTTAAACATGTCAAGGATACTTCCAGATCACTCCTTCCTGAACTGGGTACCTGCCCCCATCTACATGGCTCTGCCACTTACTTCTTTCAGGTTCTCTTCAAAAGCCACCTTCTTAGAGACGCCTTCCCTGACCATTTCGTATGAAATCACTCACTCCATAATCTCTGTTCACTTTCTTTGCTTTTTAAAAAAACATTCTCAGCCATTATAACCCCCCAGAATATGTTAACTTGTTCAATTGCTTTTGATTTTTCATCACATGGATGATAACAGGGTGGGAAATCTGTTTCCTATCACCTTGGAATGATGCACTCAATATATATTTATTGTTTTACTATTTATATATAATATATAATATATAATTTATATTTTACATTTAATGTGCTTTATAGGTAAGTACATTAAATATGAAATATTTTATATTTATATTATAGACATTATAGTATTATTAAATAAGCACTAAATAAATATGTACTTAATGAATATATGAATGGCTCTGCTCTAGAAGCATTACATGGAAAACACACATATATTTTACCTTTTCGCCCTTTTTGGTATGAAAGTGTTATTTTTTCTCCATCATGATTTCTAAAACAAATATTCCATCTCCATTATTTCTTTGAATGTCTTTATCAGATTTAGCCAATCATAGTATGAGTGCTGGTTCATTCCCTTCCTGAGTCTATGGTAAACATAAATTATCCATCATGGCTTCTTTCTCACTGAGCCAATGTACTTTATCATTCTGCTCAACACAGAACTCCAGGCATCACCACTAATTGATTGAATTTGTCAGGAAATATGAAACTCGTTTGTTATCCTGGATGTAAATTCAAACTTTCTTTGGTTGTTTTTTTAGGCTTTATTTCCAAACTGACCAACAGACAAGGACCCACGGGGTAAAATAAAGTTGACGTTCTTTAAACTTCTTCCAGTTTTGTTAGGAAGGGGCAGAAGAGGCAGTGAGTATATCAAGTAATGACTGCTACATATTTTATTAAGACCCTAAGGGGTTTATTTCGAAATGAAACACCCAGTTATCCTTCATTTGTGCTTTAATAATCTCAATTGCATCATACTCCCTCTTAACATTCTGAAACCTAATCATTCACAGATCTTGAAGGCATGTTCAAAAAAACCCTGTAAATTGTTTTCTTCCTTGTTAATAAGGCTCTGTACCTCTTCTAAAGTGAGAGAGACTGCATAAGGCCAGAAAAACATCACTTCCAATCTCTTGCTCCTAAAATCAAGTTGGTAACTATGGTCTGCATTTCTAATGAGGTTTTTGGGCATAAAGTAAATTATTTATTATTGCCAGGGAATCTCCACTTGCACAGAAAAAGCATACTTGGAGGGAAATAAATCTCAGAAAACAACCAAAGCACATCCTAGGACTCAGAAATGTACTGGTGGTAAGTTTCCAATCAGAGAACACACCCACCCAAATCCTCTTTGAGAACTGTGGCTACAGTGCTCTGGCACTTGCTATATAGGTAAAGGATTTCTATTTTACTCTTATGTACAGATCAGGTCTTCAAAACTCACGTCTTATTGTTAAGTTGAGGAGGAAGGCATGCTTCTTAGAAAGGACTTTGGAGGTAGTCTTTTCCTCTGTGTACGCTTTAAAAATCTGTGGCCTAATTTCTTAAGGCAATTGACCTAGGGTGCTGCGTATATTAATTGAGAATGATACTCTAATTTTGAACCTATTAGTATCTTAGGTTTAAGAAATGTCTCCCAGTGTAGGTGTAATTGAATTCTATATTGCCTCAAGTTTATTCTGGTCCAAGGGAAGAAATTTATATGGGATTTTTATCAACATTTTATTTAGGCTTTTGGTGGTTACTGACCCCTGATGGACTAAATTTTTTTTTTTTAATAAAACAAAGGTTATATATTTATTGTATTCACTACAAACTGCCTGCTCTTTTGACATGCCCTATTTGCTTGGTGAATGCATTTTCTTATTTGTTTAATCTGCTAGTTCAGCCTTGAAGAACTGATAGACTGTTTTAACATCAAATAGAAAGCAATGTTTAGCCAACAAATGTTGCCTTTTAACATTGAAGTCTCTCTTATTTTATCTGTAAATTGTACAAAATTCAAGTAGTTGATATTCTCATCTAACCATGAGTTTTAATTTTATTAGTATTTATACCAATAGGCATTTTTATTTGAGCTATTAAAATTCCGTTATTATGAAGCTTGTTGTTACATAGTTTCTATCATAGTTTTAAATGAATAGAAAACAGCTTTGAAACATACAACTTGCACATAAAGAAAAGCTTAATATAATAGATTTAAACTTGAAGGTGGGCAATATTGTCTATTCTAACATCAGCAATATATTAAGGGATTTCACTGTATTTGCTTCTTATCATGTTCACAGCAGTTTATTGTGAAATAAAATAAAATTTCAGGACACTCTAAATTTATGGTGCCAAAGAGGAAGTTAAGCCCTGGAGCCTGAGTCACATAGCATGTTTGCAATTCTGCTTCTTAGATTATAGCTTAACTCTCTTCTTTAATGTTCTTGTTCTGTAAATGACTAAAAGAGACAGAAGCCAGATCTCCCCTCTTCCAATCACAGTTCTTTGTTATAGATTAACTGTCTCCTTTATTGTCCTGTACCTAACTCAGACCAGATGCCACACAAGATTCCATGACAGTTACATCTTCAGTATGGAATGTTAAATATGCCTTTCCCAAAAGAAAAAGACCACCTCAGCTAATTAGATCATTGTAACTATGCATTAAGACTTACATAGAAAGATGTTGAAATTCTGTTAAACTTCTCTAGCTTTGTCTATATAAGTGATTCCAAACTTTTGGGCTCCAAAACATTGACTTCCATTTTTTTGTAATCTGTTCTTCTCGTATAGTGTATCCTCAAGTTTTGTGTTTGAATAAACTCTCTTTAAACTAGATTCTGAACCTTTTGATTATTTTAGGTTGACATTTTGGTGACGCAGGGAGACCAGAAGCAAGCCTCCTGTGATCCCTGTCATTTTGCCCACAGTTAGAGACTTGGTCCCAGCATGAATGGTTTTTGTTCATCTGACCTTGCCAGAGCCAGTGGGCATCTGTTGAGGCTCCTTTCAGATTTCAAATCTCCCTGATTTTGATTTGAGATTCAGACTGTATTCAAGCAACCTAATTCACAATCAATGGAGTTGGAATTGAAGTTCTGCTTTTAAGATAGGAGCTTCATTGGTTGTTTTCTAGAGATTTTGCTGACTGTAGATTTGGGATTTTCAATTTTTACTGAGGTTTTGAATGACTTTCTTGTTAGAGTTTGCAACATTTTCTGTTGTATGAAATTTGGTCAAGAAGAAACAACTTCTTTTTAAAAACAAAAAGTGAAATAATTGTGGCTTAAGGGAAAATTTGTAATCTTTAAAACTGGTCAGATTCTGAAGCTTGATTCAGTTGACAAATCTAATCTTTCTCCTTGAATGACCAAAATTTCTCCTACAAGATCTTTTTGGACATTCAAAAGGAAAATCTAAATTATGGACTATTGTACTTCTAAAGGAGAGATCTACCTTTAAAAACTACAGTTAGATTTATGTATAATATTTATGGTGTTACCTCCCATCAATATCTAGAAAAATGGTTTTACTTAAGCTGTGAAGACCCCAAACTAAAATAGTGAAAATGGGGTACCTTGGAAATACCTACGTTCGTTTATCTGCATGTTTAATTAAAAACAAAAGCTGGTGACTGGGCGCGATGGCTCACGCCTGTTATCCCAGCACTTTGGGAAGTCAAAGCGGATGGATCATCTGAGGTTAGGAGTTTGAGACCAGCCTGCCCAACATGGTGAAACCCTGTCTCTACTAAAAATACAAAAAAGTAGCCGAGTGTGGTGGCAGACACCTGTAATCCCAGCTACTGGGGAGGCTGAGGCAGGAAAATCACTTGAACCCGGGAGGCGGAGGTTGCAGTGAGCCGAGATCACTCCACTGCACTCCAGCCTGGGCGACAAGAGTGAAACTCCATCTCAAAAACAAAACAAAACAAACAAACAAAAAAACAAAAGCTGGCTATAAAATAAAAACAAAACAACTGAGAGAGCTATTTTTCAATGGTACTTAGAAGCTTCTTAAAGACATTCTGATAAAGTCATTTCTTTACAAGAGGTTGCCTAAAACTGTTTCTAAATTTAAAAAGACATTCAAAGCTTTCTCCCTTTTATTTCCAACTGCTCCTTATTCTACCTCTATGATCTGAACTTACCTCTTCCAGCCTGTTCCCTCAACTCCCACACATCTCTTAGGCAAATTTTTGGAATTCCATATTGCACTCTTTTCTTTCTCTCAAAAGGGGAAAATGTATTTAAATTTGGACCAGAGGGAGCAAACAGAGTTGCTACAGAATGAAAATGAAACTACTGAAATTACAAACTACAGATCCAACAATTTTTTTTCTAAACTGGAATTAATAAATGACACTTAATGATTTATTGACCCAATATCAGATGACACCCTTTAAATGCCCTGCTCTTGAAGATGTAAAGCTTAACATGTCTGTAAAATGTTAACATTCAAGGGATTAGCTAAGCAACATTACAGCTGAACTCAGATCTGAAACAAGTTAAAATCCTTTAAATCTCAAAGTTCCCTCTTTGGATCCCCTTGTAGGACTTAAAGAAAAGCATTCCAAACTGCAGTCTATGGCTAAGATTCTGTGCTGCTATGACTGTGACCCAGGATCAATTCCCTGTCAGGGAACCAGTCTCATTTGTTTTAAATTATTCATATGACTCTTTATCTTTTGGAGTACCCATTTATTATTGATTTTTTTTCTCTTCCATGGACAGATTTTCATATCTGGTCTCTCCATCTGTGGGGCATACAAGGCTTCTGGACCTTCATGCATAGGCACTTAGCTGACAAGCTGAGATCGTAGAAAATATAGCCAGACAGAAATGTGATGTGTACTCCATTTGCAGCTAGCAAAACTTTGCTTTCTTTGAGCTGTCTTTGGGGTGATTCTATATCTTGTGGGGATTTCTTGGCACCTCTTTGGAGATACCAAAGTCATAAACTTTAAGACGTATTGGTTTGTGAGTCACTTGAAAAAATACTCTTGGTTTAAACTAGAAAAAAAAGCTGGATAAAGTGTTTATAAAAGATAGGACTTCAGGCAAAGTATTCTTGTTTCTTTTCAGAGTTATCTATACTGTGTACAGATATAGAAAATGCTTTCTTTGCCTTAGCAATTAAAGGGCTACACCCTGAAGTCAATAATCTAACCAAAAAAAAAAAAAAAAAAAAAAAGTAAGCAAAGCTGAAAAGACCACCTAAGTGTAGATTGGTCTCCAAAATATGACTTTCTGGCATTTAACTGGCTATTCTGAAATTCTATATAAAAGAAAAAATTACATTTATGAAGAAAATCTCCATTTGTAAGGGCATCTCCCTCCTGTACCTAAACTACTAGAAACTTTTATAGTGAAGAAGACATTGGCTTAAAGTTTATGTAATTTACCATTCTTTTTTTTTTTTTTTTTTTTGAGACGGAGTCTGGCTCTGTTGCCCAGGCTGGAGTGCAGTGGCCGGATCTCAGCTCATTGCAAGCCCCGCCTCCTGGGTTCACGCCATTCTCCTGCCTCAGCCTCCCGAGTAGCTGGGAGTACAGGCGCCCGCCACCTCGCCCGGCTAATTTTTTTTTGTATTTTTAGTAGAGACGGGGTTTCACCGTGTTAGCCAGGATGGTCTCGATCTCCTGAACTCGTGATTCGCCCGTCTCGGCCTCCCAAAGTGCTGGGATTACAGGCTTGAGCGACCGCGCCCGGCCTGTAATTTACCATTCTTAAGACACTTTTCTCAACAATTTTGTCTTGATTGAATCTTCACCTATTTCCTTTTTCGTGTGAACAAATAATCGTGTTTAGATCTAATTTCTGTGCCTTTGGGATGTAAATGTTCACCTAAAAATCATGTCTTTGGATATGCAAATTGAGGATTGCCTAACTAACAATTGTTTAGGCCTCAATAGTCTAAAGGGAGAGAAAAACTATTTAAAAGTTGGTAAATGAAGAAGATTACAAAGCTATAAGATCTACTTCTGTCTGTGTGCCTATATGTCTGTATATTTATATATGTCATGAGTATGTGATATTTCACTATCAAAATAAGGGAAAGAACTTTAATTAATTGGCTTCAAGGAAAATTAAGTACGTAAATATGTTATCAGAAAAATAGAAACTAACTCAAATGCCTTCTGGTTCACATGATTTTAGTAATCTTGGCAAGTAGAACTAGTTTTAAAATTGTTGCCAAAATAACATGAAAATGTCTTCAGAATTGTTAGCATTAAATATAATTCAGACATTTTTCCAGGGTCTACTGGTCAGACAGTGTAACACTGTTTCTAATAGATATTTTAAGGTCATGAACCTGTTCATTTTGTTATATTTTTGATACTTGCTTGACTTGGCTGTGAGCTAAATTAATTATATACGTAATTAAATACTAGATATGGGAAAAACTGTCTTGTCTGCAAATATAAAAAAGATGTATTTTTAGAAAAAACAAAAACACAAAAAAGTGTTTTTTGAGTAAAACATTAATTTGTCTAGTTTAAGAGGTTATTTAAAATTGTTTTAAATTAAAGGGCTATGATATAAACAAAACTAAAAGGATCTAAAATGTTGGAGAAAGGAATAAATAGAAAAAAATTTTTAAGAAGTTATAAAAGGTTTATGAAAGTCTTATATGGTCAAAGTTGGTTGAGATTCGATGGATTTGTTTTTAAGGTTTTATTAAAATTGGGTTTAGTATTGATAATACACTAATACAAAAGTAAAATTTGGTTTCCTCCTTTGAATAAGATTTTTGTGTAGTATTAACAAAAAATGGTAAGAAAAATTGTGCTTATCTTTTGCATGAACTGCAAAAAAAATTGGACAGAAGAAGAGATAGATTCTGTTGGTCTCATGTTGTGTTTATTAGGACTTTGTTTAATAACTTTGATCTCCTTTCTATCAAAGATTAAAAGTTTTTATTTTTTGTGAAAACTTTACATGATCACTTTGGCTAAATGATTGACTTTTTTTTTTTTTTTTTTTTTTTTTACCATAACCTGTGATTCTGTTTTGATAGGAAGTGTTTTAAACCTTTGATATTTGCCATACTTCCAGAAATCAAATTTCAAACACTAAAATCAAGTCTTTGTAACCCAAACTAACTTGTAAGTAACAAAAAGAAAGCCTTAGAAGTCCAAGAGAGGCAAACTTAGACTTGAACGAACTCTTTTTAAAAAGAAATGCTTACCCTTTTGATTACTTTAGGTTGACATTTCAATAGACAATAAAGATGTAATGCTATCAAACATCACTTTACTTTAGTCTGACATTTGATCCAAAACTTTTGAGACAGTCAGAATTCATTTAGAATGATTATGCCTTTCATTTCCAAGATACAAGACTTGGAAAAGTCTGCTGTCTTGTTCTGATGATCTGTTCCTCCATCTATAAAGTGTGGATAGCCTTCTGAAGTTATAATCAGACATAAATGTAGAAACATGGAAAGCAGGTAATACAGCATCTGCTACACCAGGTGATCCCCTTGCTAATAATGAGCAGCCACATTGCCTCCTGCCGTTTCCTCACTCCTGTCCTTAGGCTTTACCCCAACTGTCCTCTCTATCCCCAGATCATGACATGGTTGGCTCCTTTCAACATTCAGCTCTCACTTCATCGGCAAGGTAACCACCCAATCTCTTGTATTCCCCATTCCTAATTAGGTTGTGCCACACTAATCCATTTTATGGTTCTCTCAGTCCTTACCACGGAACACAATTACCTTGTTTGTCTGTTTACTTGTTTCTTTTCTGTCCTATCTTTATAGAGGAGAAGATCCTGGAGAGTAGAAATGTTGACTGTTTCAATGAATCTCCAGAGCCTAGAAAGGTGCACGATAATAGGCATCAAATGAATGAATAAATGATGGTCCTCACACCTTTCCTTTCACAGAGTCCATTGCCATTTTAAAAAGAAGACAGAATTATCTCTTTAGGGTTACATTTACCCATGCATGAATAGATTGCTAGAAATTAGTAAACAGATAAAACAAGGCAAAAAGGTACATATCTATTTGATTGTACTGATGAAAAGTAAAAATATTAATATATTTGAGGTAAAAGATTTATTTCATTTATTCAGTCAACAAACCTTTTGAGTACCTATTATATGCTTAGGATTGGGCTAGCTGCGAAGGTTAAAATGCGTAAAACTAAAAATAAATCATATAGTTTAAAAAGCACCTAATTGTCAGAGTCAACCACTTGTGTGTTTAATCTGTTGCCTTTTAGCCAGCTATACCGTTAATGCTATTAAAATGCTAAAATGCTATCTAAGCCCAGTGTTAAGGGATTCTGTGGAAGAAATCCTAACACAAAGAAATTTAACAACAGTAATATTTGAGCTGGGCCTTTAAGATTGAATAGAGGTTTTCAGATCAGGGAAAGGAGAAAGAGCACTCAGGTAAAGCAAGTAGCATGAGCAAAGGTCCAGAAGGCCCTGGCACTCTGTATGTGCTGAGGGCAGGGAAGGTGGTTGGGAGAAATCCGCTAATAGCCTTCAAGGCTGAACGAGCACAGCAGGGAGTGAGCAGGACTGGAAAGATAAACTGGAACCATGAAGAACCATAAAAACCTTGCCCAGGGCTTTAGACTTTATAAAAAATAGGAGTGTAAGATCAGATCTGCATTTTAGAAAGCTCCTCTTTATGCTTGTGTAGATGAAGGAAGTGTTACATAGAAGAAAAGAGAGAGACAGGAAGCATTGAGAGATTAGAGCAGGAATCCAGGCAATATATCAAGAAGCCCTGACCCAGGGCAGTTCCGAAATGAGTTCAAGGAAGAGATGGATTTGAGAAAAATTTAGCAGGGTAGCATTGCCAAACCAAAAATGATTTTGGAAATGTCTAAGTATATTGACAAATATTAGAAATGCAAAGAGAAGACCGAGACTTCAGTTTCTGGGATGTTGAAGTTGAGGTGCTTGCAAAATACCCAGGCTAATAGATCTATTGGGTAGTTTAACATTTGAATCAATGCTTGTTAAAATTATTATTACTGTCTGAGTAGATGGATAGAATAAAGTAGCAAATCTATTGTAAACTCTTGTTTTATTTAAAGACATAAAGGAAAAAGAGGTTAGGAAACATCATCAACCTGCTTTTGGACATTTGTGTTTCTACAGCTTTATTTACCAAGAGTCACACCCAGATACCAGGATAGCTGGATGAGGGTATTACTTCAGAGACTTCTTGGCCGGGCGCGGTGGCTCACGCCTGTAATCCCAGCACTTTGGGAGGCCGAGGCGGGCGGATCACAAGGTCAGGAGATCGAGACCACGGTGAAACCCCGTCTCTACTAAAAATACAAAAAATTAGCCGGGCGCGGTGGCGGGCGCCTGTAGTCCCAGCTACTCAGGAGGCTGAGGCAGGAGAATGGCGTGAACCCGGGAGGCGGAGCTTGCAGTGAGCCGAGATCGTGCCACTGCACTCCAGCCTGGGCAACAGAGCGAGACTCCGTCTCAAAAAACAAACAAACAAACAAAAAAAACAAAAAAAAAAAAAACAAAAAAGAGACTTCTTTTTCTTTCTTTCTTTCTTTTCTGGGGGAGATGGGAGAGGGGGACAGAGTCTCACTGTCACCCAGGCTGGAGTCCAATGACACGCTCTCGGCTCACTACAACCTCTGCCTCCCGGGTTCAAGGGATTCTCATGCCTCAGGCTCCCAAGTAGCTGGGATGACAGGCACACGCCACCACACCCAGCTAAGTTTTGCAATTTTAGTAGAGACGAGATTTCACCATGTTGCCCAAGCTAATCTTGAATGCCTGACTTCAGGTGATCCACCTGCTTCCACCTCCCAAAGTGCTGGGATTATAGGTGTGAGCCACTGTGCTAGGTCGAGGCTTATTTTTCTTACAGGGAAGTAGTGGTCTAACTCTGTCTTTGACCTTGAGGGACTAGTGATAATAACAATAAAAAAGTCAATCAGTGGTAGAAGTGGGATTTAAACCCTAGAATCTTGGCTCCAGAGTTCATTCTTTTAACCCATTTGAGTTTTCTGACTGACAAGTTGTGAGGGCCTCAGTGAACAGATAGATGGACACTGAGCTGGGAGTGTTCCTTAAAACAACTCTACCCGTCCCCCCACCCCTACCCCAAAAAACAAACTAACAAACAGACAAACAAACAAACCCTAAGCATTCGATCCTGTTTGCTTCATTTTCCCAAGGAAATGCATGGAGCATGCCTGTAGCAGAACAGATCAATGTAACTGCTGTTAAAATGTCCATGGCTACACTGGCAAAAGAGGGGAAGAATGTGTACTTTCTTTCTGTGCTTGGTTTTTTTTGGAGGGGATTATTAATATTTCAATGGTTTGCTAAAACCTGACACCTGATATCTATTAGTCTCTGCAAAAATCTGATACCAGGCAGATCACTTGAGGTCAGGAGTTCAAGACCAGCCTGGCCAACATGGTGAAACTCTATCTGTACAAAAAATACAAAAATTAACTGGGTGTGGGGGCAGGCACCTGTAGTCCCAGCTACTTGGGAGGCTGAGGCAAGAAAGAATTGCTTGAACCCAGGAGGCAGAGGTTGCAGTGAGCTGAGATTGTGCCGTTGCACTCCAGCCTGGGTGGCAGAGTGAAACTGTCTCAAAAAAAAAAAAAAAAAAAAAAAAAAGAGAGAAAAAGAAATCTGATACCACTTGGTATCTACTTTGTCTCTACTTTTTTTTTTTTTTTTTTTTTTTTTTGAGGCAGGGTCTCACTCTGTCTCCCAGGCTGGAGTGCAATGGCACTATCTTGGCTCACTGCAACCTCCAAATTTTGGGTTCAAGAGATTCTCCTGGTTCAGCCTCCCAAGTAGCTGGGATTACACCTGCCCGTCATGACACTCAGCTAATTTTTGTATTTTTGTAGAGATGGGGTTTCACCATGTTGGTGAGGCTGGTCTTGAATTCCTGACCTCAAGTGATCCACCCAGCTTGGCCTCCAAAAGTGATCTGTAATTTTTCTCTACTTTTGCCTACCAATCTCCCCTCATCCTCCAGAATTTATTTACTGTGCAGCCTGACGCAAATTTTAGAAGAATAATGCACAAATCCATCAGAGTTTATCTCTGGTCACTGGCACAGTTGGCTGAGTAGATGCTTTATGTTTCCTCTCCGTTGGCAGGCATATAGTGGCAAAGGCTGGGCTGCACCCTGGGTGGTGGTTTTCTCTCAGAGTCAGAGTAAGAGGTTTCAGTGTTGCAGATACTCTGATCCACTTTTCAGGAAGATGCATCTCTCACTATCTGCCCCTGGGGCCCTACCTAACAAGTCTGATCTTTCCGCGAGACAGACTTCACATATTTGGAAACAGCTATTTAAGTTCAGTGGGTTATTCTCTCCAAGTTGAAAAATCACACTGTTTCAGATATTTTTCAGGTGGCATGGTTTTGAGTTGATTGATGGTCCTTCCCATGCTTCCAAAGATATCACTGCAATTCCCCTCTACTTCCTGCAGCAGTAATTCTACCATAGGCAGGACCATTTTTATTTTTCACTGTAGACATTTCCTGCATTCATATATAATTTTATGTGCATATAAGTGTGCACCTTTATAGGAAATGTATCTCTATGACAGATGTCCCTTTTTCTATGCTATGCTCATATTTCTAAAATTGTTCACCAAAAATGACCAAATCAGGGCAAGATCAGTGCAAAAAGTATCAATAAAATAGACACGTGTTGATAATATCAGTTATAATATAGCAGAAAAAGTAAAATGATATCAATATATAAAGCTAAGGTTGAATGGCATTACTCCCCTTCTTTATTTACATCTTTATTGTCCTCTCTTCAAACTGCCAGCTCTATTTATTATTCTTGTCAAAACAACATAAATCATTACATACACCAAATCAAGCCTCAAGTTGGGGCATGGGAGTGGATTCAGAGCCGCATAAAGTGAAATGATAACAGCATAAGTTGTATCAGTGTAGATAAGCTTCTCAGGCTTTAACTAAAGTTAAGCAGTTAGTAATAAATTAAAAAAAATGAAACTGAACTACTTACAGCCAAGAGCCTGTGTAGTGTAAGCTCCCCCACATTCATATGCTGTACACCCTTGGGCCAGCTTTCAGAGGAGCAAGTCACAAATCCATCATTGCGTATCCCTAGCCATGTCAGGCACCAATTCCTGGTGAAAAAGGAATCCTGGTTTTCAATCTCCAGTGATAACCATCAACAACCATTTCGTCATACTCAGTGGGAATGTGGGAAAAACAACACTCACTGGGTGTTTTTTTCTGATCTCACCACAACAACGGACACATACTTTTTTTTTTTTTTTTTTTTTTTTGTGGAGATGGAGTTTCACTCTTGTTGCCCAGGGCAATGGTGCCATCTCAGCTCATTGCAACCTCCACCTCCTGGGTTCAAGCGATTCTCCTGCCTCAGCCTCCTGTGTAGCTGGGATTACAGGTGCCTGCCACTATGCCCGGTTAATTTTTGTATTTGGAGTAGAGACAGGGTTTCACCATGTTAGCCAGGCTGGTCTTGAACTCCTGACCCCAAGTGATCCACCTGCCTCAGCCTCCCAAAGTGTTGGGATTACAGGCGTGAGCCACCGCACCTGGCCTTGACACAGACTTCTATGGCCAAATGTATGTGGGTTTTCCCCCGACACATGAAGCAGAAGATACCAACTGGATTTCCTCGAATTCAATTCTGACACTATCTACCTGGAGATAGCCTTGGATCCCCAGGTTGAAGACTCTGTCCCCAAGACTTCCCCCACCCAGTTCAGACACCAGTCACAAGTCCAATCTCCAGAATTTCTGACCAATCAGCTTCCACTGCGGTCCCTACAGCCCTCTCTTGGGGTTCAATTAGTTTGCTAGAGTGGCTCACAGAACTCAGGGAAACATATTTACCAGTTTATTACAAAGATATTTTAAAGGATACAAATAAATACCCAGACGAAGGGATGCAAAGGTGAGGTCTGGAAGGATCCTGGACACAGAGGCTTTTGTGCTTGTGGAGTTGGGGTGCACCACCCTTCCGGCATGTGGATAAATTCTTACTCAGTTTCTTGTAAACCTCCACGTGTTCAGTTATCCAGAAGGCCCCAAACCCTGTCTTCTTGGACCTTTTATGAAGACTTCATTGGATAAGCATGATTAACAATCACGCAGAAACGTGATTGGACAAAGAGGTATAATTTAGTACTAATAGGCCATAGGCCGAGTGGGAAAACCCAGCAAGGCCTGTCTGTTCAGATTCTTCTTGGCCTGTCTGTGGAGCATTCCTTCTTCCAGGGTATGGGGCAGAACGCTCTCTGGAATGAGGGTCTTATGACCCAAAATCAGATAATAGTCCTGCCTCAGGCACATAAAAGGAGGGCAGGGAAGGGTCAGAGAGAGAGAGAGCCTATCTTTTGAGGCCAGTTTCTGAGGCCTAAGATACCTCAACATTATAACAAGGGCTATGGGATTTATGAGACAGGAACTGTGGATGAAAGCATGTAAAATATCACTCAGTAAGGAGGCCACACCACTGTTCCCAACACTAAAAACTACAAGACTTTTGTATACCCACCACATTCCCCGTATCCTCCACTCTTGTTTTCTGAGTTATTTCCGAGAATGCCTTTGTGTTCTTATCTCGGTGTCCTCTGAAATTGTAAACTCAGTGCGCAGCACAGTCACTTCCACAAATAAAAGTTCAAACGGTCTTTGGAAGAGAGTTTTTCTTTGTTGCTACTTCCAGCCCTTGTTCATCATCCAGGCCACCTCAACGCCAAGTTCAGTTACACATTTCCCTAAAGAACATGTTCTTTTTCTTTGCCTTAGCTCTGCTCTCTTTCCCAAGCTTCTTTAGAACCTGAAGCCTAGATGTTGAGAGAGGGCAGAGAATAGTCCACTTTCTGTGATCCTGACCTTTTCCATCAGCAGTCTTCAGCAAATCTCTCTCAAGAATTTCCTTGTATAACTTACTTTATGGTAGTAGTTTCACTCTTTTATGATTATTTTTAATCTAAGGCATTTTTTAAAAGAATACAATCTTACCCAGAAACTAAAAATATTGAAGATGTAAAACTGAGGGGCAGATATGGATCTGGGGGCTGACGTCCGTGTTTGACTCCTTCCCTGATCTGTAAGGCTCCATGGACGAGCCTCTGTGCTTTGGCCTCAATGTTTCTGTCCCTCAAATATTCGTATGTTGAAATTCTATTTCCCACGATGTTTGTATTAGGAGGCGGGACCTTTAGGAGGTAATTAGGTCATGAGGGTGGGGCCCTCATCGTTGAGATTACTGCCTGCTATGGTCTAAATATTTGTGCCCCCCCCGCCACCTCCAAGTTTATGTGTTGAAATGCCAGCCCTCAAGATGATGGTATTGGGAGGTGGGGCTTTGGGGATGATATTGAGAAGTGGGGTCTTTGTGAGACTTTGACCTTCATAATTGGGATTAACACCTGTATAAAAGAGAACCCAGAGAGCCTTCTTGCTCTTTTCACCATGTGAAGACACAGTGAGGAGTCATCATTTATGAACCAGAAAATGAGCCTTCATGAGACATCAGATCTGCCAGTGCCTTGATCTTTAACTTCCCAGCCTCCAGAAGTCTGTGATGAAAATTTCTGTTGTTTGTGCGTTACCCAGTTTCTGGCATTTCGTGATAGGAACCCAAAGGGACTAAGTCAGTGCCCTTATAAGAAGAGAGATGTGAGAGCTGTCAGGCCTCTGAGTCCAAGCTAGGCCATTATATCCTCTGTGACCTGCATATATACATCCAGATGGCCTGAAGCAACTGGAGATCCACAAAAGAAGTGAAAATAGCCTTAACTGATGACATTCCACCATTGTGATTTGTTCCTGCTCCACCCTAACTGATCCAATATATTCTCCCCCACCCTTAAGAAGGTACTTTGTAATATTCTCCCTGCCCTTGAGAATGTACTTTGTATACCTATCCCAAACCTGTAAGAACGAATGATAATCCCACTACCCTTTGCTGACTCCTTTTTCGGACTCAGCCCACCTGCACCTAGGTGAAATAAACAGCCTTGTTGCTCACACAAAGCCTGTTGGTGGTCTCTTCACACGGACACATGTGACAAGAGCTTGCTTCCTCTCGTTCTACTCTCCACCATGTGAACGTAGAATAAGAAGATGGCAGTCACTGGATCTGCAGGCACTTTGATC
Organism: Macaca nemestrina; assembly: GCF_043159975.1. Taxonomy (NCBI): domain Eukaryota; kingdom Metazoa; phylum Chordata; class Mammalia; order Primates; family Cercopithecidae; genus Macaca; species Macaca nemestrina. The sequence continues at coordinate 57,769,593 of NC_092126.1, read as the reverse complement.
TTGGACTTCTCAGGCTCCAGAACTGTGATAAATAAATTTTAATTGTTTAAGCCATCCAGCCTATAATACTTAGCCAGTGACAGTAGCCTCAACTGGCTGAGACACTTTGAAAAACACTCTTTGAAGTGTATCTCAGCATGCACCCTGTTTTTATTTTTATTTTTTATTTTTTTTTTGAGACAGAGTCTCGCCCTGTCATACAGGCTGGAGTGCAGTGGCATGATCTCAGCTCACTGCAACCTCTGCCTCCGAGGTTCAAGTGATTTTCCTGCTTCAGCCTCCCCAGTAGCTGGGATTACAGGCATATGCCACCATGCCTGGCTAATTTTTATTTTCAGTAGAGACGAGGTTTCACCATATTGGCCAAGCTAGTTTCAAACTCCTGACCTCAGGTGATCTGCCCACCTCAGCCTCCCAAAGTGCTGGGATTACAGGCGTGAGCCACCACTCCCAGCCACATCCTGTTCAGCTAATTTAAAGTCTCCTTTTTTCCCTCCCTCCTTCTCTATCTCTTCTCCTTCCCTCTCTCCTTTTCCCTCTCTTTCTCTCTCACTTTTCCTTTTTCCATATAGCTCCAGTTTTACTTTAAAGCCCGAATACTTTCTCTCTAGGTTATTTTGAAAACATTTTTTCTTATCTTTCTCTTCTTCATTAGCTTTTCTTTTGGCACTCTATAAAAGCTGTGATCTTACTGAGTTCAGAACATTTCTCTGTATTACTTTCTTTCTTTTTTTTTTTTTTTTTTTTGAGACAGAGTTTCACTCTGTCACCCAAGCTAGAGTGCAGTGGTGTGATCTTGGCTTACCACGACCTCTGCCTCCTGGGTTCAAGCGATTCTCCTGCCTCAGCTTCCCGAGTAGCTGGGATTATGGGTGTGCACCACCATGCCCGCCTAATTTTTGTATTTTTAGTAGAGACGAGGTTTCACCATGTTGGGCAGGCTGGTCTCAAACTCCTGACCTCAAGTGATCAGCCTGCCTTGGCCTTCAAAATGCTGGGATTACAGGTGTGAGCCACCACTCCCAGCCTCTCTGTATTACTTTCAACAAGTATTTACTGAGAACTTATGTTCCAGGCACCGGAAAAACAACCAAATGAGCAAAAATTCCTGCTCCCATGGAATTCTCATTCAAGTGGGGGCAAAACAGACAGTAAACAAAATAAATACATAATGAAGTAGAAAGTCATAAGTATTACAGCGCAAAGTAAACTAGGGAGGGTAAATAGAAAGCATGTGAGTGAGTGGTTTAAATTGTGTACCTTGAAGAAGGTGAACCGTGAGTAATATCTTGAGGATGAGCAGCTCAGGGACAAAGGCCCCTGGGTAACTATGCATCTGGCATTTGGTATGTTGGAGGAACAGCAAAAGGCAGAGTGGATGGAGGGGTGTAAATAAAGCTGAGAGTAGGAAATGAGTTTGAAGAGACACAGAGGGGCCAATCTTGCAGGGCCTTGTAAACTGTTACAGGGACCTTGGCATTTGCTGTGAGAGAGAATGGGAGTCATTGGAGAGTTATGCTAACTACAAGCTCAGGTTTATACTCTTCAAGGATTACTTGGCTGCAGGGTGTGAAGAGACTGAAGCAGGGCAAAGGTGAAAGCAGGGAAATCTTTCAAGAAGCTATTACTTTAGGAAGTCCTTAACTCTTAAACTTACCTCAGCCAATTCATTTTTGGTCTCTCATTTTTCCAGGCACTGGGTTAAGCATTAGGGAGATGATGGTCAAAAGACTCGGTGATTTTTTTTATTTGTTTCTGTCCACACCAAGACTTTTTTTGTTTGTTGGTTTTTTTTGTTTTGTTTTGTTTTGATGCTAGTTTACCAGACTATATAAAAATGTGTGATTTACGATCTACATTCCCGCTATTCCTACTTCCAGGGAATGGACATTTAACATTTCATATTCTTATTTTAATGAAGACATCTTTGAATATACTCAATTGCTCTGAAAAAAATCTGCCCACATCTCTTAGGCAATGAAATTTTCTGAAATTTTACCATGGTGTCTTATTGAGATTGCACAACGTTTTCTGCTCTAACAGTTTAGATAATATCATCCCAGAAAAAAGATATCCAGTTGCTGTACACATGGTTGCAAGGTGGTGATTCACTAATTAGCAAAACATATCAAGTTCCTACTTGACACCCAAGGAAGGAGGCATGACTTAGGGAAAACACGGCAAAACAGGAAGTCATCAGACTTAGGTTTGCATCCTCCGCAATTGCTTAACTATTCATTGTGACTTTGAAGTTACCATGTGTAATCCTTACCTTCTTTGAGCCTTAGCTTCATCCTCTGTCAAATGGACATGGTAAGAGTTCTTGAGTCTCCTGTCTCGAGAAGCTGTGGAGAGGAAGTGAGCTGAAGCAGTGTGGGTCTGTGCTCTGTAAAAGTATTCAGTGCGAGACTGCTGTCATTCTTTGCTAAATACCGCCAACCTCTGAGTGCAATTGTTCTTGGAATCTCCCAACTTCTTGAGCATTCTGTGTCGAGGTATAGGATTTCTTAAATGTCTTCTTACATGTAGGACTCCAGAATCTCTCCCCAGTTTGATTCTGACATCAGTAAGACTACTGACTCTGCTTTTCACTCCTGCCTAGTGATGAGGCTGAGTGGGTCTCTGCAAGCGTAGGCCAGGCTATTCTTGCCAAGCTCCCCAAATCGCTGAAAGGCCAGGAAAACCCTGGAGGGAGACACTAACACTGTTAACAATTCCTGTGGAGATCCTAAAATCTGCCTTCAGAATTCTCTTCGTATGCCCATAATTTTCCCTAATGGGAACATGGTTTATATGTGCAGAAGACAAGGCTGCATCAGGAGAGTGAGGGTTTTTGTTGTTGTTGTTGTTTTGTTTTGTTTTGTTTTTGACAGAATCTCGCTCTGTCACCCAGGCTGGAGTGCAGTGGTGAGATCTAGGCTCACTGCAACCTCCACCTTCCAAGTTCAAGCGATTCTCCTGCCTCAGCCTCTCAAGTAGCTGGGACTACAGACACTCGCCACCATGCCTGGCTAATATTTGTATTTTTAGTAGAGACAGGGTTTCACCATGTTGGCCAGGCTGGCCTCAAACTCATGATCTCAGGTGAGCCACCCACCTTGGCCTCCCAAAATGTTGGGATTACAGACGTGAGCCACCGCACTCAGCTGAGAGTGAGGTCTTTAACTGTGCATCCACCAACGAGAGGGACATGTACCAGAGAGCCTTATCCTTCCCATTTGTTGCTGTAAAATTTTTGAGAATTTTTACTCTGTGCTATGCAGTGAATAGTAGTTTGATTCCTAGATACTGATCTCTATTTCTCCTGGCCTTTAGTCTCCTATAAGTCAAAAGAATCAAATTAATTAATTTAACAAGTGTTTATTAGGCATCCATTGGGAGCATATGATTATATCATACTAGAGATGATACCAGGAATTCTGGGATGCTGGTTCATAAGTGACTAGCTATCAATAAATTTCTTTTTCAGGTATCATAAGGAAGGAAGAATAAATTATGAAAATATTGTAGTATAAAAAAATGAACATATCTGCTAGGAGGATTCACGAAGACCTATAAGCATCGATTCATGTCATTAAAATTATGGTGACTATTTAAAGTCTGTTTAGAAGAAGTATATGTTGATTATTATATTGAAAGTATAAAATGTTTTAAAATGATGTTAAAATGTTATTGGATAAAGTCTGTATTAATATAAAGAAGACTTGGAATGTATATGCTCTGAGCCTGGTGCAGTGGCTCATACCTATAATCCCAGCACTTTGGGAGACTAAGGCAGGAGGATCTCTTGAGCCCAAGAGTTTGAGATCAGCCTGGTCTACATAACAAGATTCCATCTTTACAAAAACGAAATTTTTAAATAAATAAAATTTTAAAAATAAATAAGATAAAAGAATAATTTTTTAAAAGATTACATATGCTATGGACTGATTCTGTCTCCCTAAAACTCATGTGTTGAAGCCTAACCCCCAGTAACTCAGAGTGTGACTGTATTTGAAGATAGGGACTTTGAAGAGGTAACAAGAGGTAATAAGGTTGGTCCCTAATCCAATATGATCAGTGTTGTTAAAAGAAGAAAAAATTTGGACACACAGAAAAATACGAGGGGTAGGGGTGCCCTGAGGGATGGCCATATGAAGAGCAGCAAGAGAAGGGCCATCCACAAGTCAAGGAGAGTGATGTCAGGAGAAACCAGCCCTGCTGGCACCTTGATCTTGGACTTCAGAACTGTGAGAAAATACATTTCAATTGTTAGAGCCACTCAGTCTGTAGTATTTTGTTATAGCAGTCTTAGCAAACTAATACGATATAGCAAGAAAAAGCAACGACTTGGATAACAAAAAAGTACGGCATTGGGGGTAACAAATGGAATGTGATTAAAGGAAAAAAAAAGAACAATCCGAGATATATGTATATATATACACACATATATGCTTATTCTGCTCACTAAGAAGTATACACATCTTGAAAACCAGTACCAAAGAACTTATCAACATGTAAAGAGACAATGTAATTAAAACGTTTTGATTGTTGAATTTAAAAAGTAGCTACATGGAACAATAAAAGTCATTAAGTATAACCCAGTTTCACGAAGGAGACTCAGAGAAGTTAAGCTATTTAAGCAGTGGCACCCAGCAAGTAAAGGGGAGGACTCAGGCTAGACCCTCTCATCTCCTGACTTTAGGTTCAGGGCTGCTTCACTGAACAGCTTTTCTGCTGGTCTAAACTGAGCTACAGGTTTGTTCCAATTAGCGTGATGGCACACTTTCATTTACTGGGGAGTTGTATTTAGCGTATGCCCATCATCCGGAATCACTGTCACCAAAAACAACAAAAGAAGTAGTGAACCCTATCATAGCAGTTTTACTCTGTGTGGGTGGCTTTCTGAAGGGCTTTGTCTATTTGCACTGCAAGGAAATCAAACACATAAACCAGATGATAGGAATAATTTTCACCTACGGGAATTTGCTTAACTGTTCATATTAAAGGACTTCTTAACATGCAGAAACAAACACAGCTACACCCACTTTACTTATACCTTCAGCTTGCCTTACAAAGTGGATGAGGGTGAACCTTTGTTTGAAACAATTACTTAAGTATGTGTGTGTGAGGGAGGAGGATTTGCAAATCAAATCACATAGTTCAGCTAAATATAGCCTTTGTCGGGAGAAATAACTTGTAAGCAAATAAAAACTAACAATTGGAATGCACTGTAGACCACAATATGGAAATAATGTCTACTTCTCAGAGAATTTCAGACTGTAACCATTGTACATCAATCCAGACAGACCTTGTGATGTATAACCCTTGAAAGAAATCACTACTATAGAGAACAAAAGGAAGTACTGTTCTACTTCATAATGTGGTTTTGAAAAATGAAAAAAACAATGTAAACTTATTGAGCCTCAAGGACTTTGGGGTACAACGTAGAAACAAGAGAGTTTACTGTTTTGTGAGGGACCAAACCATACTTACCGAATCCAATATGACAGATAAAAAGTAGCTGACATTGTCTTTCTGGTCAAGGATAATATTACTTATACAGCTGCCTGTGTGGATGAATGTACATAAAGTATCCAGTGTGAACCCCAAATATTTGAGACAGGTCTCAGTCAACTTAGGATGTTTGTTTTGCCAAAAAGTGAACGCCATATGCCTGTGACACAACCTCGGGAGGTCCTGACGACACGTGCTCAAGGTGGTTGGGGCACAGCTTGGTTTTATACATTTTAGGAAGACATGAAATACCAATCAATATATGCAAGGTGTATGTTGGTTCCATCTGGAAAGGCAGGACAGCTTGAAGTCAGTCAGGGGTTTCTAGATGATAGGTAAGTAAGAGAAAAACAGTTGCATTCTTCTGAGTTTCTTCTTTTTTTCTTTTAAGAATTATTTTTATTTTTATTTCAATAGTTTTGGGGATGCAGGTGGCTTTTGATTACATGGATAAGTTCTCTAGTGCTGGTTTCTGAGATTTTGGTTCACCCATCACCCGAGCAGTGTACCGTGTATCCATCTTTTGAGTTTCTAATTAGTCTTTCCAAAGGAGACAACACATGTGCATTTATCTCAGTGAACAGAGGGATGACTTTGAGTTTTGTCTGTCCTTTGTCCAGAAGGAAATTTCTTGTGAGGGAGGTATGTAGCTTTTTATCTTAGTAGCTATCTATTTTAGGAACGGATAACCTGGGAGGCAGGTTTGGCCTATGCAGTTCCCAGATTGACTTTTCTCTTTGGCTAAGTGATTTGAGTGTCCCAGAATTTAATTTCCTTTCACTCCAATATGCATCCCATTTCACTTTATACCTTTTATACTTATCAGTGTTTCTATGTAGGGCCAAATCCCCATTTTGTAAACCATGTTACTCTTGGTAATCATGTTTTTTCCTTCAGATCCCAGTATCTTGCCTAAAGTTAACTCTATCTTTCAGTATTTTGAATTTAGTTCAAATAAAACTTTTCTCAGCTGGGTGCAATGGCTGACGCCTATAATCCTAGCACTTTGGGAGGCTGAGGTGGGTGGATCACCTGAGGTCGAGAGCTCGGGACCAGCCTGGCTAACATGGTGAAACCCCGTCTCTACTAAAAATAAAAAAAAATTAGTTGGGCGTGGTGGCACATGCCTGTAATCCTAGCTACTTAGGAGGCTAAGGCAAGAGCCAAACTCCGTCTCAAAAAACAAAACAAAACAAATTTCTCAATTTCATGTACATATCTCTGTCATTTATACCTGCATACATTAGTACTGCTTGGTATTTTCCTATCTCTCTATATGGATATTTGTATTTAATTTGCTCCTTATAAGTCATTTTGGACTTTTCATTGATATCAAACATTAAATATTGTCAGGGAAACACATAATACTATGATAAATTAATATTTTCACAAAACTCTGATAATCAATGTTTTCCTGTTTGAAAATAAATGTTTCAGTTGGGGCAGAAGAAAGTATCACAGTTCACCTGCTATGCTGGCTACACTGGCTGGGTTAGTCCATATATAACTGTGTGTATTCTCATTAAACTCCATTAACTGTGTGGCCAGACCAACAAATGCAATATGAACTTTGAAATTCAAACATGTACGAGGTGCTTTCTAAGTGTACTATTTTAAAGTTTTGTATTACTCTTTCAGAAAATATTTATTGAGCCCTCCCAATGAGGTCATGATAAGAAGTTCTGGGTACTCAACAGTGTATAAATCATCTTTCTCTCATAGGTTTATATTTTAGTGTGGTACTAAGCAAACAAATAACATCAAAGTAAATAAAACAATGGCAAGTTTTAATAAACTCTGTGACCTGAAGCTCATAGGGTTTGGATTTCATGTTCCATGGAAGACTTTTACACGAAGAGTAACAAGATACAATTTAGATCTTAAGAAAGCCTCTCACTTGCTCTCCACTGTGGTATGAATGGTTTGGAGGCAAAGGAGTGGAGGCAGACTATAGTCAGAGAGTTGTGCAGTAATTTGGGCATGCAGCAAAGGTAAACTGAACTCAGTTGGCACAGAAGAGATGTTGAAAGAAGTGTGCAGATTCTCTGGAATACAGAATCATCACAGCTTGATGACTGAATATTGTGGCTAGGGGATAAGAGACAGGAAGATATCAGAATGACTCTTAAGGGTCTGGCTTGAGTGTACACATGGGTGGTTGAGTCATTTATTGAGGCAAGAGAGATTAAGGGACATGTTTTGATTGCAGTGGACACGCTAGGATTGAGATTGCTGTGATATGCCATGTCCAACAGGAGTTGAGTATGTAAACATGAAGTTTCCAGGAAATGTCATGGTGAGAGTAGAATTCATCAGCATATTCCTGGGAACTGATGAACTCACCGTGGGAAAAGGAAGGAAGACAGAAGTCAAAAGGTAAGGTGAAAACTAGCTTGGAAGTCTGTGGTTTTAAGGAGGAGGGAGTGGGTGGCATCCAGTGCTGCTGAGAGATGAGTAGGATGAAGGCAAAGAGGGATTGTTGAACCTGAGAAGCATTCGAAAGTGGAGCCCAGTTGCCTGGGTTTGAATCCTGGCTTTCAAGCTTAGGAACAAAACAAGTAGGCCTCCATGTGTCTCTGATTCTCCACGTAAAACATGAATGGCCGGGCATAGAGGCTCATGCCTGTAATCCCAGCACTTTGGGAAGCCTACATGGGTGGATCACCTGAGGTCAGCAGTTCGAGAGCAACCTGACCAATATGATGAAACTTCGTATCTACTAAAAATACAAAAATTAGCTGGGCGTGGTGGCATGTGCCTGTAATCCCAGCCACTAGGGAGGCTGAAACAGGAGAATCGCTCGAACCCGGGAGGCGGAGGTTGCAGTGAGCCGAGATCGTGTCATTGCACTCCAGCCTAGGCAACAAGAGAGAAACTCCATATCAAAAAACAAACAAACAAACAAAAGAGAAACAAAAACATCACATGAATAACAGTATTCCTTACCTCAATAGGCGTTTTGCAAGGATTGAATAACTCTATATACATAAAACCCTTAGAAGTATGCCTGACACATTTCATTCAACAAATATTCACTGAGCAGCCACGGTGTGGCAGACACATTGCTAGGTGTTGGCATATTGTTATGAACAAAAGTCTCTGTCCACATCAGGAGAGGGAACTGGACAACAAGCAGGAAGAAGGGACAAGCATTGTGGAGAAAAATAAATGCAGAAGGAGGAGGAGAGCACAGGTGGGTGAATCATTTTAAATAGTGTTGGGGTGACAAGGAGTGAAACCCACAGGTATCTGGAGTGAAGAGCAGCCCCACTGTGGGAAGAGGCAGGAGGCAGGGTCTAACTCCCCTTCTCTCAACTTCAGTGATCTGCTTGGCCAACAGTGTGTGATATGGTGACATTCTTAGACTTGGGATGCTAGCTCAGCAAAAGCCTGGCAGCTTCTATTCAGGCAACTTGGAAGTCAACTGCCATGTAAGAAGCCTAGCTATCCTGAGACTGCTGGGGCTATGAGGAAGCCCAAGCTAGCCATGTGGAGAAGGCACCTGGGGACACTGGAGGTGAGAGTGTTATAGGAGATGGCCAGGCGGAGGGAGAGAGATGCCCACAAACCCCTAACTGTCCCTGCCATCCTAGCCCAGGCACCAAAAGTATAAGTAAAGAAGCCTTCATCTGACTCCAGCCACAGTCATGATTTGCTTACAACTTCATGAAATATGGTGAACAAGGACTGCCTAGTTGAGCCCATTAGCCCCAGAACTGTAAAAGAAAGTAATAAACTGTTGTTTTAAGCAACTAAAAAACAAAATTAAAAAACCCCACAAAGGACAGGGAAGTCTTGGTGCTACTGTGGCCTACATCAGGAGGTGAGGAAATGTAAACCAAAAGGAAGTGTAAACCAAAAATAAAATTCTATGGCCCCCAACCATCTGAATGAACACCTTCTCTCAGCAAGGGCATTCCGAACTTGAAAAATTGGTTCAGGCCAAGACAGGAAGGGAGGGTCAGACATGCCTCATTTTAACCTACTCCCTTTGTAATTCATGAAACACCAGCATTTAACATCAACACAGACCTTAAGTCTGGTAAGAAACATTTACAAGGGCCGGGCACGGTGGCTCACGCCTGTAGTCCCATCACTTTGGGAAGTTGAGGCGGGCAGATCACGAGGTCAGGTGTTTGAGAACAGCTTGGTCAAACCCCGTCGTTACTAAAAATACAAAAATTAGCCAGGTGTGGTGGTGCATGCCTGTAGTCCCAGCTACTCCAGAGGCTGACCTGGGAGGTGGAGATTGCAGTAAACCAAGATCACACCACTGACTCCAGCCTGGGCAACACAGCAAGATTCCGTCACACAAAAAAAAAAAAAAAAAAAAAAAAAAAAAGGAAAGAAAGAAAGAAAAAAAGAAACATTTACAATCTATTCTCTGAAGCCTGCTACCTGGTCACTTCATCTGCATGATAAAATTTTGGTCACTACAACCCCTTATTATAATCCAGGCATTCCTTTTTATTAACTCTTTAAACTAATTGCTAATCAGAACTTTTTAAAATTTACCTATAACCTGGGAGCCCCTCCTGCCCCCTCGATTTGTCCTACTTTTCCAGACTAAACCAATGTTATATCTTACATGTATTTGATTGATGTCTCATGTATCCCTAAATGTATAAAACTAGGCTGAGCCCCAACCACTTTGGGCACACGTTCTCAGGATCTCCTGAGGTCTGTCATGAGCCATTGGTCACTCATATTTGGTTCAGAATAAATCTCTTCAAATATTTTATACAGTTTGACTCTTTTCGTCAACAGAAGTCATATATTTTGCCATGGCCATTATATGTTTTGGCAGTAAGGACACCTATACTAATTGGCCAAGTTCTGTAGGGTAGTGAGTGTGTAAGCAGATGGAAGGAGGCGGGAAAGAGAAGAACATTTAATTATGAAGGAGAGCAGCAAAATGTGATGAGGCTTATCATCCTGTTATTACCTTCTAATTTCTCGTCAGCCACTGAGAGGAGAGGAGCCCAGGAATGGAGAGGATTTGAAGACCAAGATCAAAGATAAGGGAGGGTTTGGGGGGGAAAGATTGTTTGTTTTTTAGCAAAGAGTCACTAGGACAAGTTCTTATGCTAAAGAAAATAAGCTGGTAGAAAGGGAAAGGCTTGTGAGGCAGAGATAGGACAGATAATGAAGGAACGGCATTCCTGTGAAGTGAGAGAGAATGGAATCCAGGCACATGAGGAGGGGTTGACCTTTCACAAGGTCGGAAGGAAGAAGGAGAGGCTGGGAGTCCCTGCATGGAGTCTGAAGGTCTGGTGGGGACATTTACCTGGAGGAAGCATTCTGTGAGTGATGTATGATGTATGCTCAGCAGCTGACAGTGAAGGAAGGATCAGGAAGGTTTAAAAAGAGAAGGTCTGAAAGACTTTTCTTGGGAGTTTGGGAGACAACATTCTACAGAAACCTGGAAGAAATTTTAGGGTCCTATTGATTACCCATTCGAGGTTTCAGATAATAAGATTAAAATGAAATAAGTCAACATAGCTTACTCGATTTCCTTTGATCACTCCCCTCCTCCACTAAGCCACTTTCCACTCATAGTTATTCGTGCATAACTATGATAAAAGTCATAGAGGGGAAGAATTTAACCTATGGAGACAATAAAGCAAAACAAAACTCAAAATAAAAAAAAAAGTAAAACCCTTTAAATTGTTGATTTTGTTTTCATAGAACACACTATGTATATCATTTATCCACACGCTTCATGAGCATTAATTGTAAGGAACTTTAGTATTTAATCAATATCAGACTTTGTTTGGATAACTTGAGGAATGTTACCATATGCCTTGTAAAGATGGTGACATTAAAAAAAAAAACACAATCAAGACTACAATATAGCTGTTGTTTCTTGACATTCTAGCAATGAGAACTTTTTTTTTTTTTTTTTTGAGAAGGAGTTGCGCTCCTGTTGCCCAGGCTGGAGTGCAATGGCATGATCTCCACTCACTGTAACCTCCGCCTCCCCAGTTCAAGTGATTCTCCTGCTTCAGCCTAGTAGCTGGATTACAGGCACCCACCACCACACCCAACTAACTTTTTTTTGTTGTTGTTGTTTTGTATTTTTAGTAGAGATGGGGTTTTGCCATGTTTGGCCAGGCTGATCTAGAACTCCTGACCTCAGGTGGTCCGCCTGCCTCAGCCTCCCAAAGTGCTGGAATTATAGGCAGGAGCCACCGTGCCCGGCCCTAAGAACTCTTGATAAACTGATACGTGTGCCTCCCAATAGCACAATAATAATGGAGACATTCAAAACCACCTGTGGAGCTTTGAGAGCTTTTTCAGGGCTGTTAGAATCAGAGAAAGTGTAAGATACTCCAAGGTGGTTTTGTCCTCATTTTGTCACATGTACATATAGAAAATGCTTATTCATTTTTAGATTAATCAGCACATCTAGTTTCCACACAATTGCATATAACAAACAGTTTACAGCATTTTACTGACATTTTCAAAGAAGATACAGAAAAATCACCTTGGTATGGGAGGGGGGCAGAAACTGTTGAGACTGTTTTTCCTGGCTGAAAAGAGAAAGGACCTCAAACTCATAAATCAGCAACAATTATGCTTTTGTGCATGTCACTAGATTCCGTTAAATGTGTATCTTTGTTACTTTCTCACAGATTAACTCCTCATTGCTAGCAAATTTTTAGACATGTAACCCAGAGTTATAAAGGAAGGCATTTTTTTTTCATTGCTGTTCTTAAACACCCCCCACCCCCTTCTTTCATAACAAAAACTGAAGTAAATATAGTATCTGTTCTGGAGCTTCATTTTCTAAGGCTGGCTATCCTTGATAGCATTGGATGAACAGGGTAGGTATTGGAGTTAGGTGGAAGCAGGGGCAACAGAATTGGCACCAGAGTGAGGCTGAGGTGAAGCCCAGCATTCTAAGGGTGTAGCTAGCTTATCTGTGATTGAAGCCAGACACTGCTCTGGGATTCTGATATGGTTAGGCTTTGTGTCCCCTCAAAATCTCATCTTGAATTATAATCCCCGTAATCTCCATGTGTCAAGGGAGGGACAAGATGGAGGTAATTGAATCATGGGGGCACTTTCCCCCATGCTGTTCTCGTGATAGTGAGTGAGTTCTCATAAGATCTGATGGTTTTATAAGAGACCCTTTCTCCTTTGCCAGGCACTTCTCTTTCCTGCCACCCTGTGAAGAAGGTGCCTTGCTTCCTCTTTGCCTTCTGCCATGATTATAAGTTTCCCCAGCCATGCTGAACTGTGAGTCAGCTAAATCCCTCTCCTTTATAAATTACCCAGTCTTGCACAGTTCTTTATACCAGTATGAAAATGGACCAATACAGGTTTCCACCAGGAGCTTGGAGTCTAGTGGATACGTCAGACTTTTGCTCATATAGTAGTTGCCCCACATCCACCGGGGATTCTAAGAACCCCAGTTGGTACAATCTCAGATGGTACCAAATCCAGTTGCTGTAAATCAGAACACATTTCTGTTAGTGTCTTCCAACCACAAATTTAATGCCTTTTCCATCTTAACCAAGAACTTATTATGCACTGTGGCTATAAGTTTTATAGTCTGAGGTACAACAGAACAAATTTATTTTTTGTTTTTTACAGTTTAATGGATAGAAGATTTGTTCTTACCATAAATCTTGGCAATCTCAGAACATTATATATCTATCTATCTATATATATATATATCTCTGTTATATATATATCACATTGACCTTCCTGGCTAGCTCTGCCAGTTCCAGGTCCTTGTCTGACTGACATTGAAGGAAGCATGAGGAGCAAAGAACAAACCCAGAAAGTTTCTAGATGATTATATTTCTCCCATACCAAATCACGAAGATTGTCAGAGTGAATGCAAAGCAATTCCCTAAGTTCTTAATCAATGTATTTATTGATATGGTTTCCTTTTGTAGCAAGATACTAACAAATACATTAAGAACCTGTTATAGTCTAGTGGTCAGGGACCTTGACTCATGCCTGTAATCCCAGCACTTTGAAAGGCTGAGGCAGGTGGATCACTTGAGGTCAGGGGTTTGAAAGCTTGGCCAACACGGTGAAAATCCATCTCTACTAAAAATACAAAAATTAGCTGGGTGTGATAGGGTGTGCCTGTAGTCCCAGTTGCTTGGGAGGCTGAGGCAGGAGAGTCACTTGAATTCAGAGGTTGCAGTCAGTTGAGATCGTACCATTGCACTCCAGCCTGGGTGACAGAGCAAGACTTCCTCTTGAAAAAAAAAGGGGAACTTATTATAGTCTAGAACCTTTAAGTAGCATGATTTCTTTAAATCCTAGGTACAATCATCTCTCGGTATTCATGGGGGATTTGTTCCAGGACCTCTCTTAGATATCAAAATTTGCAGATGCTCAAGTCTCTTATACAAAATGACACAATATTTGCATATAACCTACACGTATTCTCTCATACTTTAAATCATCTCTAGATTACTTATAATACCTAATACAATGCCTATACATCACTTCATTCCCATGGATTCATTGTAGTAGTTGGTATGAGGTAAACTCAAGTTTTGCTTTCTGGAACTTTGTGGAATTATTATTTTTCTCCAAATATTGTCAATCTGTGGTTGTTTGAATCCACAGATGGCAAACCCACAAATATGGAGGACAAACTGTATATTACTTTCATTTTATAGAATGAAAACTGAGGTTAATAGAGGTGAAAAGAATTGCCCAAGGTGATAAGGTAAATTGTGGAGCCAGGATTCAGAGCCAGGGCAAAAGTCAGCGATTTTTGCGCTGTAGACACTTATTTGGTAGCTTTTGCTGATCTATTTTTTTCCTATCCACCGAGCATCCCTATTAATGTAGCTTATTTAATTTGTAAGAATTACTTTTAAGTTGTTTTGATATTCTTTGGACTGCAATGACAGCTAGGATGTCCTTGAGACAGAATATCCTCTTGTGCTTTTAGCCTCGTGGAAACAGTACCTGGAGCATGTGGCTGAGACCCTGGGGTTGACTCCACACTGCACTTCAGAGTGGTTGACAAATTGCTCACAGCTGTCTGGGGTTAAATAACTCATCTCTGAGAACCCATGCTTTTTCATTCTCTTTTTAAAAAGACAAGTGTGCCTCCTTTTATTCTGCACTTCTAATGATTGCTCTACTTTGAAATGGTCCCTGCCCTTGTTATTTTGTCTCACTAGTATCTTCACTTTTGCACTCCTCTCAGACTTAACTTCCATTTTTAACCATGACAGAATAACTTCTTATTCCGTCTAAGCCTTTTCAGATGACACAGGAAGAGATATCATTATATGTCTGTTAGAGAGATATACATTACCGCTTAGAAATATTTCTTGATTATTGCAATTTAATTGGAGTGGGTGGCCTACTAGTACTGATGGAAGAAGAAATGACTCCTGCATTTAATATGAAAATGTATTATGAAGTGCTTACTGCAGATTACTTATCTAATGATTGAGGTTAACTGATGTCAGTGGTTTTCAGAGTGTTGACAGCGGAAATTAAAAAGAAAGCCATCACATATATGGAAATATATTTAGTAAATAAAGGGAGTTTTGAAGGTCACTCTCTGTGTTAGTTGATTTTCATACTGTTACAAAGAACTGCCTGAGACTGGGTAATTTATGAAAAAAAAAAAAAGAGGTTTAATTGACTCATGGTTCAACACGGCTGAGGAGGCATCAGGAAACTTACTATCATGGCAGAAGGCAAAGTGGAAGCAAGGTGCCCTCTTCACAAGGCAGCAGGAAAGAGAAGTGTCTAGTGAAGGAGAAACAGCCCCTTATAAAACCATCAGATCTTGTGAGAACTCACTCACTATCGCCAGAACAACATAGGGAAAACTGTCCCCATGATTCAATTACCTCCACCTGGTCTCTCCCTTGACACGTGGGGATTATGGGGATTACAATTAAAGATGAGATTTGGTTGGAGATACAAAGCCTAACCCTATCATTCTGCTCTGACCCCTCCAAAATCTCATGTCCCTTTCACATTTCAAAACCAATCATACCTTCCCAACAGTCTTCCAAAGTCTTAATCCATTTCAGCATTAACTCAAAAATCCAAGTCCAAAGTTTCATCTGAGACAAGGGAAGTCCCTTCCACCTATGAGCCTGTAAAATCAAAAGCAAGTTAGTTACTTCCTAGATACACTGGGGGCACAGCTGTTGGATAAATACACCTATTTAAATGGGAGAAATTGACCAAAACAAAGGGGCTATTCAAGTCTGAAATCCAGTGGGGCAGTCAAATCTTAAAGCTCCAAAATAGTCTTCTTTGATTCCATGTCTCACATCCTGGTCACACTGATGTGAGAGGTGGGTTCCCACAGCCTTGGGCAGCTCCACCCCTGTGGCTTTTCAGGGTACAAGCCCCAGTGCCAGCTGTTTCCATGGCTGGTGTTGAGTGTCTGTGGATTTTCCAGACACACAGTGCAAGCAGTCAGTGGATCTACCATTCTGGGGTCTGGAGGATGGTGGCCTCTTCTCACCACTCCACTAAGCAGTGCCCCAGTGGGGACTCTGTGTGGGGACTCTGACCCCACATTTCCCTTCCACACTGCCCTAGCAGAGGTTCTCCATGAGGGCTTCACCCCTGCAGCACACCTCTACCTGGAAATCCAAGCATTTCCATACATCCTCTGAAATCTAGGCAGATGTTCCCAAAACTCAATTTTTTACTTCTGTGCACCCACAGGCCCGATACCATTTATAAGCTGCCAAGGCTTGGGACTCACACACTCTAAAGCAATGGCCTGACTTGTATGTTGGCCCCTTTTAGCCACAGCTTGGACATAGGGAACTGAATCTCCAGACTGCACAAAGCAGCAAGTCCCTGGGCCTGGCCCATGAAATCATTTTTTAGTCCTGGGCCTCCTGGCCTGTTATGAGAGGGGCTACAGTGAAGATCTGTCCTGGAAACATTTTCCCCAAATGTATTGGCGAATAATATTTGGCTCCTTGTTACTTATGCAAATTTCTGCAGTGGCTTGGATTTCTCCTCAGATTTTTTTTTTCTATAGTATCATCACACTGCAAATTTCCCAAACTTTTATGCTCTGCTTCCCTTTTAAACATAAGTTCCAATTCCAAACCGTCTCTTTGTGAATGCATAAAACTGAACACTTTTAAGAGCACCCAAGTTGGCTGGGCACAATGGCTCATGCCTGTAATCCCAGTACTTTGGGAGACTGAGGTGGGTGGATTGGTTGAGACCAGGGGTTGAAGACCAGCCTGGCCAATGTGATGAAACCTTGTCTCTACTATAAATACAAAAATTAGCTGGGCATGGTGGCAGGTGCCTGTAATCCTAGCTACTCAGGAGGCTGAGGCAGGATAATTTCTTGAAGCTGGGAGACAGAGGTTGCAGTGAGCTGAGATGGCACCACTGCACTCCAGCCTGGGCAACAGAGCTGGACCCAAGTCACCTCTTGAATGCTTTGCTGCTTAGAAATTTCTTCTGCCAGATACCTTAAATCATCTCTCTCAAATTTAAAGTTCCACAGATCTATAGGGCAGGGGCAAACTGCTGCCAGTCTCTTTGCTATAGCATAGCAAGAGTCACTTTTGCTCTGCTTCCCAACAAGTTTCTCATCTCCATCTGAGACCACTTCAGCCTGGACTTCATTGTCCATATTACTGTCAGCATTTTGGTCAAAGTCCTTCAACAAGTCTCTATGAAGTTCCAAACTTTCCCACATGTTCCTGTCTTCCTTTGAACCCTCCAAACTGTTCCAACCTCTGCCTGTTACTCAGTTCCAAAGTTGCATCCACATTTTCAAGTATCTTTAAAGCTATGCTCCACTTTCTTGGTACCAATTTACTGTGTTATTTTGTTTTCATACTGCTATAAAGAACTGCCTGAGACTGAGTAATTTATAAAGGAAAGAGGTTTAAAATATTGACTCACAGTTTAGCATGGCTGGTGAAGCCTCAGGAAACTTACAATCATGGTGGAAGATGGAGGTGAAGCAAGGCACCTTCTTCACAAGGCAACAGGAAGGAGAAGTGCCAAGTGAAGGATGAAGAGCCCCTTTTAAAACCATCAGATCTCATGAGAACTCACTCACTATCATGAGAATAGCGTGGGCAAAACTGCCCCCATGATTCAATTAACTCTATCTGGTCTCTTCCTTGACACACAGAAATTATGGGGATTTCAATTTAAGATTAGATTTGAGTGGGGACACAAAGCCTAAACATATCACTATCTCTAATGAACAAATATACAAGATTCTAATTTTTTCTTCACCCAAGTGCTTACAGCAACCTTGAAATGCCATTCATGTGGATATCAATTTACTAAAACAGTATCTAAAAGCTTATTAAATAAAAATTTATTATTTTAACATTATTTCTTTAATTCCTTAAAAATTTGCTGCTACAGGAACCCAAATTTCATTTTTCTTAGAGATAGTTATTATAAAATACCTGGTTTCTAATTCATGCATGCCATATAAAGGCCACTGAGCCAGAATTTATAATTTTTCTGGCCCACAACTGGGTGCTTTTTAAGGAAGTAATTGTTAAGAAATCACGTGACAATAATTGGACTATTTTATGTCACACCGTGAATTTCTAAAATATTCAATAATTTGTTTAAATAGGTGCTAAAATAATATATTGTTTGAACTGCACCTGGTATTCCCATTCTACTCCTGTGAAGAAGCGTTTAAGAGGCCAAGGATTTCTATATAAATATAGTTTTAAACATTTTAGCAGGTTACAACAATTGTAACCATGCTATGGTAGTAGAATATAATTTTAGGCAAAATAATCTGCATCTGTGAAGAGGTCAAAGCAGTACTGTACAATGTAAATACCGTGTTAGCTACTTCTTAGATTCAAAATTTTCTAGTAGCCACATTAAAAAAGAGAAGGAAACATAAAATTAAATAGCATTTTCTCTAACCCAATATATACAAAATATTGTCATTTCAACATGCAATCAATATTAAAAATTATTGAGTTTATTTTTTGGACTAAATCTTTGACATTTTGTGTGTATTTTATACTTATAGTACTTCTCGATTTAGCCTGGCCGTATTTCAAGGACTGTTGTGATCAGTCCAAGGTTATGCTAATAGTGAGGAAATCTGTTAAAAGGAAGTGAGAATAGTTACACAGAGGTTGCTGTATATTAAGCAATATTTTCAGTATATTCAGTTCTGTTTTATTTTCTCTCTCTCTCTTTTTTAACAGCATGGTAAGGAAGAATTTATTCAAGACCATTGCCATAGGTGTAGGGACCACTGCAATGAGGGCTTGCAGTCGTGGAGAGCAATTAGGCTCAACTCTGAATAGAGCAGGAATGAATAGAAATTTACAGGCAAGGAACTGTGTGGAGGTCCGTGGATAGAAAATTACTAACAGGAAACATTAGAAGTAAGGGGGATTTTGGCTAAACTTGCCCAACAGGGCTCTTGCTTAAGACAAGCCAGGGTGATCAGACATCACCTGGGAGATGGTGGAGGATGATGAACCTGATCAGATATGGAGGTTGAGGGGTTCTTGCTAAACAGACTTAGCAGGGCTTTTTTTTTTTTTTTTTTTTTTTTTTTTTTTTTTTTGCTAAAACTGGATTTCACAATGAAGTGCACTGAAGGATCTAACAGAAGATTAAGAAGCTGGACTAAAGCTTTGCCAAGTAAAAAATCTCTGGTCTCTTGTAGAATGTATGCTGCTGGGACCATGCTGGGCCTCAGCATCTTCCTATACCCCTGGCTTCCAGGAGAGTGTTGTGTCCAGTGACTCCTGGACGTTTTCTTGATTGATGCTTTCTAAAAGACAAAAGCCCTGCACCTTACCTAGGATCAATTCACTGTCAGACTTTTAAGCCTAAATTGTGTGACAATGCTTCAGTGACAATCTCAGGTATTAAAAAAATAAGATTCATTCATTCACCAATTCTAAAGACACACATAAAACATTCTTTTGAAAAAGGTGAGATGATGAAAAGGAAATGGAACTATATAATTAACTAAGCATCCCCAAGTCCCTACATAATCTGTCCAAAACCAAAGCCAGGGAAATCTTCTCAATATAAACTTTGGGTCCTGCTAAATCACTGACTCCACTCTCGTGGTTTATGCTTGTTTTTCCTGTGTCCTGTTTTCCTCCCCTCTCCCCACCCCACAGCAGTTGCTGCTTCCCTGTCTTGGTTTACTGTCCTCAAGTCAGACCTGTACCTATGGTCCCAAGCACTTCCAAACTTTATCCTCAAATCCAGAAGATCCACTGAGGAACCTAGGTCCTACTTTTGAGAGCTAACCCCTGCTCTGAAAGAGAAAACTGGTATTTCTTTGGGACCGTAAGAGACAGCTTGTAAATGACAATATGTAAGAGTCTAGTATAGAATACACAGTTCTCATCCAAAGAAAGAATAATTACTTCTTTTTTCTTTTTGAGACAGGGTCTTGCTCTGTCACCCAGGCTGGAGTGCAGTGGCACAATCATGGCTCACTATAGCCTTGACCTCCTAGGCTCAAGCAATCCTCTCTCCTCAAGCAAGCAATCCTCCCACCTTAGCCTCCTGAGTAGCTGGGACTACAGGTGTGCACCACAACACCTGGCTGATTTAAAAAATTGTTTTTGTTGAGTTGGGGTCTCATTATGTTGCTCAGGCTGGTCTCGAACTCCTGGGCTCAAGTGATCCTAATTGCTTCTTTTAATTGCTTCATTTTATATTCACAGTTATCCTCTCCTCAGGTGGTGTTTTCCTACTCTAAAAGGAGAAATCAGGCAGATGGCAGTTCTGTTTTATTCTATTCCATAAATATTTCTTGAACAACTGCTAAATTAGAGACAAACTTCTGGGGCTATGAGGATTATATTAGGTTTCTACAGAGAAACAGGACCAATAGGACATGGATAGATATAGAGAAAGAAATTTATTATGAGACTGGCTCATGGGATATGAAAGCTAAGTCCCACGATTTGTCATCTGGAAATTGAAGAACAGGAAATACTTCTGATGCAAGCCCAAAGACCTGAGAACCAGGGGAGCCATAAATGTAAGTCCGAGTCAGAGTCCGAAGGCCTGAGAACCAGGAGCACTGACATTCAAGGGAATGAGAAGGTGAATGTCCCAGCTTCCCAAGAGAGAGAAAATTCACCCTTCTTTTGTCCTTTTTTTTTTTTTTTTTTTTTTTGAGATGGAGTCTCGCTCCGTCGCCCAGGCTGGAGTGCAGTGGCGTGATCTCAGCTCACTGCAAGCTCTGTCTCCCAAGTTCACGCCATTCTCCTGCCTCAGCCTCCCTAGTAACTGGGACCACAGGCACCCGCCACCATGCCCGGCCAATTTTTTGTATTTTTTTAGTAGAGACAGATTTTCACCATGTTAGCCAGGATGGTCTCGATCTCCTGACCTTGTAATTCACCTGCCTTGGCCTCCCCAAATGTTGGGATTACAGGCACGAGTCAACATGCCTGGACATCCTTTTGTTTTATTTGGTCCCTCAAGAGATGCCCACCCACTTTGGTGAGGGTGAATTTTCTTACTTAAACTACTTATTCAAATGTTAATTTCTTTCTTTCTTTTCTTTTCTTTTTTCTTTCTTTCTTTCTTTCTTTTTTTTTTTTTGAGACGGAATCTTGCTCTATTGCCCAGGCTGGGGTACAGTGGCACAATCTCGGCTCACTGCAACCTCTGCATCCCAGGTTCAAGCAATTCTCCTGCCTCAGCCTCCTGAGTAGCTGGGACTACAGGTGCCTGCCACCACGCCCAGCTAATTTTTGTTTTTTTATAGAGATGGAGCTTCACCATGTTGGCCAGGATGGTCTCGATCTCTTGACCTCATGATCCACCCATCTCAGCCTCCCAAAGTGCTGGGATTACAGGCATGAGCCACAGCACCTGGCCTGAAATGCTAATTTCTTCCAGAAATACCCTCGCATACACACCCAGAAATAATGTTTTACCAGCTATCTGCTTAGCCCGTTGCTTGATCCAGTCAAGTTGACACATTAAATTAACTATCACAGAGACTAAAACAAAACAAAACAAAAAATTTCCTGCCCTCAAAGAATCTGCTATCCAGTGGTACATAGAATTACTATATTCACCATGCAATGGATATGTGTCAGGCATAGTGCTGGGCAATTTAAATTTAATTCTTCCCTCACTGTGAAAAAGACTATTTAGAATTTTTACATGCAAAACTTCTGTGTAATGTAGAGCCAAAAATAAAATATTTTTGAGCCATATGTTTGCTCATATATATGGCAGGAGTGACGATGAATTTAAATATACTTTACAAATATCTAAAAGGTAGATCAGAATATTATTACATCCAGCTTTTCAAGTATCCTTAAATGTTTTATAATTTATTTATAAGTTCATTTATGTATTTATTAGGAAATTTTCATCAAACTGCAGTGGTGTGGCATATGGTAGGCACTGACTCAAAGTGCATCGAATCAGGACGGTTGCTTTCTGTAACACTGTTAATTACTATGAGGAACAAAATACTGGATACAGATTTCATTTTCAAGACACTTGCATATTTAGAAAAAAAATGAAACATGTAAACAACTAAATATTGCAAAGTAGGAGACCACAGGTGTTATGAAACAGGAAAGTGCTATAAGAGTTCATTAGAGGATGCAATGGACTGAATGTTTGTGTCCCCTCAAAAGTCGTATGTTGACTAATCCCAAGGTAATGGTGTTTGGAGGTGGGGCTTTAAGGAGGTAATTAGGCCATGAAAGTGGAGTCCTTAGAGGCAATACTAAGAAGAGGCCAGAGAGCTAGCTAGCTCCCTGTGTTTGCCATGGAAGTATCCATGGAGAAGTAGGCAGTCTGCAAGCCAAAACTCGTCATCCTGATCTTGGACTTCCAGCCCCTAGAACCATGAGAAATAAATGTTTATTGTTTAAGTCACATACACAGTCTATGGTATATTTGTTAGAGCAGTCCAAACGGACTAAGACAGAGGGAAAGAAAGCAGTTGAGAAATCAGTGTTATGCCTTAGTTTCCAAAAATATCCTGACCTTTTGTTTAAAAAGGTGCAAAAAATAAATTTGTTATTTGAACCATTTCAGACATTTATCATCTCTTTCTTCCCCTGAATGAGCCTTTTCCTCCTCTGCACCTTTTCTGAAAAAGAAGCCTGCATATAGGGGGAGAAAGGACTTATATGGTCTCTTGGTAATGGGAAAAAGCAAGCTGTTATGAACTGAACTGTTTTGCCCTCAAATTCATATGTTGAAGCCCTAACTCTCAATGTGACTGTATTTGGGAGATGGGGCCTTTACAGAGGTAATCAAGGTTAAATGAAGTGGTAAGGGTGGTAGTTTAATCTGATAGGTCTAACGTCCTCAAAAGAAGTGAAAGAGAAGGCCCAGCATGGTGGCTCATGCCTGTAATCTCACCACTTTGGGAGGTCGAGGCGAGTGAATAACCTGAGGTCAGGAGTTCAAGAACAGCCTGTCCAACACGGCAAAAGTCTGTCTCTACTAAAAGTACAAAAATTAGCCAGCCATGGTGGTGTGTGCCTGTAATCCCAGCTACTAGGGAGGCTGAGGCAGAAGAATCACTTGAACCTGGGATGCAGAGGTTGCAGTGAGCCAAGATCATGACATTGCACTCCAGCCTGGGCAACACAGCGAGAGTCTGTCTCAAAAAATAAAAGAAGTGAAAGAGACACCAGAGATCTCTCTCACCAAACACTCACAAAGAACGATCATGGAAAAGCACAGTGAGAAGGCAGCTGTTTATCAACCAAGAAGAGAGTCCTCGTCAGGAATCAACACTGATGGTACTTGAATCTTGGACTTGTAGCCTCCACAGCTATGAGAAAATAACTTTCTGTGGTATAATCTGCTCAGTCTTTGGTATTTTGTTATGGCAGCTCTAGCAGACTAACATAAGGGCCCAGACTGGTAATAACAGTTTGTATTGGTTTATTTTTCTGGAGTGATGGTAAGGTATGGGGGGTAGGGTGGGCAGCAATCTTTGACTCCTGGAAACATTGATGGGTAGAATCTAACAGTTATTGTATTTAGACTTCTTTTCTCTATAGATTTTCCTTCAATAGCAACAAGTGTTGCATTTTCAGAACTGCTATCCCAAGAAAGAGAAGAAGAAAAGGAAAGCACAAGCTAGTGAAAGAAAGAGGAGAAGAGAAAGGGGAAATTGGTAAAAGCTTTATTCTTGATGTATAATGACAGACAAAAGATGTATAGCAACACAGATACATACCTAGTATATATAGTAGACATGCTAAATATTTCTTAATGAATGAAACCTAGAGTCTTGGAACATACCCAGACAATTCAAACTATCCTTCATGTAAAGCATTTATAAATACTAAATCTCTTTAGTAGTGACATGTATTGAATGTTTACTATATGCCAGAACTTGGGTCAAATATTTTACATGTTTCTGTTTTTTAAATTTTTATAAGAAACTCATAAGTGAGTTATAATTAGCATTCCATTTGCAGATGAGGCTTAGAGATGTGTAGACATTCATCCAATGTCACAGTACTCAGTGACAGAGCTAGGACTTACATCTACAGCAGTCTGACTTGAAGTCTGAGGTCTGAGCCACTGCAATATTTATTTTTCAAGAAATATACAGAAATGAGGAATATACTGGTGATCTAATCCTTCTTCTTCAAACAAAGTGGCAACATTTGGCATATTACCCATTAATTCTCCATTCCATGACTTAAGCTGAGTATTTTTGATATATTTGGATAATTATGATATTTATAAGGTTTGTCTGTGTCCCCACCCAAATCTCATCTTGAATTGTAGTTCCCATAATCACCACATGTCATGGGAGGGACCCGGTTGAAGGTAATTGAATCATGGGGCAGTTACGTCCATGCTGTTCTTGTGTTAGTGAGTGAGTGCTCATGAGATTTCATGGTTTTATAAGAAGCTTTCCCCTGACTTCTCTTTTTACTTCTCCTTGCTGCCGCCATATGAAGAAAGATGTGTTTGCCTCCCCTTCTGCCATGATTGTAAGTTTTCTGAGGACTCCCCAGCTGTGCGGAACTGTGAGTCAAGTAAATCTCTTTCCTTTATAAATTATCCAGTCTTGGGTATGTCTTTATTAGCAGTGTGCGAATGGGCTAATACAGTGAATTAGTACCACAGAGAGTGGGGAGCTGCTGTAAAAATACCCAAAAATGTGGAATTGACTTTGGAACAGGGTAACAGGAAGAGGCTGGAATGATTTGGAGGGCTTAGAAGAAGACAGGAAAATGTTGGAAAGTTTGGAACTTCCTAGAGACTTGTTGAATGGTTTTGACCAGAATGCTGACAGTGATAAGGACAATGAAGTCCAGGCTGAGGTGGTCTCAGATGGGGGTGAGAAACTTCTTGGGAACTGGACCAAAGGTGGCTCTTGTTATGCTTTTGCAAGGAGATGGGTAGCATTTTGCCCCTAGCCTAGAGATCTGTGGAACTTTGAACTTGAGAGGGATGATTTAGGGTACCTGGCAGAAGAAATTTCTAAGCGGCAAAGAATTCAAGAGGAAGTAGAGCATAAATGTTTTGAAAATTTGCAGCCCAGCGACAACTCGATAGAAAAGAACAATCCATTTTCTGGAGAGAAATTCAAGCCTGCTATAGAAATTTGCATAAGTAACAAGGAGCCAAATGTTAATCACAAAGACAATGGGGAAGATGTCTCCAGGTCATGTCAGAGACTTTCATAGCAGCCCCTCCCATCGCAAACCCAGAGGTCTAGGAGAAAAAATGATTTCACGGGCCAGGCCCAGTGTGCAGCCTGGGTACTAATACAGATATTTAGTGGTCGATGCTTCTTTTCCTTTTCAGAAGTACATTGTAAAAGAATTATAATTAAAAATTAATTATAAGAAAAACATTTGGTAAGTGTTGGAGCTACAAAGCAAAATAAATAAATGAATAAATAAATAAATACATAAATAAACCTGACAATAAAAAATCTCATAGGGTCTTTTTCAGGCTTAACTGCTTTATCAGAAGACGTGTGGAAAAACATTTTAAAACTCCAGTGCTGAGTGTTATAACTTACCCACTTATCAAAAGAGATTTATGTTTAAATTACGTTTTCTTCAGAAATCACTTGGGAAGACAGTGTTTCTGAATTTTCATTTAAAAAATTTGTCTTTAATGGTTGGTCTTAAATTTTTTGTTGGATCCTTTTACATTTGTTTTATTTTCCCTGCAAAGGATATAAAGTTACTAAGTTTACATGTGCCTTTATCTGGGTTTCATTTGAGGATTTATCTCAATAGCTCTGCCAAGATTTATTTTTCACATTCTGATAGTATTATCAAACAAGAGGGAGCATGGCCTGTCTACTGATTATCCATAAAGAAAACATCTGGGTTGGTTTCATTTCATTGAAAATATGTTGTTAAAAAGAATGTGGAAACTAATCATTAAACATTGAGTGGAATGTTATACATTCTTTACACTTTAAAAGATTGCTTATGGAATTGGAGAAACTAATCCCCACAAAAACACGATATTAATAAAATTTATGTCCCCCAAGCCTCATAGCTGCATTTATGTATTTTCTGAGACCTATTCATAAACAATATCAAGGAAAAGAGTAAATTGACAAAGGAAATAATTACCCTCAAGTGACTGGAAATAATTACCCTCAAGTGTCACGTCAGGCTTGTAAATAAATATTGAAGCAGTAAATACAAACAAACAAAGAAAAAAACAAAAAACAAGCACTTTGGCCACTTAAATGGAGATAAGGTATAATATTTTTCTTCTTTTTTGTTTTTATAAATATGATTATGTTTATTTAAAGGTCTTTTAATTCCTTTAACCCTGTAAAAGACATTATATTTTTAAAATTAACAAATAATAATTATATATATTTATGGAGTACATAGCAATATTTTGATACATGCAATGTATAGTGATCAGATCAAGGTAATTAGCATATCCATCATCTCAAATATTTATTTTTTCTTTATGTTGGGAATAGTGAATATACTCCTTCTAGCTATTTGAAACTATGTAATATGTTGTTGTTAACTATAGTCATCCTACAATGCTATAGAACACTAGAACATATTTCTCCTACCTATCCTTTAACAGCTCTTTTCTATTCCTTCCTTCCCCTGCTTGTCCCCACCTCTGATGTCCTCTGTTCTACTTTTTTTACTTCTATGAAATCAACTTTTCAGCATCTACATATGAGTTGAGAACATGTAATGTCTCACTGTCTCTTCCTGGGTTATTTCAATTAGCATAATGTCTTCCAGTCCATTCGTACTTCTGCAAATGACAAGATTTCATTATTTTTTATGGAGGAATACTATTCCATTGTGCACATATCACATATTGTTTATTTATTTATCTGTTGTTGGACACCTAGCTTGATTCCATATCTTCACTATTGTGAATAGTGCTGCAATAAACATAGGGGTGCAGATGTCACTGATATAATATTTTTTTCCTTTGCATAAATGTCTAGCAGTGGAATTGCTGGATGATATGGTAGTTCTATTGGTAGTTTCTTGAGGAACTTCCATACTGTTCCCATAGTGGTTGTACTAGCTTACATTCCTACCAGCAGCATATAAGAGTTTCCTTTTCCTTGCATCCTCATCAACACTTTTTTTGTCTTTTTGATAGTAGCCATACCAACTGGAATGAGATTATACTGCACTATAGTTTGATTTGCATTTCCTTGATGATTTTTGATGTTAAGTATTTTTCATATATTTGTGGGCCATTTGTCTTCTTTTGAGAAATGTCTATTCAGATCATTTGCCCATTTGTTAAGTGGATTTTCTTTTTTTCCTGGTGAGATGTGTTCCTTGAATATTCTGAATATCAATCCCCTGTCAGATGAGTAGTTTCCAAATATTTTTCTCATTCTGTAGGTTGTCTTTTCACTCCTTTGATGGCTTCTTTTGCTGTGCAGAAGGTTTTCGGTTTAATATAATCTCCTTTGTTTATTTTTGCTTTTGTTGCCTATGCTTTTGAAGTCTTTTTCATAAAATCTTTTCCATGACCGATGTTCTGAAACATTTCTCCTATGTATTCTTCCAGAGTTTTATCATTTTGGGTCTCACATTTAAGTTTTTGATCCAATTTGAGTTGAATTTTGTATAGGGTAAAATGTGAAGGTCTAGTTTCATTCTTCTGATATATATATATATATATATAGATAGATAGATAGATAGATAGATAGATAGATAGATAGATATCCAGTTTTCCCAGCATTATATATTTGCAGACTGTCCTTTCCCAAGTGAGGGCTCTTAGCACCTTTTTCAAATATCAGTTGGCTGTAAGCACTGGTTTAATCTCTGGGTTTTCTACTCTGTTCTTTTGGTCTATGTATCTGTTTTTATGTCAGTAGAATGCTGGTTTGGTTGCTATACTTTGTAGTACATTTTGAGGTCTGGGAGGATGATAACTTCAGCTTTGCTATCTTTCCTCAGGGTTGCTTTGGATCTTTGGGGTCTTTTGTGCTTCCATACACATTTTAGGATTTTTTTTTTCTATTTCTGCAAAGAATGTCATTGGTATTTTCATAGGGATTTCATTGAATCTGTAGATTTCTTTGAGTAGTATTGTCATTTTAACAATATTGATTCTTCTGATCCATAAGCATGGGATGTCTTTTCATTTGTTTGTATCCTCTTTAATTTCTTTATTATTACTATAATTTTTTTTTTTTTTTTTTTTTTTTTAGTTTTTCTTGCAGAGGTCTTTCAGCTCCTTGGTAAAATTTATTCCTAGGTATTTTATTTTTTAAATTGTAGTTATTATAAATGGAATTGCATTTTTTTTTTTTTTTTTTTGTGATGGAATTTCACTCTTGTCACCCAGGCTGGAGTGCAATGGCACAATCTTGGCTCACTGCAACCTCCGCCTCCTGGGTTCAAGCAATTCTTCCGCCTCAACCTCCCAAGTAGCTGGGATTACAGGCACTGCCATCATGCCTGGATAATTTTTTTTTTTTGTATTTTTATAGAGGCGGGGTTTCACCATGTTGGCCAGGCTGATCTTGAACTCCTGACCTCAGGTGATTCACTCACCTTCGCCTCCCAAAGTGCGAAATTGCATTTTTGATTACTTTTTCAGCTATTTTTTTGTTCATGTATAGAAACATTACTGATTTTTGTTTTGTTTTGTTTTGTTTTTTGAGATGGAGTCTCACTCTGTTGCCCAGACTGGAGCGCAGTGGCACAATCTCAGTTCATTGTAACCTCCGCCTCCCGAGTTCAAGCAATTCTCCCGTCTTAGCCTGAGTAGCTGGGATTACAGGCACCTGCCACCACGCCCAGCTAATTTTTGTATTTTTAGCAGAGATGGGGTTTCTTTTTTTTTTTTTTTTTTTTTTTGAGACGGAGTCTCGCTCTGTCGCTCAGGCTGGAGTGCAGTGGCGCAATCTCGGCTCACTGCAAGCTCCGCCTCCCGGGTTCACGCCATTCTCCGGCCTCAGCCTCCCGAGTAGCTGGGACTACAGGCGCCCGCCACTGCGCCCGGCTAATTTTTTTCTATTTTTAGTAGAGACGGGGTTTCACCATGGTCTCGATCTCCTGACCTTGTGATCCGCCCACCTCGGCCTTCCAAAGTGCTGGGATTACAGGCGTGAGCCACCGCGCCCGGCCAGAGATGGGGTTTCATCATGTTGGCCAGGGTGGTCTTGAACTCCTTAACTCAAGTGATCCTCCCACCTCAGTCTCCCAAATTGCTGGGATTACAGGCATGAGCCTCCGTGCCTGGCCCACTACTGATTTGTATATATTAATTTTATATCCTGCAACTGATAAATTCATTTATCAGTTCTAATAATTTTATGGTAGACACTTTAGGATTTTCTGTATCTAAGATCATGTCATCTGCAAACAGTGACAATTTGACTTTCTCCTTTCCAATTTGGCTGCCCTTTATTTCTTTTGTCTAATTGCTCTGGCTAGGACTTCCAGTACTATGTTGAATAAGAGTGGTGAGAATAGGAATCCTTGTCTTCTTCCAGTTCTTAGAGGAAAAGCTTTCAATTTTTCTCTGTTCAGTAAGATGTTAGCTGTGGATTTGTCATATGTAACCTTTATCATGTGGAGCTACTTTCCTTCTCTACCTAATTTATTAGAATTTTTATTACCAAGTGTTGTTGAATGTTATCAAAGGCTTTTTCCTGCATCTATTAAGATGATTTTATAGTGTTTGTCCTTCATTCTATTGGTGTGATATTTGATGTGTATTGATTTGCGTATGTTGAACCAGGCTTGCCTTCCTGGGTAAATCCCACTTGATCACAGTATATTATCATCTTGATGTGTTGTTGAATTCAGTTTGCTAGAATTTTGTTGAGGATTTTGTTTTCTATGTTCGTTGGGGATATTGGCCTGTAGCTTTCTTTTTTGTTGTTGTTGTGTCCTAGTCTTATTTGGGTATCAGGGTTAGGGTGGGCTTATAGAATGGGTAAGGAAGAATTCCCTCTGCTTCAATTTTTTTCAATAGTTTGAGAATAGTTGGTATTAATTTTTCTTTAAAGGTTCGATAGAATTCAGCAGTGAAACCATCCATTCTTGGACTTTTCTTTGGGAGACTATCTGTTGTGTTGTCTCCTTTTTCATTTCTGATTTTATATATTTGAGTCATCTCTATTTACTTCTTAGTCAGTTGTAGTTATTATAAATGGAATTTATAAATGTTTGTCAATTTTGTTTACCTTTTGCAAAAAATGAAATTTTTATTTTATTGATCTTTTGTATTTTTTTAGTCTCAATTTTATTTACTTTTGCTCTTTCTTTTATTTTTTCTTATTTCTTTCATTCTACTAATTTTGAGTTTGGCTTGTTCTTACTTTTCTAGTTCCTTAAAGTGTACCATTAGGTTTTTTGTCTGAACTCTTTCCAGTTTTTTGATGTGGGCATTTTATGCTAAAAATTTCCCCTTACTACTCCTTTTGGTGTGTCCCTTAGGTTTTGGTATGCTGTGTTTCCATTTATATTTATGTTAAGAAATTTGGACATTTCATTCTTAATTTTTTCTTTACCTATTACTTTTTCAAAATAATGCCTTTTAATTTCCATGTATTTGTATAGTTTTGAGTGTTTATCTTGTTATTAATGTCTGGTTTCATTTTACTGTGGTAAGATAAGATACTTAATATGACTTTAAATATTTTTAACTTTTTGAGGCTCATTTTGTGCCTTAATATATAGTCTAACTGCAATGGATAGTGGTTATTTTCTTTTTGCTTCAAAATGTAAGGCTCCCTTGAGCATTTCTTGTAATTCCAGTTGAGTAGTAATGAATTCTTTTATTTTTTGCTTACATGTGAAAAATTTTACTTTGTCCTTCATTTCCGGAGGAGTGTGTTACTGGCTATAATAGTCTAGATTGGTAGATTTTTCTCTCAATATTTTGAATATATGATCCAATTCTCCCCAAGCCTGTAAGGTTTTTGCTGAGAAATCTGCTGTTAGTCTAATGGGGATTTCCATATGTTTAATGTTCTTATGCTCCTTTTAAAATACTTCTGTTTTTCTCTTTTGACAATTTGGGTATATTATGCCTTGAAGAGGATTTGCTTCAGTTAAATCTATTTGGAATCCTTTGAGCCTCCTTAACCCGATTGTTCATCTCCTTCCCAAGATTTGAGGTTTTCTGTGATTATTTTATTAAATATGTTTTCTTCACCCTTTCCTGTCTGTTCTTCTGAATTGCCTGTAATATAACTATTGGTTTGCTTAATGGTATCTCATAAATCCTGTAGACAGACCTTTATTCTTTTTCATCTTTAATCTTTTATTTTTGGTCTGACTGTGTTATGTCAAAAAACTTGCCTTCAAGTTCAGAAATTCAGGCCTAGGATGTGGGCACAAGGCTGCTTGACCAACCTGGGGGCGTGTCTGCCAGGAGCAGCCCACGGGGCTGCTTCTCAGGCCTGGGACACAGGACCAAAGCTTCTCATCTCTCCTAGGGGTTTGTCTGCTTGCTGTGGCCCACAGGGATATTTCTCAGGCTCAGGGTGCAGGCACACAGCTTCTTGGCTGTTCTGGGAATGTATCTGTTAGGAATCTCCTAAGGTGTTTTTCTCAGGCCCAGGATGAGGGCACATAGTTCCTTGGCCAGCACAGAGGCATGCCTCCTTGGAACAGCATGTAGAACTCTTGCTCAGTTTTGGGAATTGGGTGTGTAGTTGTTAGACCAACCTGGGGGAGTTTCTGCCAGGGGCATCCCACAGAGTTATTTCTCACTCTGATTGTGAATGCAGGTCCATTGAGCAGGTGAGGGTCTTGTCTGCAGGAGGAGGGGCACCTCAGGGCTCTTTCTCAGGCCCTGCGTGCAGGTGCCTAGTTGCTACACCAGCTCAGGAATGCTTGGAGGGTTGGAGGTTTGGAGGCTTGAGGGCCTCTCCCATATGGAGGATGGAGTGCAATGGTTTGGCAGGCTTAAGGGTGGGTTCACCAGGGGCGGGACTATTATTAAACTGTTTCTCTGGCTGGAAGTGAGGGCAGCAGAAGTTGGTTTCCCTGATGTGTAGGATCAGAGTCACAGCTGACCTTGTGCCCCGTCTCTGTGCTGCTGGGGTTGTGGCATACGGCCCCTGGTGTGGGCTTAGTATAATGAAGATGGAGCCCCAGTGCTGGAGAGGTGCAGTAGCTACTGTTCCCCAGAGAAGGGCACACACAAGAGGTGGCTCTGGTTTCAAGATGGCACCGTGCTGCACAGCTTGGCTCACTGCAGGTGGATGGAGGGTGGAGAGTGCCCACCTTGTGCTCCTAATTTGGGGCAATGTGGCTGTGTGAATTCTTGGCAGCTCTACAAATTACAAGACTTTGAAATTACAAGACTTCGAAATTATCCTATTGTAGGTGTTTGTGGTGACAATGTGAGCTGGTGAGGATCTTCTTACCTTTTCTCTGAAATGGGAAGTCCCTCCTAACTCTAGGCAGATCCCACCCCGGGTGGAAGAAATGGGGCTACTGAGGCCCAGTGCCTCCATCCTGTCCTCCTGGCCTTTCAATCACCACCAGCGTGTCTCCACTCCCCTGCTGCACTCTAGCACTTGCCCTTTGACACTCCAGTCAAATCTTAGCTGTTGATTCATTGCCTTGGTCTGGAGATTGGCATGATCCAGCATATTACAGAGTCTTTGTTCTTGAGAGTTCGGATTCCAGTGTCCTAGTTACCTAACTTCTTATTGGGAGGATGAGTGCAAAGTGTCTCAGCCATCTTGCTGACGTCACTCTCTACAATTTTTTTCTTGACCAGCGTTTCTTAAAAAGTGTTCCATGAAACAGGAGAAACATTTATCTCCTGAAAAGAGCTTTTCAGGCTCTCATAAATTAGGAAAATACAGCTTGTCATCCCTCTCTTGGAGGTTCACAGTCAGAGGTTTTAAGATGGTCTGCAGTAAGGAAATCCTTTTAACATCATTTAACCTGAGTTTTTTAATATTCTTAGGGCACAGAACTTTTTTGAAATCCTACTATCAATACCCTTTGGATCATGTCTAAGGAAATACTATTTCAACCTTATCTGTCAACTCTATTTTAGGACTATTAGGTCATAATACTAAGTTAGTTTAACAAAATATTTCCTTTTCAATGCAAGGGGCTTTTGGTCAAAACATAACCTATTGGAAAGTAGTTATTAGAATTTAATTTTCTGAAGAAATATTTGGCTCAATTCTGAAATTATTAAATCAGAGAAAGAATGTTTCCATACACAGTATTTTTTTTGAAAAATACATAGATAGGGAAATGAAGCTGGGGAACTAGCCAGAGGCCAGATCACTCAGAGCCTTTTAAGTAATATGACCATTCTTCTTGACCTGGATTGCACCATTATTCCTGTATAATTATTAACAATGTTCTCCTTCACTCTAAAAAATGTCTTGGTGTAGATAATAAATTCTGTGGTCCACCTACTTACATGCCACTAAAAAATTTGACGAATTCATCATATGCACAGGATTTTGATACTCTCCCTACGGGGTGCAGTGAGGCTAGGGTAAGAGTTAGCCTAAAATACTGGGACCTATAAAGAAAACTTTGAGAATTACTGAGAATGTTGCCAAGTTAAATTCCATTGTCAAGCAATAAATAGTCAAATGATAATTAAGAGAATTATGCAGAAGTTTAGGTAAATTAAGATGTTTTTAGTTAAAGAGCTAACAAAATGGGGGTGGAGGTAGTGGGAAGGATTCAAAGCTAAGCTTGTATGTTTTTTCAGTATACTTTGAAATGCATCTGTCTAAACACAACATATCTCTTGCATTTGAATTTATGAACTTGTATTAAAAAGTAAATGACTTAACCTTTTTTTAACTCCAGAGAATTAACATTTATTCAGGTGGGCTGGAGATTGGCATGATCCATCATGTTACACAGCCTTTGTTCTTGAGAGTTCTGGATTCCAATGTCCTAGTTACCTAGGAGTTCCAAGGCTGGTTAATAAGATCATTTCTTTGCCAAAAGCGATAGTCACTATGCAATTAGATTCTGTGAGTCTTTTAGGGGATCATTCCATTCCTCAACCTCTTTGTTTTTCTGAAAAATCAAACTCTTCTCTGAGAGATCTGTTTTGCCTTTTAATTTTATTAAATGTACACCAAAGAAAAAATAAACATTAGAGAGACTCTCACACATTGCTTATGGTGCTTTATTTTAATCATGCTTAAAGCAGCCATTAAATGTGTAGGACTACAGCAGTTTTCCAAAACTAAATTCCTCTGGGCATGCTGTCCTTCCTTTTTGGTCCATATTGTGGCCCCATCAGGAGGCTCATTTGGTGTCAGAAAGTTAAGGATGTTGAAGATCATGACTTTAGTTCCTCAAATAAATACCAATGACCCTGGAAATAAAACAGATGTTCCAAAGATCTCCCCAGTAATTTTGGTGCAAAGGTCAATCTCCTGGGAAATTTAAGCTGGTGGCTCAGCTGGTTGTCTGGATGAGTGGTTTTATGGGTCAGATTATTAGAGTTAGCCACAGGTCATCCTCAAAGTCATAAAGACTATGTGGATGGACCAAAATGACAGCTCTTATAAAATGACCTGTTGACAAAACCAGAGGGAGAAAGACATTTCATTTCCTTTTTCTGACAGCACGACTATTTACAAGATTGCTTCCCTACACAAGAACTTTGATTTCAAGGAATAAAGAATTCAGACAATAGTAAACAAACAAAAACAAACAACAACATCACAAAATCTTAAAGAAGTTACTGTTGAGTCCTTCTCCCTTATCAGATGACATCAAGATGGGCACTGACTCTTATCAACTATACTGTTAAAATGAATCTTGACTCTTTCGCTGGAATCCCTACTGCCATGACTACAGTTCATACCCCATCTTTTCTTGTCTAGACTTAGAATAGCTTTCAGCTTTGTCACTGGACTTCACATCTCCCTTTTCCAGTATATCCACTAACATTTCACAGAAATATTATTTGTAAACAAATTTGATCATGCCATTTCCTGTTTAAGTATTTGACAATATGACCGGCACATATTTAGAGCAATCTACCACATACTCATTTTATGTACCACCAAACAAGAAAAAAAGTGCTACCAACCAAGCTACAAAATAATTCTTATCACTTAGACTTTTTCATTTTATACCTGTAATCTCTTTTAGATTTATTTTGTCGGATTTTTATCATGTATCATTCCTGTGTATGCATAAAAGGGAAAATATAAGTTGCAAGTGTAGGCAATGACAATTATGTCACAACCCCTACTGTAGAACTATCCATTGAAAGATGTATTGCAATGTCAGAATTGTAAAAAAGTGAAAAATGTTTATTTTAGAATATATAAAATGTAGTAAAGGTTTTACGTGTTTCTATCCATTCCCCACAAATTTAACTGTAGGGAGGATAAGGTCTGAATTTCTCAACATGACATTCAAGGATTTTCATAATGTGGCCCATAACTATATTTTTAATCTAATGTCTTTTCACTTACCCATGTGTCAACACACCTGTACTTTCACATTCATGTGCTTCTATGCCCATTTCCTTCTCTCTCTAAAGTCCTAGGGATAATGCCTCCTTCTTTGTTTTCTCCATTATCCTCTCCACCCTGATAATATTAGATCCTCCCTATAGTTCCTTATAGTATTGTCTTCATTCTGATAGTGTATGGTTTGAAGTCAATACTCTGTGTTTAGTTGAATACCTATGTTAATGGCTGTGTCTTTTCATGGTACCTGGAACAAAATAGATGCTTCATAAAAACATTTCAAGAGAATTAAACTAAAATAAAATTGTAACAGACCCATTTAAAAAGTAAATTAGTCAAAAAAATCCCACAAAACATTCTTCTATCATCATCATAATCCAAATAAGGCTGTTATCTGTTATTTAAAGTGATTAAAACTTGATTAAAAACATACCCTTGGCTGGGTGCGGTGGCTCACGCCTATAATCCCAATACTTTGGGAGGCTGAAGTGGGTGGATCACAAGGTCAGGAGATCGAGATCATGTTGGCTAACAAGGTGAAACCCATCTCTACTAAAAATACAAAAATTAGCTGGGCGTGGGGGTGCTTGCCTGTAATCCCAGCTACTCAGGAGGCTGAGGCAGGAGAATCGCTTGAACTTGGGAGGCAGAGGTTGTAATGAGTCGAGATTGCACCATTGAACTCCAGCCTGGTGACAGAGCTAGACTCCGTCACAAACAAACAAACAAACAAACAAACAAATAACATAGCCTTTACAGGTGATGATGCTGGTATTTAATATTTTCTCTTTTTCCTCTCGAGAAAACTCACTGGGAGACTGGAGTGATGCTCAAATTTCTAGAGGGATGCCAGTAGTAGGCTTTTGATCTGCCTCCAAGGTTACGGGATTTGTTGGGTGCAAATATATTAGATTAAATGAGAAACTGGGCTTTCCATGTGGCTAAAGCCAAACATATGTGAAAGCGCACACAAGGGGGCAAATAGCCCCTCCATTCCTTATTTCTCCAGTGTTTATTTGCTCTAGAATATTTGGCAGCTGTCATATAGCTTGCTATTAAATGGAAAGGATCAATTTTGTGTGTGTGTGTGCTTATTTAATTCTACGTTTGATTGTAATCCCAGTTGCTCAGGAGGCTGAGGCAGGATAATTGCTTGAACCCAGGAGGCGGAGACTGCGTTGAGTCGAGATTGCACCATTGCCCTTCAACCTGGGCAACAAGAGCGACACTTCATCTCAAAAAAAAAATTAATAAATAAAAATTAAAAATAATATTCTTAATGAACAGAAATCATTTCTACAATAATTCACTTCCCCTCTCTCTTCGTGCATAAAGAGGATCTTTGTAATCTATGTGATGTTGGCCCTGTTACCATGTGATGTATGCTCTCTGTGCATGGTGGATCTGGGCAAATTCTGCTTTTGTTTTAACCCTTGAAATAACATTTTGTTCCCTTTGATATTTAGAAAAACATAAACTGATATCACATAACTGATGTTAGATAAAATAACATTGAACTAAAGTGATCATTTAGACTGTATAAAGCATTTTTTGAGAAAATATGCTTTTTAATGAAGCAAGTTAAAACATACATGTTATGAATTCAACCACATGTCCTTTTGATTTACAGAGAATAATTTGAGGTGTTTCCTGGGAATTTGTACTCATTTATTCATTATTTATAGTGTCAGTTATTGTTGTTTTCAGATACAATTTCTTTCCCAGTGGCACTAGAAACATGTTTTGAATAAATCTTGGCAGAAATAAAGGCAGAAACATTTGAACTTTGTTCAGCCAAAATATAGCTGTATGCTTCATTTGGAAACCAGTGCATAAGAGCAGCTTCATGTTTTTTGATATTACTCCTGTGATTTTATAGTAGTGATTCTTTTTTTTTTTTTTTTTGAGATGGAGTTTCACTCTTGTTGCCCAGGCTGGAGTGCAACGGCACAATCTCGGCTCACTGCAACCTCCGTCCCGGGTTCAAGCAATTCTCCAGTCTCAGCCTCCCGAGTAGCTGGGATTACAGGCATGTACCACCACGCCCAGCTAATTTTGTATTTTTAGTGGAGATGGGGTTTCCCCTTGTTGGTCAGGCTGGTCTCGAACTCCCAACCTCAGGTGATCCGCCCACTTCGGCCTCCCAAAGTGCTGGGATTACAGGCGTGAGCCACCGTGCCCAGCCTTTTTTTGAGACAGAGTCTCACTCTGTCACCCAGGCTGGAGTACAATGGCATGATCTTGGCTTACTGTAACCTTTGCCTCCCGGGTTCAAGTGATTCTCCTGCCTCAGCCTCCTGAGTAGCTGTGATTACAGGCGCCCACCACCATGCCCAGCTAATTTTTTGTATATTTAATAGAGACAGGTTTTGACTGTGTGGGCCAGGCTGGTCTTGAACTCCGGACCTCGTGATCTGCCCGTCTCAGCCTCCCAAAGCGCTGAGATGACACGTGTGAGCCAGAGCACCCGGCCTGATTCTTTTTTTTTTTTTTGAGATGGAGTCTTGCTCTGTCTCCAGGCTGGAGTGCAGTGGCACAATCTTGGCTCACTGCAACCTCCGCCTTCCGGATTCAAACAATTCTCCTGCCTTAGCCTCCCTAGTAGCTATAATTACAGGCGTGTACCACCATGCCCAGCTAATCTTTGTATTTTTTAGTAAAGACAGGGTTTCATCATGTTGGCCAAGCTGGTCTTGAATTCCTGACCTCAGATGATCTGCCCACCTTGGCCTCCCGAAGTTCTGGGATTACAGGCGTGAGCCACTGCACCCGGCAGCAATTCTTTAAAACAATGCATATACTTAAATTTGAAGCTTAGCTGACAGATTTTTGGATATGGTCAAGAAGATACAGGAACAATTTAACGAAGTTTTGTAGGCCAGTTACTCTTTCACGTTCACAAAACAGGCAGGTGCCGCCAGTGGCATTTTGACAAGCAATGAACCACATATACAACTATGGTCCCATAAGATTATGTTATGGTATTTTTACTGTACCTTTCATATGTGTAGATAGAATTAAATACACAAATAGTTATCAAATAGTTATCATTGTGTTACAATTGCCTCGAGTATTCAGTACAGTAACATGCTGTATAGGTTTATAGCTAAGGCGTAATATAGCCTAGGTGTGTAGTAGGCTATACCATCTAGGTTTGTGTAAGTATACTCTATGATGTTTGTACACCAACAAAATCACCTAATAATACATTTCTCAGAATGTATCCTTGTCCTTAAGTGATTCATGACTATAGTTATTCTTGACTCATCCCACTCTTAAGGCTTTTAACTGAAATACATTTATATTTACTTATTCAAAATAGAAAGATCTAAGAATTGAATGTTCATTATATAATTATTTCAGTTTTTTTTTCAAAATAATATTTGAAAATACAATGTATTGAGTCAAAATCTTATTACGATAAAAAATAAATGCTGGGTCATCGACTCTAATCATCTCAAGGATAATTAGTGACATGGCTGAATTTAGAACTTAAATGTGGGAAACCATAGCTCCTTTATCCCTGCACTGCATGATGCTAAAATCAGAAACCCCCTGGAAAGTTACTATCCCCACTAAATTGTCTACATGACGTTGGCCCTGTCAAAAGATGATGGAATGTTCTCTGTGCGTGGTGGGTCTGGGTCAATCTGATTAGCCACAGGTAACAGCCATCCCCCAGTTCCATTTCAGGAAGAGACTAAGATTGCTTCTTTAAGAAAATATCATCTTTTAACAATTGTTTAAATAAACAGATTACTTTGCAAGTACACTTCTGATTTACTTTTCATTCAGGTAATCTTAGCTATATTTCCAGTTGCCGTGGCATGTTAGATAGTTCCTCCTTTCCTAGCTCCATAAATAATTGTTGAATTGGTTGCATGGATACATTTTATGTTTCTTTGTAGCCTCCCAAGTACCCTACTTGGGCCTTTGTGTACGATAGTGGATGGTCGAATTAAGTTGGCATGGGATTCATTCTCTCTCTCTCTTTTCTTCTTTCCCATTTTACTTTCTTGTCCTTCTCCTTGTCTTTTTATATGTCAATTTTCACCTCCTCATTCCTTATTGGAAATAATAAATCACCTTTCCAAAGCCATTTTGCCAATCACCCTAAAATTTATTTTCTGTAATTTTCCCAGCAATTTCACAGGTTCAGTACATGTCATGTTGAGCAATTTTTAAGAAAATGTCAGCCCTTATAAAGCTCAGCCTTTTAGAGTTAAGGAAATGTGTTAGCATTATTGATAGAAACCAGTTTTCATGGCCAATTTTAGCTCATTTGGCTATTCATGCCATCAGATAAGTAAATAATTCTACTGAGCAAGCCAGTCACATCTGTTCTCCCTCGTACATCCAGAGGTTCAGCAAGGAGAATGTAGAAAACGATTTTCTTAGCTTGTAGAGAGACTGGAGTAGGCATTATCCCACATCACATAGCACTGACTAATGACAACTTGAAGTGCTGGATACATTCTACTTCCATTCCTAGATAGGTTTAGAGACAGATGACTTACCTAACCTCACAAAAGGAAAACGAGTTTGTATGTGTATAGACTTGTTGTCAAAATACAAAAGAATTCCATAAATTGTTATGGATTGAGTGACTTGAACAAGGATTTAAAAGGCGTGTTCACCAGATGGTTTAGAAGAAATACAAACGTTTTTGAACTTCACTGTCAATATTGATTGATTTACTGTTTGCAGAGTCTTTTTTTTTTTTTTTTTTTGGTCAACTGAGACCTCGAAGACTCTCCAAACAATAACATTTTGTGTTCATGGTGCTTTATAGTTTATACATCACATCCCCACTTTCTTGTTTAATTATCATGAAAACCATATAAATAGAGGTGCCATTTTTACATGAATAACATACAGATATGAGATGGATGTGTTTTACTAAAAATTCCCCAGGGAATTTTGACTTTGGTATTATAGGACCTTAAGAATTTTGGACTTTACTTGGCTGGGCATGGTGGCTCAGACCTGTAATCTCAGCACTTTGGGAGGCTGAGGCAGGCAGATCACTTCAGGTCAGGAGTTCGAGAGCAGCCTGGCCAACATGGTAAACTCCGTTTCTACTAAAAATACAAAAATTAGCCAGGTATGGTGGCATGCACTTATAATCCCAGCTACTTGGGTGGCTGAGGCAGGACAGTCACTTGAACCCGTGGGGCAGAGGTTGCAGTGAGCCGAGATTACACCACTGTACTCCAGTCTGGGAGATAATGCAAGTCTGTCTCCAAAAAATAAAAATAAAAATAAAAATTTGGAGTCATTGTGAGATATACATACATATATATACACCTACATTATATATATATGTGCACATATATATATGTTTGTGTGTGTGTATATATATATTCTCACACATTTATCACCAAATAGGCATATTTGAGGTTTGTTCTCCCCAGCCAGGTAAGGTAATATCGTGGGAAAAGCACGGATTTGGCATTTTAAATCCTGATTCTATCATATTAGCAGTATGGTCTTGCATTAGTTACTAATCTCCCTGCATCTCATTTTCTCATCTAATAATAATAATAATTGTTCTACTCTTAGGAGTACATTACATAATGTAGATAATGTGCCTGAGATGGAATAACCATCAGAAGAGGCCATTTCCTACCCAGATTATTTTGTACAAATGCATCTAGATGGTCTTTCCCAATCTCTTTGTTAATGAATGGCACCTTTTGAGTGATAACCAGTTAATGTTGCTCTCTGTGGCCTTTGGGAAAGAGAAAAGTAACTGGTTTATGCCAAAATTAAACCTGGAACTCTAACCTAATGAACAAATAGCAAAGAAGGCAGATCAATTGCAGATGTGAGGTGATTCATCATTTAGATCCTAGAGGTGTGTCTTGAGACTCAACTCTCTCCCTCATATCTTTGAGACACCAGTGTGAGCTTGGACCCCTCTAAACATTCAGATCTATTCCTATTGCAGCATAATTGTGATTCAATTCACTCACTTAGTGCAAAGGCAAGAAACTTAAGCTATTAAACAATTTGAACAACTATGGAATACACTAGATTCCATCTTGAGTTTTGTCTTGCTGATTAAAAACCCATACTAAAAGAGAAGTTTGATTGTAGAAAGAACTGACATGAATTCTTTGGAAGAAAGTTTAATAGAAAAAGTTATCTCTCTAATTTATTGATGGCTGTGAGGAATTACGGGTGAGATTTTAAACATCAGTGGGAATATAACAGAGGTATTACTGAGTGATGATATTGTGAGTGATTTTTTAAATCTTTAGTTCTTTGTGCTTCTCCATATTTCTTTCAATAAAAAATATGATGAAGGGGACAATCAATGAATCAATCAGTACATATGAGAAAGAAAGACTATTTTATGATTACTTTTGGGATAGAATAAAACACCTTCCCTGAATTCTTAAGAATTGCATTTAATGGAGAGCATTTTTGTCCTATCTATGTTCTGAGCCTTTTTGCTCAGAAGTTAGATTTTCTTTTCCTGAAGCAGCTCTTTCTGCCCATCCATGGATCTCATCAGCACAATCTGCAGGGTT
This sequence comes from Macaca nemestrina, assembly GCF_043159975.1. Taxonomy (NCBI): domain Eukaryota; kingdom Metazoa; phylum Chordata; class Mammalia; order Primates; family Cercopithecidae; genus Macaca; species Macaca nemestrina. The sequence goes on along the minus strand of NC_092126.1, from coordinate 57,727,680 downwards.
TGTATGCAGCTGGCTTTCCCTGTTTTTACTTTTGAATGGGTGGCTTATTTCTTTCCAGCATTTTTTTTTTTTTTTCTGATTGACCCAAAATGGGTGCAGATGTGGTAAGCACATGCTGAAAGTTGTTGAATATTATTTTCACCCTTACGAAAGGCTTGAGATAAGCAGTTTCAGATTGTGTGAATTTTTAATTCTGCAGTGGGCTTCCAACAGTGGTTCTGTTGCCAGTGATAACAAAAACCAGGGAGAGACCTTGGGAGGTAAACCACAGACTTAGTTCCCAAGAATTGAAGACCTCATATGTTCCTTGGTATGCGATCTTGTGAAATGCAGAGGTATAAAATGAAGTTTTGACTTTCAAAACTGGTCCTAGGGACCAAATCATGATGTACAGTATTTTCCCTATATGTTTTAGTGCATACTTGTAGAAATTGGCTTCTGTTTTTTTCTTATTTACAAGAAAGATCGTCTTTTTGTGCCATTTCTGAATTTTGAATTTTCTCTTGGTTCTTTCTAACACCTTTTTGTTAGTGGCATGTTATATTGAAGAGCCATTATACTGGGAGTAAAAAAAAATTTGCATGTTTCTCTCTTGTTTTGTGAAACAAGTATATACTGTAAATATATAATTGCTGAAAAATAAGGATAATATTATCTTCTACCTAACTTTTGCACACAATAGCTATTCACATTGCTCAAAAGTTGTTTTTCAATACTTATGGAAAACGTTTAGTTAAACAGAGTTAGCTTGACTGTATGTATTTTTTTAGTATGGGGTCTAAAACTGTTAATTCCAGAGGTCCTAGGAGGAAAGTTTTCATATTCCAACAGAAGAATTTTTTTTTTTTTTTACTGGGGAAATTAATGACTTATTTCTTGATAGAGGATCATCAAGGAATGGATTGAATTTGTATATTTCCTTTTATTTCTGGTAAATACCAAATTATAAGAGGCCATTGTTTTGAGCTACACTCCTACACTAGACACCAACAGATCAGACTAAAAATCAAAATGGAGTCGCTCACGCTGCGGTTCCACATTAACAAACCAAAACTGACTTGTTATCTAACCTTTGGAGAAGCCCAAAAGAGGAGATAACGGCTTAATTTCCCAGATTGGTTTCAATCTACAGGATAATGAAGTTCCCTCTACCTTTAATCTTTAAAGGGAAGGTAACCTCTAGTACCCTGATTTTAAGCAACCAGTTATTTCTCTATTGTTTCCCTGTTCCTGCCTTACAAGGGAAATAGCTTTGAAATGACCAGTCACATTTTGTTCTATATTTCTGCTTTCTTCAGTTCTTCTTTGTCTATAAAACCAACCTCTTCCTCTCAGCTTATTGGAACACTTATTCTATTTTATGGAATGAAGTGTTGCCCAATTCTAAAATTGCAATAAAGCCAATTGAGATCTTTAAGATAAATTTGTTGTAGCTTTGTCTTTTGACAGATCTAAGCACACAAGGGCTAGATTAATGCACTCATTCATTTCCTTATTTAACAAAAATATATTGAGTGCTTTCCACATACCAGGTACTTTGCCAGGGCCCAGGGATACAGAGGTCAGTTACAAAAACAGTCTCTGTCATATTGTTTGCAGACTAGTGTAGAGATGGACAAGTTAGCTGTTGCAGTAAGAGCGCATTAGCGGAACACCTGAACCTAGATTTGGGGGTCAGGAAAGGAATTCGAGAGGAAAGGTGAACTGGGAAATAAATATAAATTATTCAAGCCTGTGTGTATTGAGAAAGAGAAAGTGGCAGTGTGTGCATGTGTTTGTATGTTATGGAAGAGAAACAGACAGGCATGGGGAGAGAGAGAATGTGAGCACAGACTAATAGCTTAAGTCTACATTTGGAATGTATTAAAATACACTGAAAGCTGATGGAAACTCATTCCGTGATCGTCATTAGGCTCTTGCAAGCTTACTGGCCAGTTTCAAAGTTTGCTTTCTTGGAACACATAAAGATAATTTAATAAATTTTCCGTTCGGGGTAGGAGAAAGTTAATAGACCACTAAAAGGGCCTAATTTCCCTCCCCGGATTAGATTACTCAGACTTAAAATAGGGCATCTAAGATGCAGATGCCATGTTTAAAAGTATACTCCGTGCAATCCCAGAAGAACAAAGTTTTCCAGAAAGCATTCGTGTTTGGTCAATGTACTAAGACTAATTTCTCAAGAACCTCACACCTAGGTTTCAGGTAAAAGGAAAAGGAAAAAGTCGTGATGATTCTTTTTCCTTCTCAGCCACATTTTTCAATGCATTAGATTGTTTGGTTTGGTGCAAGGATCAAATCTATGTTGTAAGAGGAAAACCAGATGATCTTTCAAAATGCAGCTAAAATTTCTTCAGCCAACTCAAAATGAATGAGTCATGTTGACATCATACTAGGAAGTCATGTCTTAAGCTAAATTCCTAATCCTTACACGATACTGTTTTTAATCCTTTGGCCTATCTCTTGAATTATTCAGTTGGACTGTTGTGCAGTGTTATTTCTCACACATTTCAGAGCCCAAGTGGACTTCCTGATGGAACTGGATTTTACATGCCATGATGCCTCCTTAGCATTTTGTAGAAAGAAATAAGATCCAATCCAGTTTCAAAACACCCTGGTTTGGGAAGATTCTGAAGTTTCCTAAGACCTTTAAAATGCTTCAATTTCCATTCAAGGATGGCAGCATGAATTAATTATTCAAAAGACAAAGGATGCCTCTAAGTGATCCTTCAAATTTGGGATTTATTAATTAATTCAAGAGATGTTTACTGAATGCTTATTATGCACCAAGCACTCTTCTAGGTATTGCAGTGTGGCTGAAATCCTAGACATACCCAGTGCTGAGTCAGAATTTCAATATTATAAGACACACTCCACTGATCAATATATAGTAATAAAAAATAAATAAAAATAAAAAATTCCATCGATTAAGTATTTCAAATGTGTGAGAGACAATCAAAATCTTGACTTTGCCCCTCAGTAGCTATGTGACCTTCAGCTTCTTTTCTTGAGCTGCCGTTTTCACATTTCTTAATTGTGTCCAACAACTGCTTTCATGAGAGGAATGGAAGAGATTGGCTGTGACAAGTCAAATGCAAAGGGAGTTGCTTTGAGGGCCCTCAACTTGCACTGTTCACCTGTCAGGTTTTATCTTCCAGGGGTCAGCCAAGTCAGTGGGAAGCCTATGACATTCCCCTGGGTCACTTAGTGAACTCCTACTCTTTCATCAGGCCTCACTTGAACACAACTTCCTCCACAAGCCTTTCCAGACATCTTTGGTGAGCATATGTGCCTTATATGCATTTCTAGAGTGTCCTGTCTATCTGTATCATAGCATTTGTCACAATTTAATGTGATGGATGTCTGTTCTGTCTTCTATCTTCCTACAAGAGTCTATGCTTCAAAAGGGCAGAGAATGAGTGTATTCTGCTATCTATTTTAGTTCCAGTATTTAGAAGGGTCTATTTGTTATTGTTGAATAAATTAATGAATGCATACCTGTATCCCACAAGCTAAAGAGAAATTTATGAATGAGATAAAGAAGCATATTGGTCTACATTGTTAGGCTTGTACTTGTATACATGTAATTTCAGTTAAGCCTCAAAATGACTCTAAATGGTGGAAGGACAGACATTTTGATGCTTGTCTGCTGATGAAAATGAGGTTCAGAGGGTAAAAGGATATTTCTGTGTTTGCAGAGCTAGAAAGTCAGAAGAGTAAAATTGGAACCCAGCTCAGTCTGATGCCACATCCTTTGTTGTTTCCATTAAATCACAGAATTTCTTAGTACTTAGAAACTATTCTGGAACTCACAACAAAGGCAACTGGGAAAGGAGTCGCCTGGAATTTGATCTCTGTAAAAGCCTTTTCATTTAGTTTATTTTTCATTTTTATCTGTTGCTTTGCTCTTATCAAACACAGATAAATAGCAGCTGCTACTGGTGCTGTTGATTGCAATTTCTGATTGAAAATGAAATCTTGAGCATCTGTTCTCTCCTTTTATATTTTACTGTGAGAGAAAATCTATTTTTTTTCAAAAGGTAATTCATACACGTGATAAAAATTTAAACAATATAAAAACTATTTTTAAAAAACATATACTCTGAGTATTTCTGTGTACTTTGTTTTCATCACTAATATATCTTTAAGATTATTCCATATTGGTACATAAAATACATATTTCATTATTTTAATGATTACATGTTACTTAATTTGATTTGTGACACATAAATGGCAGTTTAACAATATAATAATCATAGAACGAGTAATCTAACAGAAGTTGCAATGTTTTACCAGGTGAGCGCTACACTGTTATTTAAACACTAGACAGTTAAATCAAGCAATGTGACTGCTAAAAGTAGAATTCCCATAGAGTAGGAAAGTACAATTTATTTTTATATTAAAAGCAATAAATGTATTTAAAAATTTCAGTCCCTTATTGTGAATCACTTGTGGCCAAGTATCACTTAGAATAAGAATTCTAGAACTAAAAGTGTCTTTAGAGGTCGAGTACAGTAGTTGTAAGGAACACTGTGTGTGTGTGTGTTTGTGTTTGTGTGTGTAAGACTATTTAGAAAAGTAAGCTTATATAAAGATACAATAATGTCTTGTTTATTGAGTATCTACTTTGAGTCTGGCATATCATCAACATTTTATGTTGTTATCTTATTGCTTACAATCTTAGGGATAGGTACTCTTATCATTTTTATTTTAGAGGTGGGAAACAGAAACGCAAACTCTTTCTGATTCCAAATCTCATGTTTATAACCATAGCACATTCTTTTATCTACTAGATTTACTAAAATAACTAAATTCCAGAAATAGTCTCAGAACCCACCTACTTAGCCTCAATCTTCAATCTTGGAGGTCCCTGAAGGGGCTCCTCCAACCTTTAAAGTTTTTCACAACATGTTTTTACTGTTGTTGCAGAGTCCATGTCAGGGTTAATAATCAGCCACTACTTACTGAAAACTGTACCAGTTTTGAAAATACTAAAGTACTTCTGAACCATATAGTAAATAACCCTCTATGACACAGCTACTCTCTAAGACTGACTGGTTGTCGTGGATTGAATGGTATTCCCAAATTTTGTATGTTAAAATTCCATTCCCCAGGACCTCAGAATGTGAGCATATTTGGAGATAGATCTTTAAAGAGGTTAAAATGAGACTGTTAGGGACGTATCCTAATCCAATATGACTGATATCCTTATAAGAAGAGGAAGATATACCAGGGATGTGTACCAACAGAGGAAAGATCGTATGAGGACACAGTCAGAAGGCAGCTGTCTGCAAGCCGAGGAGGGAGTTCTGAGGAGAAATTAAACCTGTAGACACCTTGATCTTGGACTTCTAACCTCCAGAACTGTGAGAAAATAAATTTCTGTTGTTTAAGCCACCCAGTCGGCAGTATTTTATTATGGCATCCCTAGGAGACTGATACACTTGTTTCTCTCATAATCTGGAAACTAAAGAGGTTCCTGGCACACACCAGAGGCCTCCCCAAGCGAACTTACTCTGGTTGGTTACTCCATGTGACTGTGGACATTTTGCTTGTTTTCAGCAATCTATGCTGTAATGAATGTTCTTGTACATATGTCTATATATTCATCTGGAGATATATTTTAATATACATTTCTAGAAATAAAATTGCTAGGTGGGTTAGCTTAGAAAATAACTTCATGTATTTTAACATTCTTCACAAAATACCTTTAAAAATTCATCTGGGCAAAGCTACACTTGTGAAAGACACTTATGTATTTGTTGTGCTCATTTTGGTTTCTTCTTGATGCTAATAGCTGCCTTGCCTTTGAAAGGAGAAAAAGTTTCAAGGTAGAAAATATTTCAAATGTGTTAAGTAGAGGTTTGAAACATCCCATAACCCGCTAAATGAAGCCCAAAGCCACAAAGGGCAGAAAGGTCTAGGCAGCTCTGGTAATGACTTTAAGTGGGAGCAAGGCTGCAGAGCACCATTGCTGAGAATAAAGGTTTAACATAATGCCTTTCTCCTGGGCATCCTTTGCCCACAAAACTTATCCATAATGACAGTTTACATTTTGTTCATTCCTTCAGGAATAATTACTGTGCCTCCATGTGGAAGCTTTCTCATTCCAAAGAAGCAGGATCATCCATCATATTAACGTGATATGGTTTTGCCAGACGCCAGATGAATTAGCAAATGTTATTCAACATACACATTCATCGGTTCTGACTAGTGCTTAAATAAAATCATAAGGACATATCTTTGGAAAATACTGGTGGGCATTGACAATATTTTAAAAATTGTCCAGATAGGTATATTATTCTCTTAGTCACTTAAAACATTCAGAATTATATTAACTTTTGTCAAAAGATGGCTCTTCTTTAACACAAATTGAAAAAGGCCAGAGACAGAAATTCTCCAAATTGAGGATATATCAGAATCACTGAGGGTATGTTAAAACACAGATTACTGAGGCGAGGCGCTGTGGCTCATGCCTGGAATCCCAGCACTTTGGGAGGCCCAGATGGATCACCTGAGGTCAGGAGTTCAAGACCAGCATGACCAACACGGCAAAATCCTGTCTCTACTAAAAATACAAAAATTAGCCAGGCACGGTGGCGGGCACCTGTAGTCCCAGCCACTCAGGAGGCGGAGGCAGGAGAATCACTTGAATCCAGTGGGCAGAGGTTGCAGTTAGCTGAGATTGAGCCACTGCACTCTAGCCTGGGCGACAGAGAGAGACTCTGTCTAAAAAAAAAAAAAAAAAAAAAAAAAAAAACAAACCAAAAAAACCAGAAAACCAAACACAGATTACTGGACCTTACTCCAAAATTTTAGACTGAATAGGTCTGGAATGGGCACATGGTTCTGCATTTTTAATAAGTTTTCAGTTGATGCCAATTGATGCTTCTAGTCTGGGGAGCACACTTTGAGGATTGCTGTTCTTGGAAAGTCTTTTACAAGATTTAAGTCACATATCAATCACCTAGATATCTTTTGAAAATACAGATTCAGATCCAGTAGGTCCTGGGTGGTGCTCAAGAGTCTGCTGTTTTTTTGTTTTTTGTTTTTTTTGAGACGGAGTCTTGCTCTGCTGCCCAGGCTGGAGTACAGTGGCATGATCATGGCTCACTGTTACCTTGAACTCCTGGGCTCAAGGGAAGATTCTGCATTTTGACAATCTCCTGAGAGATGTCACTGGTCCACGGGCCACACTTTGAGTATCAAGTGTGTTTCAATGTATAGTGTATTTTAGTTGTTTGACAATTTAGGGATTTTCTGATTAAAAGATAAAGGTAATTTTAAAAATATGCATGACTTTCCCCACTTTCTTGCAGTTTCTCTATTGAATGCTGAATGCCTTGAAACTGACTGCTTTTTAATGTAACTTGGCTCATGGTTCTCTCACCCAGAAAATATGACAAATTTGACCTATACTTTCCACCTCCCAATGTTGCTGAGGCCCGGTTTGATATGTTTTCAATTGCATGCTCAGAAATAGAAACTGGAAACAACACGTCTTTACTCATTGAGATTTAATTCTTTACTCATATGCAGAGTAGACAAGTAATTTACCTAGGACACAAAACCCAGGGCAGGTATGCTACTTGCTCTCTAGTTGCTTAGGAGAGGCAACACGGTAGGAGTGGATTCTAAAGACTGTGTAAGGGAAGGAAGGAGATAACCTTGATTATCTGGTGATGATAACAGTTTTCTAGAAATAGGGTGTGGCCTAGGTAGAGGTTTAGAGTCCAGGGTGGGGGCAATTACCCATACACAGTAGCTAACTTCTCTAGCACAGACTTTTGAGGTAAGAAAGTGGAAGTCTTTCAGTTTCATGAGGCCAAGTGTCATAGGAGGACCTCACACGTCTGTCATCAGTTTCCAGCATCGATTCCTCTGTCCTATCACTTCACCTACCAGTGTACATCAGTTCAAATTGGGGTCAGTAGGCTCCAAGGAATTGAATCACAGAACCACAGAATCTCAGAGTTGAGAAGAACCTTCTGGCTTTTTCTCCTCTGAAACTGTGATTCAGCTCTCATGAAACTCCAAGTAGATAGTTTCATAATCCATCTCTAAGATAATATCTCCTAGATATCAGAACACATTCAAAATATGAGGATCCTTTGAGGAGTATTAAGACACCTCAAAACTGAACTAAAATTTGGAATCAATAAAATCAAATAGTGTTGGAAGGGATGAGAAGTTTTGTGGGACATTTCACCCAACTATGGAAGAGTATGCAAACTAATTTGTTCTGCTATGAATGTTGCAAATGTTAGCCCCAGATTTTCTAAGCTGGCATTAGATTCAAACATTCTATGTATTGTACACAGATCTGCTTAGACTGCATGTCACAATTTTTGGTTTGGTAAATATAATCAACATAACTACAGAGTTCTTCCCAAGGGCAGCAACCTTTGTCCCTGGAGAGTCACGGTCCCCTGGTGATATGACAGGGCTGTGATAGATTGTCTAGCCAGCTCTCCTGGCTTTGGCCTCTGCGCTGAACTGCCCACTCTCTTTGAGGACTTCAAGCTTTAGACTTGAGCACTTGGCAACCTTTCTGAGCCTCACAGCATATAAAAGCCACAATATTTGTGACCTTGGAAAGAAGGCTAGCCTGTAGTGTTGCAAAGAATTAAATACATTTTGTTTTAAAAGGATATAATTGTATTACTTTTAAACACCATGGGTAAATCACTTCACCTCTTTCAACTTGAAACAGACAATGAAAGTTTAGGAGACTCAAATCCACTCCCTAAATCTGAGTCCCTACAACTGTCCTGCCTTTGTTGCCCTTTCTAAAACTGTCTAACCAAATCTAGGCAGATAATCTCTTTAAGTTCAACATTTTCCTGTGCGTATAATAAAAATTTTATTAATTATTTATTCTGTGATTAATAGATTATTTATTTCGTGACCATTTATTGAACTCTACTACGTTTCCCTGTACCCAAAATGTTAGACACAAAGAAAATGAATGAGGCATGGCCCCTGCCCTGCAGAAATTCACTGTTTAGTAGAGGAGATAAGCATTCATTTTTCATTCACTCATTCCAAGAATGTACACTGAATTTCTATCATGCCCCCACCACTGTTCTAAGCACTAAGGAACTTAACTTTTAGTAGTGGTGGTAGGGATGGGGAGAGGGAGAAGATAGATAATAATCAAGTAAACAAGCAAATGGCATAGCATCAGTAAAAATACTAAAAATCAGGGTAATGGAACAGCGTGTTCAGATAAGGCATTTCTTAGTGGGTGACAACACCAATGAGACTTGAATGATAAGAAGGATCAGGTCATGTGATGATCTGGAAGAAAAGTATTCCAGGTGGTAAAAAGGTCTAGAGTCCAAAACAAATAACCTGTATTCCGGAGAGGGAAAGGAGATGGAGGGTGAAGGAGTAATGACATGTAATGACAATGAGAAGAGATAAATGATAAGAGAAAAGAAAATATAAACTGCTTTGGAAATACGGGCATGTGTAACTGTCTGGAAAGGGTAGAGGGATGTGGGGCCATGTCATGGGGTGAGGTGGTTTTGCAAAGAGTCCTTGAGAGCAGGCACCAGTAATCTTTTATCTAGGATGCTTCTAAGATTCTTGCCTAAGGAGGTGGAGGAAATGAATAAAAAGGGAACCAGGCTTGGGGAGTGGGATGGAGAGGGGAATACAGTCTAACAGCTCTTTCTAATTTTATGCATTCTCATAGATGAAAATATCTAAAAGGAATTTACATGCCTAGAAAAACAACTTTGTAATAATTGTACACGATTAGATATACTTTGGCTCAGTTTTATTTTGAGTGATCACAAATTCCAACTTAGTAAAAAGTCCGCGTTGATGAGATTTTTATGTAGTCATGCCCTTTAGTCTAGAAAATTGAGATCTATGCCAAAAAAGCTTTTTCCTTATCAAGCGTATTGATTTATATGTCAATTTTTAAAGACTATTTATGTGTGTGCACTGTGTATTTTTTCATTTTAACAGAGATGTAAGGGAATAAGGCATAATTCCCTTATTATAGTAGTAATAAGGGAATAATAGTAATAGTACTCAATCATCTTGACTGGTCCTTTCTGATGAGAACTGGAAAGTCTCTACAAATGTTATTTACTCTGTGGCTGGAAAAATTTTAACAATATTGATGTTTAAAAATAAAAAGAAATTGAAAACACTATGGGCTTAAAACATAAGTTCTGGAACACTCTCTCTCTCTCTCTCTCTTTCTCTCTCTGTGTGTGTGTGTGTGAGAGAGAGAGAGAGAGTGCACAAGGGAGAGAAATAGATGGAAGCTGAGACAGATACAGAGAGATTGTGTTTTTTGAAGAGAACAAATGATCCAGGTGTGCCGTGGGTTGCCCCATGGATCTTATTGTTCCTATTTTTAGACCCCTCAGCATACCTGGGGCTTTATGAGTGAAAAACAAAATGTAGTGGAACTCATTTAGTGTCACCTGAAACCATGTGATATAGTCAAACTTCCCTTTCATATTCTGAGAAAAACATGATTCGAGATTTTAAAATCTTCTTGGCATCTGTCCCCTCACCTTTATAAGTGGAACCAAGGACAAAGCTAGTGTTTTTTGCTGCTAGCTCTGACAAGTGAGGGCATTATAAAATAGATTTTATAATTACTTAAAAAAATGCAAAATTCTATACTTTTCTTTGCATCCCTAGGCAGTCCCCTCCCAAAACTTTATTTTTAACTAAGATGATTTCAAAGCTTGGTATTTTCAAGAATTATAGTAGTGTTTGTGTTCTTTAAAAAATAAATTATATTTCTATGCATCAGCAAAGGTTAGAAAAGTATGTAATATTTTCTCTCATGTTTTATCTTTTAATGGAAAGATTAGAATAATAGTACTTCAAATTGAACTTGGATAGCATTTTTAACCAATTTTTTTAGAAACCATATTTTTGTTCTATCTTTTTTGTACACATTTGAATTACTCTTAAAATATCAAATTCACTATATTTCCCAGAGGTTTACCTCACGGAGAATGGAGCATTTTGCTGTTAAACTTGCCTAGTGGCTGAAATTGTTCAAAGCAATTTGTCCAAGGTTGCACCTGAATTAATGTGGTGAATGGATTGTGCATTACGTTACTTTTTAAAATTCAAGACACAATGCAACTTTTTCAGTTATTTAGGACCAGCATTAAGGTATAAGCAGAGTAAATGATGTGACATATGATTTGAGGAGAAATGCTGAGAGACACCCTTTTCCATTTACTTTCCGTTTCTTCCTCCTCAGGGCCTAAACTTTCTCTCTAAGAAAGACTTTGTGTCTAGAAGTATGAGGGCAGAATGCAAATACCTGTTTAAGGGGTTAAATGCAAGGCAACGATTAAACTGTGACTCTTCTGGGTAAATGTATTTATCAGATTACCTAGCAAGAACTTGGGGATGGGGGGAAAATATTACCAAGTATTTACGAGATAGTGGAGGAGGAAAAAGCCCTGATTTTCTTGCTCCAATTTTCTTATCCATAATGTGTATGAGGAGTTGGAGAGCTTTAAAGGGACACAAGGATTATTTAAGTGCCCGGCAAGCTTAGTTGGTAAAGCATGAAACTCTTTTTTTGTGTTTATCTGTTCATTTATTTGTGTATTTATTGAGACAGGGTCTTGCTCTGTCACCCAGGCTGGAGTGCACTGGAGTGATCACTGCAGCCTCAACCTCCTTGGTTCAAGCTATCCTCCTGCTTCAGCATCCTCAGTAGCTGAGACCAGAGGCATGAGCAACCATGCCCAGCTAATTTTCTATTTTATTTTATTTTTAGTAGAGACAAGGTCTCACTATATTGCCCAGGCTGGTCTCCGACTCCTGAGCTCAAGTGATCCTCCCTCCTCAGCCTCCTAAAGTGCTGAGATGAGATTACAAGTATGAGCCACCATGCCCAGCCTTTTATTTTTACTTATGCAACTAGTAGAAAGATGAAGCCTCCTTGTCTGTCCATCGGACTCAATTCTTCTGGATACTTTTCTGCACCTCTCCATATTTGTTCCATTTCTCAGAATGCCCTTTCTGACCCATGCCCCAGCTTCCTAATGAACTTCTATCTTTGAATTTCAGCTCAAATGCTGCTTGTTTCTTGAAATCTTCTCTGACTGATTCATTTCCTCCTTTCTGGAAGGAGTGTTTGCATATCTCCTTACAGAGCATCATGTGTGTCTCTGTTGTGGTTAGCTTTTCTTACGATGATTTGTTTGGGTCTCTTCCTTGCCATATTCTGAGCTAGCATAGGATCCTATATTACTTTCTGGAGGACCTGGCAAAGTTATTCAATAAATGCAGAATAAATGCATTGCAGTTCTTGCTCTTGTGTGTTTCCCAAATTGTTTATCTTCTGTATTTGAAGTTAAACATTGCTAGATCATCTTCCATTTAAATACTTGTAATTTTTTGTTTAATTTTTAGTTATGCTTTTTTTCTATTAGTTTGTCACATTCTTTATAAAATAAAAATTATATGTGTAGTATAATATTATATTAATCACTGTCCTCCAATCCTCCAATCCATGCTACCCCATGCCCCTTCCTTATCTTCCTTATCCACTTGAAAACCCACAACTCATAACCTCTTTCACTGACCAGGTTCTACTTCTCTCTACATTACAAGAGATTCTTTTTTCAACATGCCCTTCATCTCATTCATTCTGTATATATTGGGCTACTATTGCGCCGAGTTTCTCCTCCTTTCTGTATCTTCAGTCACTCCAGTGAATTCTTCCCCTCCGCAGGTAGATACATCTCAAATCTCTTTAAATAAAAAACTATCTCTTAACCCACACATGTTCCAATATCTCTGTTCTTCCTCCTTCTCTATGCAATAAAATAATCATTACCTACAGCCTTAATCTCACTTTCTATTGACTCCTGAAACTAATGTATCACCTATGGTCATTGCTAAGGCCAATATTCATTTCAGTCTTTAATCTTACTTTTACTCTCAGCTGCATTTGACTATTTTGGGCATGGCCTTATTTTTGGAACTTTCTTCCTCCTGGATGTTTTATATATCCATGTCTCTTCGTGATTTTCTACTTACAAATTGCCATCCAATCTTTTGAGTCAACTCTATGAGTTCCTCTTTTCCTATTTGCTGCTTAAGTGTTAATATTTTCCAAGGTTCTGTTCTTGGCTTTCTTCTCTTCTCACTTTGCATATCCTCCACAGGTAATTTTCTTCATATACAGGACATCAACTACCAACTGTGCTGAAGCTGGTGCTGAAGCTGGTATGCCCAAATATCTGCATCCAGTCCAAATAAAACTCTGCATTCCCAAGTGCCCAATATGTGACTTGGGAGTCATTCCTCACCTTTCCCTTTTTTCATCTCTCATATCTAATGTTTCACAGCTGATGAGGAGATGGAAGCTGAAGCCAAATAGTTTCTTTCTCCCTACTTTTTCCTCCCCAAGGAAAATTGAAGAGCATTCTCTTGTGTACTCCCTTGCAGGATAAATATTGCCAAAAGTTGCTCTGGTTCAGGAGGATATATTTGGCATTAGCCTTGTGAGGCCAGTGTACATCAGTAAAGTCTTTTGAGGATGCATTTTTCCCTCAGGACTATAGGCTCCCTGGGAGATCTCCCACATATCCCTATTTTGTCTCGTCTTCTCTCCTCTCTTTGCACTCCCATACCTTTCCTCTTTCTTCTCTTTCCTTCTTTTCCTCCCTTCTCCCATCCCCATAGGTGTGAACTTTCTGCATTTTGAAGAAAGATTTATATTTTTGGGTGGACTAGACAGATCCTTCATTCTATTTTCTTGTCGATTTTTAAGATTGAACTTGCCTAGCAAAAGAAACTTCTTTTGAAAACAGGTAATTCATAAGACCTCTTGATATGGTTTGGCACTGTGCCCCAGCCAAATCTCATGTCGAATTGTAATTCCCAATGTTGGGGGAGGGACCTGGTGGGAAGTGATTGGATCATGGGGGCAGATTTCCTCCCTACTGTTCTTGCCATAGTGAATGAGTTTTCACAAGATCTGGTTGTTTAAAGGTATGTAGCACTTCCCCCTTCACTCTTTCTCCTGCTCTGGCCATGGTAAGACATGCTTGCTTCCCTTTCACCTTCTGCCGTGATTGTAAGTCTCCTGAGACCTCCAAGCATGCTTCCTGAACAGCCTGCAGCACTGTGAGTCAATTAAACCTCTTTTCTTCATAAATTACCCAGTCTCAAGTAGTTCTTTATAGCAGAGTGAGAGCAGATGAATACTGAAAACTGGTACCAGAGAAGTGAGGCATTGCTATAAAGATACCTGAAAATGTGGAAGCAACTTTGGAACTGGGTAATGGGCAGAGGTTGAAACAGTTTGGAAGGCTCAGAAGACAAGAAGATGAGGGAAAGTTTGAAAAATTTGCAGCCCGACCATTTGGTAGGAAAGAAAACCCATTTTCTGGGGACAAATTCAAGTAAAGAAGAGCAGAAAGTTAATAGCCAAAACAATGGGGAAAATGCCTCAAGACATTTCAGAGACCTTCATGGCAGCCTCTTCCATCACAGCCCTGGAGGCCTAGGAGGTAAAAAATGGTTTCATGGGCCAGGCCCAGGGTCTCGCTGCTCTGGGCAGCCTCTGGACATGGTGCCCTCCATTGTGGCTGCTTCAGCTCCAGTAGTAGCTAAAAGGGGCCAAGGTACAGCTTGGACTGTTGCTTCAGAGGGTGCAAACCCCAAGCCTTGGAAGCTTCTATGTGGTGTTGGGCCTGCAGCTGTGCAGAAGACAAAAATTGAACTTTGGGAGCCTCTGCCTAGATTTCAGAAGATGTATGAAAATGCCTGGATGAGTAGGCAGAAATCTGCTGCAGGGGTGGAGCCCTCATGGAGAACCTCCACTAGGGCAGTGTGGAGGGGAAATGTGGGGTTGGAGCCCCCATACAGAGTCCTCACTGAGGCACTGCCTAGTGGAGCTTTGAGAAGGCTGCCATCCTCCAGATCCCAGGATAGTAGATCCACTGACAGCTTGTACTGTGCAACTGGAAAAGCTGCAGGCACTCAATGCCAGCCTGTGAAAGCAGCCATGAGGGCTATACCCTGCAGAGCCGATGGGGCAGAGCTGCATAAGGCCTTGGGAGCCCACCCTTTGCGTCACTGTGGCCTGGATGTGAGACAGTGAGTCAAAGGAGATAATTTTGGAGCTTTAAGATTTTATGACTCTCCTGCTGGGTTTCAGACTTGCATGGGACCTATAGAATCTTTGTTTTGGCCAATTTCTCCCTTTTGGAATGGGGTCATTTACCCTATGCGTGTATGCACATTTTATCTTGGAAGTAACTAACTTCTTTTTGATTTTACAGGCTCATAGGCAGAAGGGACTTGCCTTGTCTCAGATGAAACTTTGGACTTGGACTTTTGAGTTAATGTTGGAATGAGATATTACTTTGGGGGTCTGTTGAGAATGCATGATTGTGTTTTGAAGTGTGAAAAGGACATGAGATTTGGGAGGGGTCAGGAGCAGAATGATATTGTTTGGCTGTACGTCCCCACCTAAATCTCATGTAGTTGAATTGTAATCCCCAGTGTTGGGGGAAGGACCTGGTGGGAAGTGATTGGATCATGGGGGCAAACTTCCCGCTTGCTGTTCTTGTGATAATACGTACTCATGAGATCTGGTTGTTTAAAAGTGTGTAGTACTTCCCCCTTTGATCTCTCTCTCTCCTGCTCCAGTCATGTAAGACATGCTTGCTTCCCCTTCACCTTCCACCATAATCGTAAGTTTCCTGAGGCCTCTGTACCCATGCCTCCTGTACAGGCTGTGGAACATTGAGTCAATTAAATTTCTTTTCTTTATAAATTACCCAGTCTCAGGTAGTTCTTTATAGCAGTGTGGGAATGGATTACTGGTTTTTGACTCAAATTCTTCAGATAGAAATAAAATGGGTCAATTTTACTTTGTTTTCTGTGTCTATATTTTTTTCTGGGAACCATGTGGAGAGCTAAGTGGCAAAAATAGGATTCAATTAATCATGGATCTCTGACCAGTATAATACTAATTCCACTATCTTTCTCCTTTTACCAGCAGCCACTAACTATTTTTGATTCTATATTCTAGTTATTTTAAAATTATCTCTTTGGTAGCTTATAAAAATGATCACTTTTTTTTGGTAGCCCTTTCATCAAGAGATACAGTCTATTTCTCCACTCTTTAATTCTGGGCTGGACTTGTGACTTGCTTTTGCTCATAGAATGAGACTGACACATACAACAGTGTGCATTCTGAGGCTGGATCTCAAGAGACCTTGCATATTTCTTCTTGATCTCTTGTAGCCTCCACTGTACGAACAATGCCTGATCATTCTTGTAGAGGATGAGAAACCACAGGGATCAAAAAGGAGCTGTTCCAGCTGAGCCCTTTAGCTTAGCCAGCTCCCACCTGACCAGCTATTAATAGTCAACCACAGATGTATGAATCAGCAAGTTGAGATCAGGTGAGCCTGGCCCAGATCAGCAGAATTCCAACCCAGACCATACTGATGGCCTGCAGAGTCTTAAGCTAAATCCGGGTTTCTCAACCTTGGTAATATTGACATTATGTACTGAATAATTCTTGGGGAGGAGGGGTACTTTCCTGTGCACCATAAAATGTTTAGCAGCATCCTTGGCTTCTAATAACTAGATGACTACAGCATCCTCACCCCTACTGTGACAACCAAAAATGTCTTTAGACATTTCCAAATATATCACCCACTTCCCCACTTCACTGGTTGAGGACCAATCAGCTAAATAAGTGGTAGTTGCTTTAAATCTATAAGTTTTGGGGTGTTTTTTTGTATGCAAAATGCTAATTAATACAGATCCCTTTTTTCTAGCTCTACTGACATTTTCTTACATTAGGTTCCTATAACTTAGCCACCTGTTCTGGCTGTGATCCTCTCAATATATTCCCTTTCTCATTATATGATTCAGAGTTTTTTCTACTATCTTAATTGATCATTCTCAATAGAAAACAACAAAAACATGAGTAAAGCAAGAATAAATAACAATGACCAACATGTCTTTTATGACCGTAAAGTGTGCATTAGTTTTCAAACTAAAATTAGTAGTTATCTTCTAAAAGTATAGTCTAACCATTAATTTATCATAAAATGTTATGGCAAGCTAATGGAATCATTTTTTAGTCCAAAGGAAAGTCGGATGGCCATGAAACCAATAATTTGGTAGCAGAGACATCAATGGATCTATAAGTCTGTCACTGCATATGCCAAATTTTTGGTATGTATTGCATTCCTTATTATTTAAGTCAATATATATGAACTAAATCTGATTGTTTGAGGTTTTGTAATATTTTCTCTTAAATATTTTGTAATATTGACAATAATATCATTGTCTTAAAATAATAACATTAAATTAATTTGAATATATTTCATAATATATACCTTTGACTAAATCAGTGTGGATTTCTCCCAGTCCAGCCCATATTAATGAAATTCTATTATGTCTTTGCTATATCTATCTGTAGAATAAGGAAAAATAATTTTCTTTTAACCCTTAGTCTAGCCTCCTTCATTTCTAGCTAGCTAGCTAGCTATCAATCAATCATATGTCAAGGAATCAATTTCCTAGATGCTCCAAGTATTTATAAACTTTATCTTGCATACCAGAAGTGGGGGAATTAGGTAGTTTAGAGGTTATTTATGCTCTATGTCACTTCCGTTTTATATGCATACTTACAAGCAGAAGACATGTTATAAATTTTCTTCTTCTGACTCTGAGACTCCATTATACTTGCTTAGGTTCTTGAGAAACAGGAGGATGCCCTCTTGAGGTAGTTATTAGTGCTGTACTCTTAAATGTTTCCCCTGGGCACATAGTATCATACTTTTCATCCTCATTGTGGCTGAGTGAGGCCCTGTGATTGGTTCTGAATAATAAGTTATAATCAAAAAGTAGCATGTGATATTTCCAGGGCAATCATTTAATAGCCAAGGTGAGAACCTTCAGAATTCTTTTTTCTCTCATTTTAATGTTTGTGATGGTAAGTGTTCCCTGAATGAATATTACGAGCAGAGTAGGTGAATGTATAGATTGAACAAGAAACAAGACTTGATTACTTTAAGTCAATAAGATTTTGTCACTGCAGCATAATGTGGCTTTTCTTGCCTGATAATATCTTTATTTCTGCAAAGTAATTCTTCAGAAATCTGCCTTTTCTCCTAATGGTAAATTTGTTTGGACAAGTAAGAAGATCATCTGAAGGCCCCCACTGATTCTTTAGCCAGTAGTCTAGAGGCTCCATCTTGGTCTTCTTTGGTATATTTGAAAGCACACCTAACCTGCCGGCCTACCTTTCTGTCCATTTCCACAGGTTTATAAAGGCTCCTGAAATCTTGAAAATGTCTTAGACAAATGTCCATCATCTAAAACTCTATACCTAAAGAAGTACAATGGAGAAATTCTGCCCCCACCATCAACTTTTGTTTTTTTTTTAGTTTTCAAAATCCTTTCCCTTTACCTAACAAAAATTTCTAAAATTCCAGTCTGTTTTACCTTTTCTTGAAACAGGAGAGGAGAGAATAATATTTATCTCCTTTTTTGACCCCAAATTTAATAAACACCCTTTCTTCTTCCTTCAGTCTTTTTATTTCTGTTAGCTATCTATCAGTGTGACTTTGATCTTGATACCTGACATGTCCTTTCACCTAGAAAAGGTGAAAGTAAGATGGGGATAGGGATTGGGGTAACAACAGGTGCTTTTTCTAACATTTTCTACTGAGGGCACAAACCATGCCCTGATTTTAAAAAAATGCTATTAAAATTGGTATTCACATGAAGTCCGTTCTGATGTCATTTGTGACAGTTGGAGTGTGATAATCTGTCGGTTTTGTGATTCCAGGGGGGTTATATGCCTTCATGCTGACAAGAAGGCTAAAGAAAGCCTTTTTTTCTACTCTTTCTATTTAGCTTGAGCGAAGTGACCCAACAGAGACCAATGAAAGCAGAGAGCAGAAGAGAAACAGGGTAGGATTATGGGTCACAGGTAATGAATAGAGAAGGAGTAGCATCAGTACATAGTCTGTAGCTTAATAGTTTTCACTAACCACAGTGGCAGCTCTGAGATGAGTTTATTTTGAAAATTCAAAGTTGAGGCCTCTTTAATTCTGAGAAAGAGGAAATTTCTTCAGGATATGTTATTCATTCCTTTATGGTTTGAGTTTAGTTTAGTTTTGTTTCAATAGTCCCCTTTTGTGAAGCACAAGGCTTCTTCTTTTTTTTTTTTTCTTTTTAATTCTGGAAAAGGCTGGTGTATAAATAAAATGGAATAGTTCCTATATCTCTTATTGACAGGTTAAATGGCTGGGAATGCTCAACTGGAAAACATTCTAGGGCTCTATTTTGGCTCAGTGGTGACAGAATAGCCATGATGGCCTAGGGCTTAGAAGCTTTAAATTTGGTATCCTTGTTCTAGGAAGTATGTAAGTAATAATCTCTTATATTCTTATACTTTAAGGAAGAAAAGGGAATATATATTTTTTCTCAAAATATAATATTTTTCACTTTAAAGTCTTCAGAGAAGGAGCTCTCTGGGCATTGGACATTCTCATTTCTTGCAGGTTTTTAAAATTTTGCTTTAAATTGACAAATTATAACTGTACCTATCCATGGGGTACACAGTAATATTTCAATACATTTCATTTAACATAATGTCCTCCCACTTTATCCATGTTGTAATGAATAACAGAATTTCATTAATTTCTATGGCTGAAAAGTATTCCATTGTGCATACATACCGCATTTTCTTTATCCATTCGTCCGTTACTGGACACCTATGTTGATTTCTAATCTCGGCTATTATGAACATAGTGCTGACATAACATGGGAATTTAGATGTTTCTCTGATATAATTATCATTTTCTCAGAGAGAAATATTTAATAGGTACTTATAAATCATATTTTTGGTGGTTGCAAGATGAGCCGGTGGATCCCCAACCATTATAATTATTACCTTTCTTTTGGATAAATGCCCAGCCCTGGGATTGCTGGATCATATGATAGTTCTATTTGTCATTTCTGAGGAACTTTCATACTGCTCACCATAGCGGTTGTATTAGCTTAGATTCCCACAAACAGTGTTTAAGAGTTCCCTATTCTCTGCATCCTCACCAGTATTTTTGTGTGTGTGTATGTGTTTTTGTTGTTTTGATAATAGCCATTCTAACTGGGGTGAAATAATACCTCATTGAGGTTTTGATTGCCATTTCCCTGATGACTGGTGATGTTAAACATTTTAAAATATATTTGTTGACCATTTTTTCTTTTTATTTTGAGAAATATCTATTCAGATCACTCGCCCATTTAAAAATCAGATTGTTTGCTTTTCTTGGTGTTGCAATGTTGGAGCTTGTTGTATATTCTGGATATGAATCCCTTGTCAGATGAGTAGTTTGCAAATACTTTCTGCCATTGTGTGGATTGCCTTTTTACTTTGTTGATTGTTTCCTTTGCAGTGCAGAAGCTTTTTAGTTTGACATAATACTACTTGTTTATTTTTGTTTTTGTTGCCTATGCTTCTGAGGCCTTCTTCCCAAAATATTTTCCAGACTGATGTTCTGAATCATTTCCAATGTGTGTTCTTCTAGTAGTTTTATTGTTTCAGGTCTTACATTTAGATCTTTGGGCCATTTGAGTTGTTTTATTGTAGAGTGAGAGTTGTGGTTCTAGTTTTTCTGCCTATAAATATCCATTTCTCAGCACCATTTATTGAAGAGACTGACCATTCCCCAGTAGGTGTTTTTGGGACCTTTATCAAATATCACTTGATTGTAGATACATGGATTAATTTCTGGGTTCTCTATTTTGTTCCATTGGTCTCTGTGCCTGTTTTTATGCCAGTATTATGATGTTTTGGTTACTATAGCTTTGTAGTGTATTTCCGATCTGGTAGTGTGATATCTCCAACTTTGTTCTCTTTGGTCAGGATTGCTTTGGCTCTTTGAGATCTTTTGTGGTTCTTTACAAATTTTAGAATTTTTTCTATGCCTGTGAAGAATGTCATTGACATTTTGATGGAGATTACATTAAATCTGTAGATTGCTCTGGGTAGTGGTGTCATTTCAACAATATTGATTCCTCTGATTCTTGAGCATGGGATGCCTTTCCATTTGTTTATATCCTCTTTAATTTCTTTTATCAGTGTCTTGTAGTTATCCTTGTATATGTCTTTCACCTCACTTGTTAAATATAGTCCTAGGTATTTTATTTTTCTGTGGCTATTGCAAATGGGATTGCCTTCTTGATCTCTTTTTCAGCTAGTTCATTGTTTGCATACAAAAATGCTGCAGATTTCTATGTTAATTTTATACCTTGCAACTTTATTCAATGTACTTATTGGTTTTAAGTTTTTTTTTGTGTGTGTGTGAATAGAATCTTTAGGGTTTTCTTTTCTTTTTTTTTTGCTTCATTTTATTTTATTTTATTTATTTATTTTTTATTATACTTTAAGTTCTAGGGTATATGTGCACAATGTGCAGGCTCGTTACATAGGTATACATGTGCCAGGCTGGCCTGCTGCACCCATAAACCCATCATTTACTTTAGGTATTTCTCCCAATGCTATCCCTGTCCCTGGCCCTCTACCCTACAACAGGCCCCAGTGTGTTATGTTCCCCATCTTGGGTCCAAGTGTGCTCACGTTAAATTCCCACCTATGAGTGAGAACATGCAGTGTTTGGTTTTCTGTCCATGTGACAGTTTGCTCATAATGATGGTTTCCAGCTTCATCCATGTCCCTGTAAAGGACATGAACTCATCCTTTTTCATGGCTGCATAATATTCCATGACATGTATGTGCCACATTTTCTTAATCTAGTCTGTCATTGATGGACATTTGGGTTGGTTTCAAGTCTTTCCTATTGTGAATAGTGCCTCAAAAAACATATGTGTGCATGTGTCTTTAGAGTAGCATGAATTATAATCCTTTGGATATATACCCAGTAATGGGATCACTGGGTCTAATGGTATTTCTAGCTCTAGATCCTTGAGGAATCGCCACACTGTCTTCCACAATGGTTGAACTAGTTTACAGTCCCACCAACAGTGTAAAAGCGTTCCTATTTCTCCACATCCTCTTCAGCACCTGTTGTTTTCTGACTTTTTAATGATCGCCATTCTAACTGGCATGAGATGGTATCTCATTGTGGTTTTGATTTGCATTTATCTAATGACCAGTGATGAGAAGCATTTTTTCATGTGTCTGTTGGTGGAATAAATGCCTTCTTTTGAGAAGTATCTGTTCATATCCTTTGCCCACTTTTTGATAGAGTTGTTTTTTTCTTGTAAATTTGTTTAAATTATTTGTAGATTCTGGATATTAGCCCTTTGTCAGATGGGTAGATTGCAAAAATTTTCTCCCATTCTGTAGGTTGCCTTTTCACTCTGATGGTAGTTTCTTTTGCTGTGCAGGAGCTCTTTAGCTTAATTAGATCCCATTTGTCAATTTTTGTTTTTGTTGCCATTGTTTTTGGTATTTTAGTAATGAATTCCTCGTCCATGCCTATGTCCTGAATGGTATTGCCTAGGTTTTCTTCTAGGGTTTTTATGGTTTTATGTCTAACATTTAAGTCTTTACTCCATCTTGAATTAATTTTTGTATAAGATGTAAGGAAGGGATCCAGTTTCAGCTTTCTACATATGACTAGCCAGTTTTCCCAGCACCATTTATTAAATAGGGAATCCTTTCCCTATTGCTTGTTTTTGTCAGGTTTGTCAAAGATCAGATGGTTGTAGATGTGTGGTGTTATTTCTGAGGCCTCTGTTCTGTTCCATTGGTCTATATATCTGTTTTGGTACTGGTACCATGCTGTTTTGGTTAATGTAGCCTCGTAGTACAGTTTGAAGTCAGGTAGTGATACCTCCAGCTTTGTTCTTTTTGCTTAAGATTGACTTGGCAATGTGGCCTTTTTGTTTTGGTTCCATATGAAGTTTAAAGTAGTTTTTTCCAATTCTGTGAAGAAAGTCATTGGTAGCTTGATGGGGATGGCATTGAATCTACAAATTACCTTGAGCAGTATGGCCATTTTCATGATATTGATTCTTCCTATCCATGAGCATGGAATGTTCTTCCCTTTGTTTGTGTCTTCTTCTATTTCATTGAGCAGTGGTTTGTAGTTCTCCTTGAAGAGTTCCTTCACATCCCTTGTAAGTTGGATTCCTAGGTGTTTTATTCTCTTTGTAGCAATTGTGAATAGGAGTTTGCTCATGATTTGGCTCTCTGTTTGTCTGTTATTGGTGTATAGAAATGCTTGTGATTTTTGCACATTGATTTTGTATCCTGAGACTTTGCTGAAGTTGCTTATCTGCTTAAGGAGATTTTGGGCTGAGAAGATGGGGTTTTCTAAATATACAATCATGTCATCTGTAAACAGAGACAATTTGACTTCCTCTTTTCCTAATTGAATATCTTTATTTATTTCTCTTGCCTGATTGTCCTGGACAGAACTTCCAACACTATGTTGAATAGGAGTGGTGAGAGAGGGCGTACGTGTCTTGTGCCAGATTTCAAAGGGAATGCTTCCAGTTTTTGCCCATTCAATATGATATTGGCTGTGGGTTTGTCATAAATTGCTCTTATTATTTTGAGATACATTCCAAAATATTGAGAGGTTTTAGCATGAGGGGCTGTTGAATTCTGTCAAAGGCCTTTTCTGAATCTGTTGAGATAATCTTGTAGTTTGTGTCGATGGTTCTGTTTATGTGATGGATTACATTTGTTGATTTGCATATGTTGAATCAGCCTTCCATCCCAGGATGAAGCCCACTTGATCATGGTGGATAAGCTTTTTGATGTGCTGCTGGATTCGGTTTGCCAGTATTTTATTAAGGATTTTTGCATTGATGTTCATCAGGGATATTGGTCTAAAATCCTCTTTTTGTTGTTGTTGTTGTTGTTGTTGTTGTTGTTGTGTCTCTGCTAGGCTTTGGTATCAGGACGATGCTGGCCTCATAAAATGAGTTAAGGAGGATTCCCTCTTTTTCTATTGTTTGGAATAGAATCAGAAGGAAGTGTACCAGCTCCTCTTTGTACCTCTGGTAGAATTTGGCGTGAATCTGCCTGGTCCTTGACTTTTCTTGCTTGGTAGGCTATTAATTAATTTCAGAGCCTATTATTGGTCTATTCAGAGATTCAGTTTCTTCCTGGTATTGTCTTGGGAGGGTGTATGTGTCCAGGAATTTACCCATTTCTTCTAGATTTTCTAGTTTATTTGCATAGAGGTTTTTATAACATTTTCTGATGGTAGTTTGTATTTCTGTGGGATCAGTGGTGATATCCCCTTTATCATTTTTTTATTGCATCTATTTGATTCTTCTCTCTTTTCTTCTTTATTTGACTTGCTAGTAGTCTATCAATTTTGTTGATCTTTTCAAAAAACCAGCTCCTGGATCCATTGATTTTTTTGAAGGGTTTTTTGGTGTCTCTATCTCCTTCAGTTCTGCTCTGATCTTAGTTATTTCTTGCCTTCTGCTAGCTTTTGAATGTGTTTGCTCTTTCTTCTCTCGTTCTTTTAATTGTGATGTTAGGGTGTGGATTTTAGATCTTTCCTGCTTTCTCTTGTGGGCATTTAGTGCTATAAATTTCCCTCTACACATTGTTTTAAATGTGGCCCAGAGATTCTGGTATGTTGTGTCTTTGTTCTCATTGGTTTCAAAGAACATCTTTATTTCTGCCTTCATTTTGTTATGTACCTAGTAGTCATTCAGGAGAAGGTTGTTCAGTTTCTATGTATTTGTGGGGTTTAGAGTGAGTTTCTTAATCCTGAGTTCTAATTTGGTTGCACTGTGGTCTGAGAGACAGTTTGTTGTGATTTCTGTTCTTTCACATTTGCTGAGAAGTGCTTTACTTCCAACTGTGTGGTCCATTTTGGAATAAGTGCGAATGTGGTGCTGAGAAGAATGTGTATTTTGTTGTTTTGGGGTGGAGAGTTCTATAGATGTCTATTAGGTCTGCTTGGTGCAGAACTGAAGTCAGGTCCTGGATATCCTTGTTAACCTTCTGTCTCGTTGATCCATCTAATATTGACAGTGGGATGGTAAAATCTCCTAATATTATTGTGTGGTAGTCTAAGTCTCTTTTAGGTCTCTAAAAACTTGCTTTATGAATCTAGGTGCTCCTGTATTGGGTGCATGTAAATTTAGGATAGTTAGCTCTTCTTAAATTGAATTGATCTCTTTACTAACATGTAATGGCCTTCCCTGTCTCTTTTGTTAGTTTAAAGTCTGTTTTATCAGAGACTAAGATTGCAACTCTTGTGTTTTTTTGTTTTTGTTTTTTTTGCTTTCCATTTGCTTGGTAGATCTTCCTCCATCCCTTTATTTTAAGCCTATGTGTGTCTCTGCATGTGAGATGGGTCTCCTGAATACAGCACACTGATGGGTCTTGACTCTTTATCCAATTTGCCAGTCTATATCTTTTAATTGGTGCATTTAGCCCATTTACATTTAAGGTTAATATTGTTATGTGTTAATTTGATCCTGTCATTATGATGTTAGCTGGTTATTTTGCCTGTTAATTGATGCAGTCTCTTCCTAGCATCAATGGTGTTTACAATTTGGCATGTTTTTGCAATGGCTGGTACCAGTTGTTCCTTTCCATGTTCAGTGTTTCCTTCAGGAGCTCTTGTAAGACAGGCCTGGTGGTGACAAAAATCTCTCAGCATTTGCTTGTCTGTAAAGGATTTTATTTCTCCTTCACTATGAAGCTTAGTTTGACTGTATGTGAAATTCTGGGTTGAAAATTCTTCTCTTTAGCAATGTTGAATATTGGCCCCCACTCTCTTCTGGCTTGTAGAGTTTCTGCCGATAAATCTGCTGTTAGTGTGATGGGCTTCCCTTTGTGGGTAACCCAACCTTTCTTTCTGGTTGCTCTTAATATTTTTTCCTTCATTTCAACCTTAGTGAATCTGACAATTATGTGTCTTGGGATTGCTCTTCTCAAGGAGTATCTTTGTGATGTTCTCTGTATTTCCTGAATTTGAAAGTTGGCCTACCTTGCTAGGTTGGGGAAGTTCTCATGGTTAATATCTGGAAAAGTGTTTTCCTACTTGATTCCATTCTCCCCGTCACTTTCAGGTATACCAATCCAATGTAGATTTGGTCTTTTCACATAGTCCCATATTACTTGGAGATTTTGCTTGTGACTTTTTATTCTTTTTTCTCCTAACTTCTCTTCTCACTTTATTTAATTCATTTGATCTTCAATCACTGATACCCTTTCTTCCACCTGATCAAATTGGCTATTGAAGCTTATACATATATTACATAGTTCTCGTGCTATGGTTTTCAGCTCCATCAGGTCATTTAAGGCTGTCTTTACACTGTTTAATCTAGTTAGTCATTCCTCTAATCTTTTTTCAAGGTTTTTAGCTTCCTTGTAATGGGTTCAAACATCCTCCTTTACCTTGGAGAAATTTGTTATTACCAACCTTCTGAAGCCTACTTCTGTCAGCTCATCAAAGTCATTCTCCATCCAGCTTTGTTCCCTTGGTAGCGAGGAGCTGCGATCCTTTGGAGGAGAAGAGATGCTCTGGTTTTTAGAATTTTCAGCTTTTCTGCTCTGGTTTCTCCTCATCTTTGTGGTTTTATCTACCTCTGGTCTTTGTTGTTGGTGACCTACAGATGGGGTTTTGGTGTGGATGTCCTTTTTGTTGACATTGATGCTATTCCTTTCTGTTTGTTAGTTTTCCTTCTAACAGTCATGTCCATCAGCTGCAGGTCTATTGGAGTTTGCTGGAGGTCCACTCCAGACCCTGCCTGGGTGTCACCAGTGGAGGCTGCAGAACAGCAAATATTGCTGCCTGATCCTTCCTCTGGAAGTTTTGTCCCAGAGGGGTACCTGCCTGTCTGAGGTGTCAGTTGGCCCCTACTGGGACGTGTCTCCCAGTTAGGCTACATGGTGGTCAGGAACCCACTTGAGGAGCCAGTCTGTCTGTTCTCAGAGCTCAAATGCCGTGCTGGGAGAACCACTGCTCTCTTCAGAGCTGTCAGACAGGGACATTTAAGTCTGCAGAAGTTTCTGCTGCCTTTTGTTCAGCTATGCCCTGCTGCCAGAGGTGGAAGCTACAGAGGCAATAGGTCTTGCTGAGCTGCGGTGGGCTCTGCCCAGTTTGAGCTTCCCTGGCTGCTTTGTTTACCTACTCAAGCCTCATCAATGGCAGATACCCCTCCCTCAGCCAGGCTGCTGCCTCGCAGTTTCATCTCAGACTGCTGTGCTAGCAGTGAGCAAGGCTCTGTGAGCGTGGGACCTTCCAAGCTAGGTGTGGGATATAATGTCCTGGTGTGCCGTTTGCTAAGACCATTGGAAAAGTGTAGTATTGGGGCAGGAGTGCCCCGATTTTCCAGGTACAATCTCTCATGGCTTCCTTTGACTAGGAAAGGGAAATCCCCCCACTCCTTGTGCTTCCCAGGTGAGGCAACGTCCTGCCCTGTTTCCGCTCACCCTCTGTGGGCTGCACCCACTGTCCAACCAGTTCCAGTGAGATGAACCAGGTACCTCAGTTGGAAATGCAGAAATCACCCATCTTCTGTGTCAGTCACACTGGGAGCTGCAGACTGGAGAAGTTCCCATTTGGCCATCTTGGAACAGACTCCCTGTCTTTAGGTTTTTCTATATATAAGATGATGTCATCTTCAAACAGGGACAATTTGACTTCTTTCTTTACAATTTGGATGCCCTTTTTTCTTTCTCTTGCTAATTGCGCTGGCTAGGGTTTCCAGTTGTATGTTTTGTTCTATCAGTTTTATAGGAAAAGATTTAGCTTTTCTCTATTCAGTAAGATGTTAGCTGCGGATTTTCCATATATGGCCTTTAGTATGTTGAGCTGCTTTCCTTCTTGTGGGAAAGAGAGTTTCTGGGGTGCCAGTTGAGTTGGTCTCCCCTGTGTGAGACACCCATGGGGAGCCATGGGCAGCCTCTGAGGAGAAAAGTCTCCTTATTGCATTCATGACTTTATGCTCTGAGAGCATAACCACTCAGCGGCATTCCACAGGTTGCTCAGGGAGATAACACTCCCTTGAAGCAGTGGAGTATAATAAAACATCTTAGCCCCTCCTGAAACCTGCTCCCACCCGTTTCAGTCCCAATAAGTAAAGATCTTAAGTAGTTTAGACACACGCCTTTGCTCAAGCAAATTCACAGAAACTGCCACTGCTACACATTTTATCCAATGACTCACAAGTTCTCCTTCACTGATTAATCCTTTTCCTCATCCCTTCCTCCCACTCCAATCTGCTCTAAGAACAAAGAGCTTGTAAACCAATAAATTGGGCAGCGTCTGAGAGCTCTGGGCCGTGAGCAAGCCTCCAACTCTCCAATCACCTGGACCCGCCTTTTAAATGCTTATTCTGTCTTTTTCTAACTCCTTTGTCTCCGCTGGACTCAGGGTACCCGCTGGGTGGTGTGGGGCTGGTTTTCTCAACACTTCTTTATCTAATTTATTAGTTTTTATTATGAAGGGATTTTGAATGTTATCAAAAGCTTTTTCTACATCTATTAAGATGATCATATGACTTTCGTTCTTCATTCCATTAACATGATGTATGATGTGTATTGATTTGCATATGTTGACTCATGCTTGAATTCCTGGGATAAATCCCACTTGATCATGGTGTACGATTAATTTGATGTGTTGTTGTATTTAGTTTGCTAAGATTTTGTTGAGAATTTTCGTTTCTATGTTCATCAGGGACACTGGCCTGTAGTTTTCTTTTTATGTTGGATCCTAGTCTTGTGCTGCTAACAGGGTTATGCAGGCCTTATAGAATGAGTTAGGAAAAATTCCCTCCATTTTAAAATAGTTTGAGAAGAATTAGTGTTAATTCTCAATTAGTGTAGACTCCAATGGTAAAGCCATCCAGTTCTCAACCTTCGTTTGTTGGAAGACTTTATTATTGATTTAATCTCATTAATTGCTATTAATATTATATGTTTAGGTGTTCTATTTGTCTTGTTTCAATTTTTGTATGTTGTATATGTCCCATAAGTTATCCATTTTCTCTTGATTTTTAAATTTACTGGTGTATAGTAATCTTTAATGATCCTTTCTATTTCTGTTATCTATTGAGATGTGTCATTTTTTGTTTCTGATTTTCTTTATTTGAACCATTTCTCTTTTTTCTTAGTCTAGTTAATGGTTTGTCAATTTTGTTTATATTTTCAAAAACTACCCTTTTGTTTCATGAATCTTTAGTATTTTTTTACTCTCAGTTTTATTTATGTATGCTCTGATTTATATTATATTTTTCCTTCTATTAATTCTGGGGTCGGTTTTTCTTGCTTTTCTAGTACTTCAAGGTGCACTGTTACATTGTTTATTTAAAATCTTTCTAATTTTTTGATGTAGGCATATATTGCTATTTATCTCTTAATATTACTTTTGCTCCGTAAGTTTTGGTATGTTGTGCTTAAATTTTCATTGATTTCAAGGAAGTTTTAAATGTTAGTCTTAATTTCTTTCTTCACCTATTGGTCATTAGGAGCATGCTGTTTACTTTCTATGTATTGGTATAGTTTTGAATGTTACTCTTGTTATTGGTGTCTAGTTTTATTCCACTGTGATCAGGTAAGATTCTTGGTATGGTCACAATTTTTTTAAATTTTGAAGACTTGTTTTGTGTTCTAATATATGACCAGTCCTGGAGAAATGACCATATGTTAATGCTTAGTTAACATATGGTCACCCAAGCAGCCGTAGAGCAAAGTGTTCTGTAAATGTCTTTTAGGTCTATTTGGTCTATAGTGCAGATTAAATTCAATGTTTCCTTGTTGATTTTCTGTCTAGATGATTTGTCTAGTGCTGACAGTGAGGTTTTGAAGTCCCCAGATATCATTGTTTGGGGTTTATCTCTCTCTTTAGATTTAACAATATATGCTTTACATATCTGAGTGCTCTAGTACTGGTTGAATATATTTTTACAATTTTTATATTTTCTCACTGAATTAATTTCTTTATTATTATATAATGTCCTTCTTTGTCTCTTCTTATAGTTTTTAAAATGAAATCTCTTTTGTCTGATACAAGTATAGCTTTTCCTGCTCATTTTTGGTGTTTGTCAGCATAGAATATCTTTTTCTATCTCTTCACTTTCAGCCTATTTGTGTCTTTAATAACAAGACCAGTTTCTTGTAAGGAGTATGGAGATAGGTCTTGTTTTTGTATCCATTCAGTCAGTCTATGTTGTTTAAATGAGGAATTTAATCCATTAATATTCAAGATTATTTTTGATAGGTGAGGTTTTATTCCTATCATGTTTATTGTTTGTTTTGGGGTTATCTTGTGTATTCTTTGTTCCTTATATCCTTTCTTCTTATTTTTTTTAAGACTTGGGTGGTTTTCTGTAGTGGTAAAGTTTGATTTCTTTCTCTTTCTCCCTCGTGTGTCAGATGTACCAATGAGTATTATAGTTTTGCATGTTTTCATAGTAGTGGTTATCACCTTTTTATTTCCAAACATAAGACTCCCTTGTAATGCTGGTCTACTGGTGATAAGTTTTCTTAGTTTTTGCTTCTTTATGAAAGATTTTATTTATCCTTCATTTCTGAGGGATAATTTGGCTGGGTATATTATTATTGACTGGCAAGTTTTTTTCTTTCAGCATCTTGACTATATTATTTTATTGTCTCTTGGCCTATAAGCTGTCTGCTGAGAAATATGCTTTCTTTTTTTTTTTTTTAGATGGAGTCTGGCTCTGTCACCCAGGCTGGAGTGCAGTGGCGCGATCTTGGCTCACTGCAACCTTCACCTCCTGGGTTCAAGCAATTCTCCTGCCTCAGCCTCCCAAGTCGTTGGGATTACAGGCATCTGCCACCACACCCGGCCAAATTTTGTATTTTTAGTAGAGATGAAGTTTCACCAGATTGACCAGGCTGTTCTCGAACTCCTGACCTCGTGATCCATCCACCCCGGCCCCCCAAAGTGCTGGGATTATAGGCATGAGCCACTGCACCCGGCAATACACTATTATTCTAATGAGGATTCCCTTATATGCGACTTTACACTTTTCTCTTGCTGCTTTTAAAATTCTTTCTATGTTCCTGACTTTTGACAATTTGACCATGATATTCCTTGAAGATTGAAGATTAGGTTGAATCTATTTGGATTTCTTTGAGCTTCCTGAACCTGGATGTCCTTCTCTCTCCATAGACTTGAGACATTTTTTGTTATTATTTCATTAAATATATTTTTCTTACCTTTCCTTGTCTCTTCTCCTTTCTATAATGCCCATAATATAAATATTTGCTTAATCATATCTTGTAAATCCAGTATGTTTCTTTATTCTGTTTTCTTTCTTTTTTTTTTTTGTCTGCCTGTATTATTTCAAAATATTTATCTTCTAGTTCATAAATTCTTTCTTCTGGTTGGTCTAGTGTGCTGTTAAAGTTCTCAATTATATTTTTTTGTTTCACTCATTAAATTCTTCAGTTCTAGGATTTATGTTTGTTTTTTTATGATATAATATCTATTTATCACATCTATCTGGTTGTTGAATTTCTTATTCAAATGATGAATTGTTTCCTAATTTTATTGAATTGTCTATCTGCATTTGCTTGTATCTCAATGAATTTCTTTAAGATTATTATTTTGGGGGCGGAGCAAGATGGCCGAATAGGAACAGCTCCAGTCTCCAACTCCCAGTGCAAGCGACACAGAAGACTGGTGATTTCTGCATTTTCAACTGAGGTACTGGGTTCATCTCACTGGGGAGTGCCAGACGATCGGTGCTGGTCAGCTGCTGCAGCCCGACCAGCGAGAGCTGAAGCAGGGCGAGGCATCGCCTCCCCTGGGAAGCACAAGGGGGAAGGGAGTCCCTTTTCCTAGCCAGGGGAACTGAGACACACAACACCTGGAAAATCGGGTAACTCCCACCCCAATACTGTGCTTTAAGCAAACAGGCACACCAGGAGAGTATATCCCACACCTGGCCAGGAGGGTCCCATGCCCAAGGAGCCTCCCTCATTGCTAGCACAGCAGTCTGTGATCTACCGGCAAGGCAGCAGCGAGGCTGGGGGAGGGGCGCCCGCCATTGCTGAGGCTTAAGTAGGTAAACAAATCTGCTGGGAAGCTCGAAGTGGGTGGAGCTCACAGCAGCTCAAGGAAACCTGCCTGTCTCTGTAGACTCCACCTCTGGGGACAGGGCACAGTAAACAATAACAAAAGCAGCAGAAACCTCTGCAGATGCAAACGACTCTGTCTGACAGCTTTGAAGAGAGCAGTGGATCTCCCAACACGGAGGTTGAGATCTGAGAAGGGACAGACTGCCTGCTCAAGTGGGTCCCTGACCCCTGAGTAGCCTAACTGGGAGACATCCCCCACTAGGGGCAGTCTGACACCCCACACCTCACAGGGTGGAGTACACCCCTGGATAAAGAGTCAAGACCCATCCATCTGCTGTATTCAGGAGACCCATCTCACATGCAGAGACATACATAGGCTCAAAATAAAGGGATGGAGGAAGATTTACCAAGCAAATGGAGAACAAAAAAAAGCAGGGGTTGCAATACTAGTCTCTGATAAAACAGACTTTAAACCATCAAAGATCAAAAGAGACAAAGAAGGCCATTACATAATGGTAAAGGGATCAATTCAACAGGAAGAGCTAACTATCCTAAATATATATGCACCCAATACAGGAGCACCCAGATTCATAAAGCAAGTTCTTAGAGACTTACAAAGAGACTTAGACTCCCATACAATAATAATGGGAGACTTCAACACTCCACTGTCAACATTAGACAGATCAACAAGACAGAAAGTTAACAAGGATATCCAGGAATTGAACTCATCTCTGCAGCAAGCAGACCTAATAGACATCTATAGAACTCTCCACCCCAAATCAACAGAATATACATTCTTCTCAGCACCACATCGTACTTACTCCAAAATTGACCACATAATTGGAAGTAAAGCACTCCTCAGCAAATGTACAAGAACAGATATTATAACAAACTGTCTCTCGACCACAGTGCAATCAAACTAGAACTCAGGACTAAGAAACACAATCAAAACCGCTCAACTACATGGAAACTGAACAACCTGCTCCTGAATGACTACTGGGTACATAATGAAATGAAGGCAGAAATAAAGATGTTCTTTGAAACCAATGAGAACAAAGATACAACATACCAGAATCTCTGGGACACATTTAAAGCAGTGTGTAGAGGGAAATTTATAGCACTAAATGCCCACAAGAGAAAGCAGGAAAGATCTAAAATTGACACTCTAACATCGCAATTAAAAGAACTAGAGAAGCAAGAGCAAACACATTTGAAAGCTAGCAGAAGGCAAGAAATAACTAAGATCAGAGCAGAACTGAAGGAGATAGAGACACAAAAAACCCTCCAAAAAATCAATGAATCCAGGAGTTGGTTTTTTGAAAAGATCAACAAAATTGACAGACCGCTAGCAAGACTAATAAAGAAGAAAAGAGAGAAGAATCAAATAGATGCAATAAAAAATGATAAAGGGGATATCACCACCGACCCCACAGAAATACAAACTACCATCAGAGAATACTATAAACACCTCTACGCAAATAAACTGGAAAATCTAGAAGAAATGGATAATTTCCTGGACACTTACACTCTTCCAAGACTAAACCAGGAAGAAGTTGAATCCCTGAATTGACCAATAGCAGGCTCTGAAATTGAGGCAATAATTAATAGCCTACCAACCAGAAAAAGTCCAGGACCAGATGGATTCACAGCTGAATTCTACCAGAGGTACAAGGAGGAGTTGGTACCATTCCTTCTGAAACTATTCCAATCAATAGAAAAAGAAGGAATCCTCCCTAACTCATTTTATGAGGCCAACATCATCCTCATACCAAAGCCTGGCAGAGACACAACAAAAAAAGAGAATTTTAGACCAATATCCCTGATGAACATCAAGGCAAAAATCCTCAATAAAATACTGACAAACCGGATTCAGCAACACATCAAAAAACTTATCCACCATGATCAAGTGGGCTTCATCCCTGGGATGCAAGGCTGGTTCAACATTCGCAAATCAATAAACATAATCCAGCATATAAACAGAACCAAAGACAAGAACCACATGATTATCTCAATAGATGCAGAAAAGGCTTTTGACAAAATTCAACAGCCCTTCATGCTAAAAACGCTCAATAAATTCGGTATTGATGGAACGTACCTCAAAATAATAAGAGCTATTTATGACAAACCCACTGCCAATATCATACTGAATGGGCAAAAACTGGAAAAATTCCCTTTGAAAACTGGCACAAGACAGGGATGCCTTCTCTCACCACTCCTATTCAACATAGTGTTGGAAGTTCTGGCTAGGGCAATCAGGCAAGAGAAAGAAATCAAGGGTATTCAGTTAGGAAAAGAAGAAGTCAAATTGTCCCTGTTTGCAGATGACATGATTGTATATTTAGAAAACCCCATTGTCTCAGCCCAAAATCTCCTCAAGCTGATAAGCAACTTCAGCAAAGTCTCAGGATACAAATTTAATGTGCAAAAATCACAAGCATTCTTATACACCAGTAACAGACAAACACAGAACCAAATCATGAATGAACTTCCATTCACAATTGCTTCAAAGAGAATAAAATACCTAGGAATCCAACTTACAAGGGATGTAAAGGACCTCTTCAAAGAGAACTACAAACCACTGCTCAGTGAAATAAAAGAGGACACAAACAAATGGAAGAACAAACCATGCTCATGGATAGGAAGAATCAATATAGTGAAAATGGCCATACTGCCCAAGGTTATTTATAGATTCAATGCCATCCCCATCAAGCTACCAATGAGTTTCTTCACAGAATTGGAAAAAAACTGCTTTAAAGTTCATATGGAACCAAAAAAGAGCCCGCATCTCCAGGCAATCCTAAGTCAAAAGAACAAAGCTGGAGGCATCACGCTACCTGACTTCAAACTATACTACAAGGCTACAGTAACCAAAACAGCATGGTACTGGTACCAAAACAGAGATATAGACCAATGGAACAGAACAGAGCCCTCAGAAATAATACCACACATTTACAGCCATCTGATCTTTGACAAACCTGAGAGAAACAACAAATGGGGAAAGGATTCCCTATTTAATAAATGGTGCTGGGAAAATTGGCTAGCCATAAGTAGAAAGCTGAAACTGGATCCTTTCCTTACTCCTTATGCGAAAATTAATTCAAGATGGATTAGAGACTTAAATGTTAGACCTAATACCATAAAAATCCTAGAGGAAAACCTAGGTAGTACCATTCAGGACATAGGCATGGGCAAAGACTTCATGTCTAAAACACCAAAAGCAATGGCAGCAAAAGCCAAAATTGACAAATGGGATCTCATTAAACTAAAGAGCTTCTGCACAGCAAAAGAAACTAGCATCAGAGTGAACAGGCAACCTAAAGAATGGGAGAACATTTTTGCAATCTACTCATCTGACAAAGGGCTAATATCCAGAACCTACAAAGAACTCAAACAAATTTACAAGAAAAAAACAAACAACCCCATCAAAAAGTGGGCAAAAGATATGAATAGACATTTCTCAAAAGAAGACAGTCATACAGCCAACAGACACATGAAAAAATGCTCATCATCACTGGCCATCAGAGAAATGCAAATCAAAACCACAATGAGATAGCATCTCACACCAGTTAGAATGGCAATCATTAGAAAGTCAGGAAACAACAGGTGCTGGAGAGGATGTGGAGAAATAGGAACACTTTTACACTGTTGGTGGGATTGCAAACTAGTTCAACCATTATGGAAAACAGTATGGCGATTCCTCAAGGATCTAGAACTAGATGTACCATATGACCCAGCCATCCCATTACTGGGTATATACCCAAAGGATTATAAATCATGTTGCTATAAAGACACATGCACACGTATGTTTATTGTGGCACTATTCACAATAGCAAAGACTTGGAATCAACCCAAATGTCCATCAGTGACAGATTGGATTAAGAAAATGTGGCACATATACACCATGGAATACTATGCAGCCATCAAAAAGGATGAGTTTGTGTCCTTTGTAGGGACATGGATGCAGCTGGAAACCATCATTCTTAGCAAACTATCACAAGAACAGAAAACCAAACACCGCATGTTCTCACTCATAGGTGGGAACTGAACAATGAGATTACCTGGACTCGGGAAGGGGAACATCACACACTGGGGCCTGTCATGGGGAGGGGTGAGGGGAGAGGGATTGCATTGGGAGTTATACCTGATGTAAATGACGAGTTGATGGGTGCTGACGAGTTGATGGGTGCAGCACACCAACATGGCACAAGAATACATATGTAACAAACTTGCATGTTATGCACATGTACCCTAGAACTTAAAGTATAATAATAAATAAATTTAAAAAAAATAAAAATAAACAAGCAAATAAAAAAAAAAAAGAAAAACAAATGTAGCCATTAAACAGAATGAAATGGGTCTAGCTAAATTGAAACAGGACTACCTCTAAGATATGTTGTTATATAGATAAAAAAGAAAGTACAGAGGAGCTAGTATGATACCATTTTGTATTTTTCATATATGCAAATGTGATTGTACCCACACAGAATATGTTTGAAAATAAACTCAACATTTGCCTCAGTGGATAAAAACAAGGATCAGCCTCATTTTCACTATTATATCTGTCATACCACTTTTTGAACTTTTTATCATGTATGCATATGTCATTCTTAAAATAAATTTTGTAAAAGAAAAAAAAAGATTATTATTTTGAATTATTACTCTAGCACTTCCTGTATTTCCTTTCGATTGGGGTATATTACTGCAGAATTATTATTTTCCTTTGGAAGTGACATGTTTCCTTGCTTTTTCATGGTTGATGTGTCCTTACGTTGATTTCTATGCATCTAGTAGAAAATTCACCTCTTCCAAATTTATGGAGTAGGTTTCCTAGGGAAAGACTTATTCAAATGAATAGGTCTTGGTGGTATCAGTGTGTTGTGTGTTTTGATCTTTGTTCTAGTATAGTCTCTGCGTAGTTTCTTCAGTTGTAATCCATGCCAGTGGCATTTGTGAGTTTCTTAGCAGCTTAGGCTGAGAATGTTTGTGGCTATGGTGGTGTACTTTGCCATGGGTGAGCCCACTGGGCTATTTCTTATGTTGAGAGTATCTGTATGCACATAAGGAGTTGGCCAATGTGAGCTTTGGCTCTCCAGGGTTGGGGGGTACAGGGCTGTTACTCTGGCCACAAACTAAGGCACAGAGTTGCTTGGCTAGGCTGGGGGTTGGCCTCTCGGGAGCAGCTTGTGGGGTGATTTCTCAGGTCTGGAAGGTATGTACACTACTGCTCAGCCACCTGGAAATGTGTTTTCCAGGGTTGACCCATTGGGCTGCTTCTCAGGCCTGGGACATGGGCTAAAGGCTGCTTGACTGGAGTGGGGGTTGTGCTGGCCAGTGGTAGTCCATGGGGTTATATCTCAGGCCTGGTATGTGGGTGCAGGGCTGGCTGTGTGTGTGCCTTTTGCAGCTGATCCACGACACTATTTCTCAAGCTTTAAAGCTGCATGGCTGCTCAGCTGGGGAATTTCTGTGGGAGGTGGTCCATGGTGCTGTTGCACAGGCCTGGGATACCGACACAGGGATGCTTGGTTGACCCGAGGGCATGCTTACCAGAAGCAGCCCACAGGGCTCTTTCTCAGGGGCACATAGCTGCTTGATCAGACTAGGGCCATGTCTTCTCTGGATGGACCATGGGCTATTTCTCAGGTTTGAGATGAAGGTGTAAGGCTGCTTGGCTGGCTCAGGGATGCACTCAACAGGGGTGATCTATGGAATTGTTTCTCAGGTCCAGGTCATGGTCTCTTGGCTGCCTGGCTGATCTGGGAGCATGCCTACCAATGATGGCTTACAAGACTATCAGGCCCTTATTAGGGTTACAGGGCCACTGGGCAAGCCAAAGATGTGTCTGGGGGTATCAGGGATGCTATGGGGCTGTTTCTCAGGTTCTGAGCACAGGTATGTAGCTACTTTGCTGGCTCAGGGGCATGTTAGCTGCTTGAAGACTCAGGGGCCTCTCTGACTTCAGGGAGGGCATGCAGTGGTTTGGCAGGCTTTAGGATAGGTTTGTCCTAGGCAGGACTGCTAGACTGTTCCTTTGACTGGAAGTGAGGGAGGCAGGGGTTGGTTATCCTGCTGTGCTGGACCAGAGTCACAGCCAATCCTAGGCCCAGACTTCACACAGCTAAGATTGCGGCCTTCTGTCACATTTGTGGACTTAGTGTAATGAAGATGGAGCCCTAATGCAAGAGAGGTGCAGTAGCTACTGTGCCCCAGAAGAGGGCACACTCCAGAAGTGTCTGGTCTTATGATGGCATCATGCTGAGGCAGGTTGGCTCACCATGGCTGGATGAGAGGAGTACACACCTTGTGCCTCTAATCTGGGCAATACAACTGTGTGAATTCCCAGCAGATTTCAAAATTGGGCTTAGGGCTTATGAGAACATAAGATTTTCCTGTTGTAAGGACTAGGTGTTTACCGTGGCAATGGGGGCTGGTGGGGATCTTCTGCATATATTTTCCCTGAAACAGGACGTCCCTCCTGACTCTAGGCAAATCTGATCTGGGTGAGAGAGATGGGGCTGCAGAGGCTGGGTTCCTCCACACTGCCCTCCTGGGCTTCCAATCACCACAAATGTGTCTCTACTCTCCTGTTGCACTCTAACGATCTCCCTTCAACAGTCCAGTCAAATCAGCTATTGTTTCTTTGCCTTGGTTCATTCTTGTAGGGGGGATGAATGCCAAGTGTCTGTAGCTAGTCATCTTGCTGATGTCACTCCCCCAATTTCTATCACAGGTTTTTTTTGGCCAGGACTTCTGAAAGCTATGTTGTAAGGCAACATTGTGGGGTGGATTGTTTTTTAAACTTTTTCAGGTGAGTTTTTGTTTGTTTTTATTGAAATGTTACACAAATGTCTAATAAAAAACAAGTTTCAGTTATAGCTATTTTATTTAAAGAGGGATAAGTGATCTAAGACCAAATTCCTTGGCCTTCTTCTCTCTTACACTTTGGCACATTTGAGAATACATAGGCCTTTACCAAATGCAACTGAAAGCTCCAGAATTGACATTTGCCAGAGAGAACTGGAATTGAATCTTGCTTTCATTGCTTTCTAGCTAAGTAACATTGGATAAGTTGTTAGCCCATGTAAGATCTGTCTTCTTTATCTGTTAAATAATGGTGGTCCCAGTGCTTAGCTTGCAAAGTTATTGTGACATTAAATTGAGATAGCAGAGGATAGTAGATTCTCAGCAAAGATTATTTCTATTCCTCTCCTTGCTTGAAGCTAGATACAAAATAATAAACCAAATTTTTTATAACAATGGTTTAAAGTAATTTGTTGCCATCATCCTCCACGTATTTGTAGAATGTGTGAAGTTTTCTTCAGTTTTTCTTTGTTACCCAAATTAACCCTGATGTATTTTTTTCTCTTCTCTTATATGCTCATCTGGTGAAACAATAGATAATATTTCTCCTTTCTCATTTATTTATGTTTGTTGAATTTTCATTAATGATAATATCTTACTTTTATAAATACAAATAATTAATTTAAATAATACCACAGTTTTAAAACTATACAGTTGGATATTATTTAGCTTGCTTATTCGTTTAATAAATGGTATTTAATATATCTGTAACAACTGCCTAATATTTATTTTGGTAATTTTCTTCTTTTTCTTAGTCAATTTGCATTGCTATAAAGGAACACCTGAGGCTGGGTAATTCATAAATAGGTTATTTGGTTCAAGGTTCTCTAGGATGTACAAGAAGCATGGTACTACCATCTGCTTCTGGTGAGGGCCTCAGTCTGCTTCCACTTATGGCAAAAGGTAAAAAGGAGCAAGCATCGCGTGGTAAGAGGATAGAATCGAGAGAGAAAGGGGAGGAGGCATCAGGCTCTTTTTAACAATCAATTCTCATAGGAATTCACAGAGCGAGAACTCGCTCATTACTATGAGGGTGGCACCACAATATGCATGAAGGATCCGCCCTCATGACCCAAACACCTTCCACCAGGCCCAATCTCCAACACTGGGAATCAAATTCCAATGTGAGATTTTTGAGGGGACAAACATTCAAACCACATCATTCTTCATATATGATTTTCTTAGAAAGTTTATATATATATATATATATAATTTCCATAAGTTTCCAAAGATACACATTGTTATGTCATGTATACATATGTTTTTGATGTAAAAAAGGATCAGTGAAAATAGAAAATTATAGCTCAAATTACTTTTCTCTATGCAGAACTAGCCTTATGAGTAATAGGTAGCTATTTGCAAAGGCTATTGCTTTGTTTTTTTCTGTATACCTTTGACTAAAATGCTTTAAGATACCTTCTCTTCTTTCATCTTTCCTTCTTTTATCTTGGCCTATTCTTGGAACTTTTGTCATAGTTCTTGACTGTTGCAGGTTGTTTAATACTGAAATTAATTATATCTTTGCAGTATTTGTTTGACTCCATATTTATACTCTGCCTTTCTATAGACTGACCTCACTAATGTTACTGCTTAAGAGCTAACAAATTTGGAAAACTTAATAAAGGGAGTGAACAGTTCCTAGACTAAAAGAAATCAGACCTATTTATTCATAGACTTACCACAGAGTGATTTTCATGGGACTAACTCTTGAAAAATTCCATTTTTTAAAAACAGAAACAGACTGAAATAATTCACTGTAAGGAAATTTAAAGTTACTTATATTTCTTCATTAATAGATTATTTGAATCTGAATTCATTGTTTACTAAAAGCACAGTCTTTGATGCTCTTCTTTTGTTACTAAGGGGCGGGGCGCATATATAAGGAAGATCTGGAGTGACTTTGTTGGCCAATGGTGATTACAATGTAAAAAAAAAAGTCTGTTATTTGTAATGCATAAGCAGGAGGAATTTAACAGAAAGTCCACCTTCTAAGATGACCAAGGAAAATAGGATGAGAAGGAAAAGGGAAAACTTAGCTTAGAATAAAATTATGTGATTGGAAAGATCTAAAACGAGTAATATTAGCAACCAAAATCAAGTTTACATTCCCAACCCATTAGCTAAATCTAGAAAAGAACTTGACATTCTAATACAAGTAGCTGCTTGAAGAGTTTAGACAACTTTCTTTGCATAGATATTTAGATAAAAGGAAATTAATGCATATGTTTTACATATGTTTTATAGATAATTATTTTATCTGTGACATAGGATTTAATGGAAGAAAAGTATTCTTTAGAAAAACAGACTCAAGGGAAAACAGCTGGAATTCTTATAGCTTATAAATGAAGTGCCTGAAGGTAGCCTTAATATAGTTTGCTAAATGCTTCCAAAGGGTTGCCAGCAGGTCTCCACATCTTTGAATTAAAACATACCAGGCTTCTTAAGGAAACTCAAAGTAGATCCAAGCTGGCACAGCATTTCCGGGCCCTGTGATCCAATGAATTAAACTTCAGTCATCACTTCCTAAACAAAGCAGAGCGGAGTTTCTTATGCAGGCAAAATTTCCTTACCTCAATTTCAACTGCTGCTTTTGAAAGGCCTTGTGATGAGGCCCAAGGGAGCTTTGATCTGAGAATCACAGGAAATGTTTTTTCCACTTTTCAATAAAATTCCAAGTTTTTTTTAACATGACCACTCAGTCTTTCTATAACTATTTTGCTTTAATAACTTATGTTGTATAATGAGGTAAATAATTCACACTGGAGAATGAAAAAGGGGCATGTGTATGTGGGGGGTGTGTGTGTGTAAACTATTTGCAGGGAACTGATACTAGTAATTATGATCCTTTTTCAATCCTTCAAAAATATAGTAGAGATGAGTCACTTAGATGTGCATTTTGATGCTGCTTAATTAAGAAGCATGCTGTTTACAAAATTATCCTGAAAGAAGAAAAATATTA
The DNA here is from genome assembly GCF_043159975.1 of Macaca nemestrina. Taxonomy (NCBI): domain Eukaryota; kingdom Metazoa; phylum Chordata; class Mammalia; order Primates; family Cercopithecidae; genus Macaca; species Macaca nemestrina. Next base: position 57,685,825 of record NC_092126.1, on the reverse strand, counting down.
CGGTTGACTCCTTCCACCTGGCTAAAACACAGATTGTTATTTTATTGTCATATTAGAAACATGTCAGAAAGTCTCTTTCTGTAATTTTAAAGTGTACTGTGTTATTGTTATTCACAGACAAAATTTTCTTTGTTTTCCATCTATATACACTAATGTTTAGTATTTAAACACATAATATTAAATATTTGAAAAAATCTCTGGGAATCAGGAGACCAATCTGCCAAAAAAGAAAAAAAAAATCCCCTTTCAACTTATGGCTTTTACTAGTACCTTCAGTATTAGAAGTTTCAACCACTTTGTGAGTTTTTAACAGTCTATATATGAGATAATTTATTGAATGGGTTGTAGGGTTTTTTTAGATGAGAAAAAATTTGCCAATATTAAGTAAGAAAGTATAGAATGTCATAAATGCTAGAAGGAAACCAGTCTTCTATAAAATTTTGACCCCACATACCTGTAAGTAACATAATGTATATACAAAAGATCTTTGTAAATTGCCATGCTCTCTCCGTAAAAGTTGGTTATTGTTACAATATGAATGCTGTAACCTGAGTTTCCCTAAGCATCTTCAAACTGTGGAAGCCTTAGTGACATTGGAATGACATTAATTTAAGTTGCAATAGATAGTCCTTGTTCCCACCAGTTCAGTCAAGATCTCAGTCCCTGCAACATTCTCCTGATGACTTGCCAGAGCTCTTAAAGCAGTCCAGCCTTCAATCTTAGTGGCACATCTTCTTCTGCTGAGCACCACCATCTTGGAGGGCATGGAAGTTGCTTCTTCTGATTCCAGTGACCACTTTCCTGGGGCAGTGCAGTCATCTCCATGTGGACAGATCACTACTTCCACTGTGTCCTCGCAGCTACTGCATTGCCCCACCAGGCAGTATGGCTGAACACCATAGCCACATTCTGCTGGAAATTTTCTTTGGCCCCCCAACAAGGGTCTAGAGCAGTGATTCTCAACACCTGCTGTACACTAACTTCTCCTGGGAGGATTTTTAAAAATACCAATGCCTAGGCCCTGCTCTCACCAGACTTTTGGAAACCAAATCCCGAGGTTAGAGCCTGGGCATTGGTATTTTTTTTAAACATACAGGTGATTCTGATGCACACTGAGTGTTGAGGGCCACCCTGAGGGATGCGGAAGTACCTCTCTTTCCCCTGTCATGTGTCCTCTGGTAAAGGGGTCACAAAAACTGTACTGCATGTGCCTCCAGCTTAAAGAGGTTCTCTGGAGCCTTGAAAAAAATACAGAGTGGAAGAAATAGCTACATGAAATTTTTATTCATGTTCAAATTTGTAGTGATAGTATACAGTTGGCCCTCTGTATACATGGGTTTCTTATGCATGAATTCAACCAACCTCAGATAAAAAGTATTTGGAAAAAAATACAATAAAAAGTAATATACATTTTAAAAATACAATATTAAAACTATTTCCATAGCATTTACATTGTATTAGTTATTTTAAGTACTTTAGAGATGATTTAAAGTGCACAGGATATGCCTGGGTTATTTGAAAATACTATGCCATTTTATAGCAGGGACTTGAGCATTCATGGATTTTGGTATCTGCAGGGGTCCTGGAACCAGTCCCTCACAAACACCAAAGAATGACTCTATACTCCAGGTATGAGAAAATGCTGTTTCATTTTTCTACTCTTACATTATTTTAAGTGTGTATTTTATAATGTGGTACATAAATAAGTGGAGTGTATGTAATTGTACATGCTCAAAATATTTTACTTACTCTCCTGTGTGTCTCCTCCTGCTCCCAACCACTGCTGCCTTTATTTAGATTTTCGCCATCTTTTTCATAGCCTCTTGTTATATGGTCGCTGATTCTTATCTAACCCCTTCCAGTTTGTTCTCACACTGCTCCCAGACTTTGAGCTCTAAATTTCAAATCTGATGATGTCCCTACCCTTTTAGATTTGACCCTTTTATAATTTTTCGAAGCTTGCCTTTTATTGGTAAGGTTTTATTTAAACATCTGCACTGGAACATGAGGTCTTCTCTACTTTGGTTCATACTTTTCTCTTCAGCTTCATATCTAACTGAACCCAGTTCTTACTGTATCTTACATTCATGTCACAATGAAATATCCAGAGTTCTCCAAATGTACCATACAACTGTGCCATGATTCTTCTTTGGAGACTCACACCACCTTTACTTTCTGATGAATAAGAGTACATTCTCCAGACTTAATTCAAGCCCCACCTTCTCCATTGATTAACATCCTGATTTCCCATGGCCTCACCCAGTTGGCAATGACTCCTTCCTTTATGAACTCATCATACTCTGTGAATACTTCTCTCACAGCACCTATAAAGCTTCATTCCACTTACTTATTTACGTAGCCTTCTCTTCTGTTTAAACTGTTTATACTCTTTGGGGGTATGAATCATGTCTTAGTCTTATCACCAGCACCCAAAATACTGTATGACGTATGAGGTATTTAATGGTGCTTAGCAAATAAATGCCTTAATTCATTAACTCCTATATATGAGTTAGGGGCTCTTCCTCGGATGTAACCTAGAGCTTCTGAATTTAAAAAAAAAATTAGGTAAAAGGCCTGACAAAAGATTTTTTTAGTTTATCTTTCAAACCTGGGAAATAATAGATAATGATATATCTATGAATGTCAGTTGGCAGACATTGCTAAGTGTTTTTCAAAGCAGTGGGAGTCCCCAACCCAGACATATATGCCAACCACGAAACTATAAATAAGTATCTGTGTACTGCAATTAATAGCTTATTTGAAACTGGATAACTTCTGCAAGCATGGAGTATTTTAAATCAGGAACAAACTAGCACCGAGCGAGTTTTGGTAAGTTTCTGTTACACATGGGGAGAGATTTTAAACATCACTTAGGTGCTTAAATAGTTAGAAACACATTAATTTCAGCCATTAGTTTTGGTTATAAGCTGATGTCATAACTGGCCTAATCCTTTTTCTTTCTTTCTTTTTCTTAAAATAATCTGATCTATAAGAACAATTGGCAGATGTTATTTGAAAATGGGCTACACACACCAAAATTCTATGGAAAGCTACACAGGTAGAGGAAAAAAAGAAAAAAAAATCCTACTTCTTAAGTGAGATAGAAAATTCCCATTTTGGGATTAAGAAGAAGAAAAAAAGCCAACCTCAATTTATAAGTGCTTTGCCAAACATATAAATCACAAACGTTTATGGTTTATTTTTGAATACTCTTAATTGCTAAGATGTAAACTCAACATTTCAAAAGTCTCTACATTATTTATCCAGTCATATAACCTTGAAAGAAACAAACTGTCCTAAAGCATGAACTATTTTTAAGTGAGCTAATATCTGTGGAATCCTTTCCCTAATGGATTTCAGGGTTAAGGGCATGTCTGATCCACTGTGCAGGAAAGCAAGATGTGCTCATTTCCTTCCACTGTATGCATGAAAATGATGACGACTTATCCTCAAAGTGCAAGCTAGGAACTATATGTCAAGTGATGTATAAAACTATGTAAAATATACATGTATGCAAGAAATTTGTACATCTAAACACTCCAAAGGTTTGACTGTATAATATGACTTTTAATGTCAGAATGAGAAGAAGGAAGCATTGGACAAGAATAAAGAAAAATCCTATATTTACTTTTTAAAGTAAAAAGCATAACCACATCTTCTATGAGTTCTAACAAAATCCTACACATAATTTCAAGATGAACTTAGCAGTTGGTGGGGATAAAGAAGGATGAGACTAGAAAACCAAATTTTTATTATTTGTCAACAGACAAATGGGCAGATGCTAGGAGTAAGTAGAAGAGTAAGTAAATTCAGAGGGAATTTTAAAAAAGAAACTGGGGCAAGGTGAGGGTGGCTTTAGTTTGCAAGATTACTCATGTTCGATATTATGACTGTGCTTCCTGTACTAATTTCCATGTCCGTTCAAGCTGAATCCACACACCTGTTGATTGGTACTTTACTTGGTTTCAGGGGTCTCTCTCAAATGTAGCCTAGAGCTTCTGAATAAAAAAAAAAAATCAAGTTAAGATATCTGATGAAAGTTTTTTTCTACTTGTTTGCCTTGATTTATATAGTGCATCTAACAAAGCCATTGAAATTAAATCACATATCCAAAATCTGTTAGGAAAAGGTAAGTAGAAGAAATAAGGTTATGTGAAATTGGGACTATTTTGAAAAGTCCAGGATGTATGCTGGCATCTGTTTCTCAATTGTTTTCTCAGCCCGTTGAAAATTACTGTCCAGGCTGTGGATCATCTTGTCAGGGGTTTCTCCCATCTAATAAAATATGAAGACCCTCTCCACCTTTTGGAGGACAATGCTGGTATCTTGGAGTTTGATATTACCATGTAGAAACCAATATACTAACTTGTAAGAGCCAAAAGTTTATTTACTCCACCTACTGTTGAAATTTTATCACAAAATCTGACATTCTTTGGGAAAATGATTATAAAAGCCACACATTATAACATCTATTCAGTTGTAATTTAAAAATACCTGAATTTTCAGCCATTAGCAGTGGCTCACGCCTGTAACCCCAGCACTTTGGGAGGCCGAGGCAGGTGGACCACTTGAGGTCAGGAGTTCAAGACCAGCCTGTCCAAAATGGTGAACCCCACCTTCCACCCTGTCTCTACTAAAAATACAAAATTAGCCAGGTGTAGTGGTGTGTGCCTGTGATTTCAGCTACTTGGGAGGTTGAGGCACAAGAATTGCTTGAAACCAGGAGGCAGAGGTTGCAGTGAGCTGAGATCGTGCCACTGCACTTCAGCCTGGGTGACACAGCGAGAGTCTGTCTCAAACAAACAAACAAACAAATAACAACAACAACAATTTTCAAGGGAAGAACAAGTTTTCTACTATCAATTCCATTAACTCCAACTACACAACTCAGATTGTGTCTTTGAGGTAGCACAGTAAACTGGGCATTAGTCCTGCGTGCTCCTAGGTAAACTCTCTGAGCTTTAATTTTCTCACTTGCGTGATAGGAATCATTCTACACACCCAGTTTCTCTCAGAGTAGTTGAGGGGAAACCGCTGGAGCAATGGACAAAAACAGCCCTTTGACACCTGAAGATATTGGTGTTCCAATCTGGAAGCTGCAGGAGGTATGCTTATGCCCCAGCACCTAATCATACAATGGTGTCTTTGCCCTCTTGCCTCCTGGCTCACAGCTTCTTACAGACTTGAGTCAGAAGTGGTTTTGTCCTCCACTTTTTACGAGAGCAGGAGAGTATTTCTGTTGCCTTCTTGCGTGGAGCACTGTCTGGTCTTTAACTGACAAGGGCTAAGCTCCTGATTGCTATTGTCTACCTTGAATTGTGCCCCTGCTTTTGTTTTGCATTTCTGTCCAAGAAAAATGCTGATCTTGTTTTTGACATGGGCTATGTCTTTTTGGTCACTCTGTTGTCAACCTATATATGTGTTTAGAGTGGAGAGTATGCATCAAAGAAACATACTCAATGTTCAAGAAATCTTTAAAGAAATGCTATCTTCTCAGCTCTGGGGCAATATTGTGTTGAGTCAACTCACCCAGACAACTTGGCTGGAAGGCTTTATTGGTGCAAGTATTTCATAAACCGCAAAGTTCTATACAAACATAAAACATTATGTTGATGTGTATGAGAAAGAAAACCTGAGGTTTATCTTTTTCTGAACTTCACCAGCCATTCCTGAGAATTTCTGACATTCAGTGTTGTCACTTCAATAGCAGCACAGATGAGCGACAGAGTGTGGCCCACAAACTGCTGATGCACGGATTGTTACTGATCTGGGGCAAGATAAGTTGAGAAAGTGCGAACGAGCACCTAGAAAATTTTAGAGCAATTTGATAAAGTAACTTTACATTCGTTATATCTAATAATTTAAATAATTACTTATTATATATTTATATCTTTTACATTTCATTTTTCTTGTACTTTACAAAATACCTGTGATGAATTGAAAATTGAAACTAGATCCTTTACCACAGATAGGTTTATACTGTTACTTATGCTTATTATATTTCATCAAATATGATTCCATCAATTTAACATGTGCTATTATCTTTATATATTAATACAAAAGAAGAAAACAATGCTACCAATTAGGCTATCCACAAGACCTATATATCACTTAGTTTTTAAAATCTTATATTTACTGAAAGAGCTCTTTTAGTAAAGTAAACACAGTTTTGGACTTAACACAACTTTAAAGAATTTCATATCAGTCTTATGTTGGTACAAAAGGAAAATGCTAATGCAATAAATTAATGAAGAAGATATTTCCTAAACTTCTTTACAATCTGAGTCCAATGCTTCTGACTCACTTTTCAACTTAGAGTTGTTAATATCTGTATTTTCAACACAATATTGCCCCAGAGCTTAGAAGATGGCATTTCTTTAAAGATTTCTTGAACATTAGTTGCAGATTTTTCTCCCCAAATTACTGGCCTTACTAAAAAGTGTCTATGGTCAGTTACGTATAATTTAGGAGCAAACTATATCATAAGTTTTCATGCCTGTAAGTACTGTGCTTTCCTAGATTCCATAGAGCACTTGATAGTTGCTTTGCAAGAAAAAATGAAATCGTGGCTATCTTTTCAAAAACAAATATCTGTTTCTTCAATATCAAATGTATACTCAATGTTGTTTCCATGCTTTATTGCAAATATAATAACTTTTTTGTGTTAATGCTCAGTTGTATTGTAATCTTTTAAAATACATTTTAAAAGACAATTAAACCCAACACATATATTATTAACAAGACATTTAATTCCATAGAAGTGATGAGAATATGAAAACTGTGACTGAGCTTGAGAATGCTTAGGCAAGGTCTGGCTGACTGTAATTGCAATCACAGATTATAAACTGTATCCTAATAACATGAGCTGTCTTTAAAACCTTTCATTTTATTTTTTCAGGGATGGGATCTTGCTTTGTTGTTCAGGCTGGGATGCAGTGGCTATTCAGAGGTACAATAATAATAGTGTACTGCAGCCTCAAACTCCTGGTCTCAAGTGAGCCTCCCAAATAGCTGGGACTATAGGAAATTGCCACCACACCCAACCTTGAATTAATGACTTTTAAGAGTGAGCTATCATTTTGCCTATAACTTAAATATACCTAGGTTCATGATTAATATTTACTCCCAGGAGAATCACTAAACTTAATGCTTCCAAATTTAAATCCTTTGAACGTAAAGGAATTATTTAAGTGTATGGAAATTGCAACGTTCCATTGACTAAATCAACTAACCTGCTAGAGAGTTCAGTAAATAGCTAAGTGGTTTAATTTATTGAACTACTTACTCCAAAGACAGAGTATATCTAGCACATTATAACAAACAGCACCTATAATGTGTAAGGCATTATTCACAGCAACCTTTTAAATTATGATACTATTAGTTCTCCCATTTGTAAGACCAGGCAACAAGAGCACAGAGAGGTTAATAAGTTGTGGGGCCAGGACTCAAAACCACATGTCTACCCCAAGGGTCGAAAGACTGAGCTTTTAACGTATGCTATTTTGTTTTTCAACAAGTGAAATTATTTTGGCTACACTTAGTTTTCAGAAGATCTCATAGTTAATTTAAAAAATTATTTTCTAAAACTTTCCAGATCATGAAAGCACATAATGGGAGAATAATCAACAACTCTGAATTTAAGCAAACAAACCAACTGCACTGGTTGAGGCTGGGAGAGTGAGTGGAACCAGCTGAGGAAGATGTGGCCCAATCAGAGCCTTTACCAAGTCTTGGTAATAAATGCCCTTGGCAAATAAACACAATCAGAACAAAAACTACTTTCCACTACCACTGAAAGGAAAAAATTTTGGCAAAGATTATGGAAATGTGGTGACTTGTAATTATTCAGCTGAGGGGGAATATAAACTGGGACTTACATAGATTTTGGATGCCAAACAAAACTATTATAATGAAATTCTAGGAAACCAAATGTAAATCAAAACTGTGGTCCAGGCTACAGCATTTCTCCACTATTGAATATATAAAAGTGAAATTGAATCACCAAGGAGGACAAAGCAAGTAACGATATCAGCTGTTTCTCACGATGAAATCCTAATAAAAATGCAACTGAGTTTGTTAAACTTCAATTGTCTAAGGTAGATGCATTTCCTCTTGTTATTTAAACAGCAGATTCTTGCTTACCTAAAATACAGAGCCCCAAAATGTCCATTTGCCCAATAAAATCTTTGTTTAGGAAATACAATACATGAAATACTCAAACAATAGGGTATTATATAGGTTATAAAAGGATGCATTTATATTTCATAGACAATTTAGTTTCCCATGAGTTAAATGAATTTCCAGATCATTGTGTGATTAAGTTCTTGGGTTCTAAGAAAGTTTAAAGTAAAGCTTAGGTAATGGCCAAGTTAAGATGAATAAAATAATTGAATAGAAAAACACTATTTGAAATTATAATACAATTAATACAAAATATTTGATTTTACTAAATTATATAAACTCAGACAAACCTTATTCACTTATAGCACTAGTGCTTTCTAAAAATCCCAGCGTCATTTAGAAGGAAAACACTGGAAGATATTAAGGGACAATCCGTTGTGGCTAGAAGACAATATTACATCTTTTATGTGCATTTTAAAATATTTATACTGTTATTTTCATATACTCATTATGTATCGTGTTTAATATTAAACAAATAAGATGTTTTACTTTATTACATTTTGAAACTTGGATTGGCCTAGGAGCCCTTATTTGGTCAATGTGTGAGGATGTGGAGGCCATCCTATCAGAAGGATGAGCTCCAACCTATGTTGGGTAATTTTATATGTAAACTTGGTTGAGCCAAGGCACCAGGCAATCCATCAAACATTATTCTGGATGTTTCCATGAAAGTGTTTTTTTGGATGAGATTAACACTTAAATTGGTAGAATTTGAGTAAAGCAGATTACCTTCCATAGTGTGGATAGGCCTCATCCAACCAGTCAAATGCCTTAATAGAACAGAGACTGACCTTCCTCGAGGAAGAATGAATTCTGCCAGCACATTGCCTTCAGATTCAAGCTGCAACTCTCCCCAGGGTCTTTAGCCTGACAGAATCTCCACCTTGCAGATTTTGAATTTACCAAGCCTCCCACAATTGTGTGAACCAATTCTTTAAAATATCTCTCTTTCTCTCCTCTCTCTCTCTCTATATATATATGATGTATGAATCATATATAGGATTCTATATATAGATATATATGATATATGAATTTTATATATATATATATATATATGGAGAGAGAGAGAGATATCCTATTGATTCTATTTCTCTGAAGAACTCTGACTAATACAACCCCATGAAGGACTGAGAGTGCAGCCATCACTTATTTGCTGTCCCTTAGAAATCTGGGATGTATTGGCATTTATGTGTCCTTAGCTATATAGACTTAGATAAAATATTAATCAGTTTTTAACTACATTCGTCTTCACAAAACAGACAAGTGGTCTAAAGATTCTCTCATATGAAAAACTCAAGTTGAGATTATGTTAAAATTCAGCACAAATAAGTCTCGAGACACTTCATAACTACATTCCAGTAAAAAATCATTATTGAATTACATATGAGAAATCTGTTATGAAATCTATTATAAAATTGTAACTATCTGAAAATCCATTTGAAAAATAGATTTATGTTATTAATGAACCATGCCTCAGGTATGTAATGTGCTAGGAAATAATAATTCAAGTTTTTGTGTAATTTGTAAATAAATAACCGGGGATATGTACAAAATATGGTTTAATAAAATAAGTGATCATTCAAACACATTTACAGACTAATTTTAGATGAATGTCAAGCAGAATAAACATTTAAAAAAGCTAACTGATAAAATCAAATGCCTTCAAACCAATCTTTGTTGCTAGAAGTCAGAAAAATTGATACTATTAGAGGGAGCAAGTAGTGACAAGAAGGCTTCCCAAAGGGGTTTCTGGCTTTGCCGATGTTTTGTTACTTGAGCTTGGTTTGGTTATATGGACGTGTTCAGTGCATTAAAGTTCATTGAGTTGTGTTCTATAAATAGCCTTTTTTCTCTATGTTTATTAAGCTTGACTAAAAAGTTTTAAAAAATGGCTTTAAAACCAGAAAATGTATCCCCCTACAAATTTTGAATGAATAAATGCAGTTAATTTGTATATATACCAATTGCAATTATAAAGGGAGACCATAAGGTGCAAGCACTTTCTGACCATCAAAGAAACAGGCTAAAATTTTAGAAGGTTTGGAAATTTCGCATGTATGTTCATGAGCCGTATTAGTTTGCAGTTTTCTTGTAGTGTCTTTGTCAGATTTGGATATTAGGGTAGTGCTGGCACCATACAATGTGTTGGGAAGTATTCTTTCCTTTTCATTTTTTTCAGAGACTTTGTTTAGGATTGTTGATATTTCTTTCTTAAGTATTTGGTATGATTCCCTAAAGAAGTTATTTGGGCCTGAATTTTTATAGGAAGATTTTTAACTATAAACTCAATGTTTTAGTAAATATTAGGCTATTCCCATTATTCATAAGTGAGGGTTGGTGGACATTCGATGATTTTTTTCCCTTCAGTCTAAGTTAAGTTCATTGGCATTAAATTTTTATAAACAACTTTTGCTTAATTGAAGTTTAATTTACTTTTTTTTCAGTTTTTAAATGTAAAAGCTAAGATTATTGATTTGAGGCCTTCTTTTTCTTTTCTAATATAGCCATTGTTACTATAATTTCCCCTCACGTACTGCTTTAACTGCATTCCACATTTTCATTCAGTTCAGAATATTTTCTGATGTATAAAAAATCTTTCTTTGATATACGGGTTATTTAGAAGTGTGTTATTTAATTTCCAAATATTTGGGATTTGTCAGATATCTTTTATTGATTTTAGTTTAATTCTACTATGTTTATACAACATATTTTGTATACCATAAAACCTTTCAAATTTAATAAGACTTGTTTTATCACCCTGAATATGGTCTATCTTGGTAAATCCTTACTGTGCACTTGAAAAAAAATGTGTATTTTGTTGTTTCTGGGTGGATCATTCTAATAGTTTTCTAGTAGGTCGAGCTGGTTGGTAGTGTTATACAAGTGTCCAATATACTTACTGATTTTCTGTCTATTTCTTCTACAAACTTTTGAGAGGTATGTTGAAACTTCCAGCTATAACTGAGAATTTGTCTATTTTTCTTTGCAGATTTATCAGTTTTTGCTTCATGTAATTTGAAACTCTGTTATCAGGTGTAAAACCACTTAGAATTGTATGTCCATTTGATGAATGGAATCTTTTATCATTATAAAATGGCCCTTTTTATCCCTGGTAATATTCTTTGCTCTAAAATCTGTATTATCTAATATTAATACGAGTGATTAATGGTATCATGATATATCTTTTTCCATCCTTTAACATGTAGGCTATTTGTGTTTTTATATTTAAGGTGGGTTTCTTGTTGGTAGAATTTTTTTGTTTGTTTTCAATACAACTTCTGCCTTTTAATTGGAGTGCTTAATTAATAATTAATGAAATTACTGATACGGGTGAATGTAGGCCTATCATATTCTTATTTGTTTTCAATTTTTCCATGTGCTCTTAGTTCCCCTTTACTGTATTTTCTGGCTTCTTTTTGATTTTTTAAAAATTACTTCATCTTATTTACTTTTTTGGTTTATTAATTATAACTCTTTGTTGTGTGTATGTGTTTAAGTGTTATGTGTATGTGTTATGTACACTTTGAAGCATAAATTTTTAACTTATCAGTTTTTCTTATCTGTATGCCACAGCATCTATATAATAAGAACTTCATGTCAGTATACTTTCATATCTCCCCTCCTGGCGTTTGTAATATTATTGTCATATATTTTACTTTTACATATATTATAGATCCTAAGATCCTATGATACACTGTTTTTTTTTTTCTTTTAACAGTTTTTAAAAGACATTTACAAAATAAGAAATTGGATATAGTTTGGGTCTATATCCCTGACCAAATCGCATGTCAAATTGTAATCCCCGGTGTTGAATGTTGGGCCTGGTGGGAGAGGCTTGAATCATGAAAGCAGATTTCCCCCTCGGTGCTGCTCTTGTGATAATGAGTGAGTGTTAGCGAAATTTGGTTGTTTAAAAGTGTGTGGCACCTACCTCCTTGCTCTTTTCCTTTGGCTCTGGCCATGTGAAGATATGCCTGCTTCCCCTTCGCTTTCTACCATGATTGTAAGCTTCCTGAGGTCTCCTTAGCCTTGCTTCCTGTACAGCCTGCAGAACTGTGAGCCAATTAAATCTCTTTTCATGATAAATTAGGTATTTCTTTATAGCAGTGGCGAGAACAAACTAATACAGAAAGTTGGTACCAAGAGGTGCTATAAAGACACCTGAAAATGTGGAAGCAGCTTTGGAACTGGGTAATGAGTAGAGGTTGGAATAGTTTGGAGGGCTCAGAAGAACACAGATAGATGAGGGAATGTTTGGAACTTCCTAGAGACTTGAATGGTTGTGATTAAACTACTGATAGTAATAGGGACAGTGAAGTCCAGGCTGAGGAGGTCTCAGATGGAAATGAGGAATTGGAGTAAAGGTCACTTTAATAAGTAAAGGTGGCTTATTGGGATCTAGAGTAATGGTCACTCTTGCTACACTTTATCCCTGTTCTAGGGATCTATGAAATTTTCAACTTGAGAGAGATTGCTTAGGGTACCTGGCAGAAGAAATTTCTAAGAAGCAAAACATTCAAGATGTAGCCTGGCTACTTCTAAAAGTCTATGCACATATGCATAAGCAAAGAAATTATCTGAAACTGAAACTTATATTTGAAAAGGAGGCACAGCATAAAAATTTGGAAAATTTACAGCCTAGCCATATGGTAGAAAAGAAAAATCCCATTTTCTGGGGGAGGAATTCAAGCCAGATGCATAAATTTGCATAACTAAAAGGAAGGCAAGTACTCACAGCCAAGACAATGGAAAAAAGACCCTGAAGGTATTTCAGAGACTTTCATGGGAGCCCCTCTCATCACAGATAGGAGGGCAAAATAGTTTCGTAGGGCAGGCCCAGGGCCCTACTGCTCTGCACAACCTTGAGATGCTGCTCCTTGCATCCCTGGGGGCTCCAGCCATGGATCAAAGGGACCCAGGTATTTGGGCCACTGCTTCAGAGGGTGGAAGCCATAAGCCTTGGTAGCTTTCACATGGTGTTGAGCCTGCAGGTGTGCAGAGTGCAAGAGTTGAGGCTTGGTAGCCCCTGCCTATATTTCAGAAGATGTGTGAAAAAGCCTGAATGTCCAGGCAGAGTCTGCTGCGGAGGCAGAGCCCTCATGAAGAACCTCTACTGGGGCAGTGCAGAGGGGAAATATGTGGTTGGAGCCCCTACACAGAGTCCCCACTGGGCACTGCCTAGTAGAGCTGTGAGAAGAGGATCACCATTTTTTCAGACCCCAGAATGCTAGATCCACCTACAGCTTGCCCCAAGTGCCTGGAAAAGCCCCAGGCACTCAATGCCAGCCCTTGAGAGCAGATGTGAGGGCTCAGCCCTGCAGAGCCAATGGTGTAGAGCTACCCAAGGCCTTGGGAGTCCACCCCTTGCATCAGCTTGCCCTGAATCTGGGACATGGAGTCAAAGGAGATTATTTTGGAGCGTTAAGATTTAATGACTTTCCTGCTGGGTTTTGGACTTGCACAGGGCCTGTTGCTCCTTTCTTTTGGCTGATTTATCCATTTTAGAAAATGAATATTTACCCAGTGCCTATACCCCCTTTTGTAACTTGAAAGCAACTAGCTTGTTTCTGATTTTACAGGCTCATAGGTGGGAGGTACTAGCCTTGTCTCAGATGAGATTTGACTTTGGACTTTTGAGTTAATACTAGAATGAGTTGATACTTTGGAAGACTGCTGGGAAAGCATGATTGTGTTTTGAAATGTGAGGACATGAGATTTGGGAGGGTTTTAGCAGAATAATATGGTTTGGATCTGTGTCCTCCCAAAATATCATGTCAAATTGTTATCTCTGTTGTTGGAGGTGGAGCCTGGTAGGAGGTGACTGGGTCAAGTGGGGCAGATTTCCCCCTAGGTGTTGTTGTCATGATAGTGAGTGAATGCCCATGAGATCTGGCTGTTTAAAAATGTGTGGCACCTCAGGCCAGGCGCGGTGGCTCAAGCCTGTAATCCCAGCACTTTGGGAGGCCGAGACGGGCGGATCACGAGGTCAGGAGATCGAGACCATCCTGGGTAACACAGTGAAACCCCGTCTCTACTAAAAATACAAAAACTTAGCCGGGCGAGGTGGCAGGCGCCTGTAGTCCCAGCTACTCGGGAGGCTGAGGCAGGAGAATGGCGTGAACCCAGGAGGCGGAGCTTGCAGTGAGCTGAGATCCGGCCACTGCACTCCAGCCTGGGTGACAGAGCGAGACTCCGTCTCAAAAAAAAAAAAAAAAAAAAATGTGTGGCACCTCCCACCTTGCTCTCTTCCTCCTGCTCTGGCAATGTGAAGGCATGCTTGCTTCCCCTTCACTTTCCACCATGATTGGAAGTTTCCTGAGGCCTCCCCAGTCATGCTTCCTATAGGGAGCCTACAGAACCACAAGCTGATTAAATCTCTTTTCTTTATAAATTACTCAGTCTCAGATATTTCTTTATAGCAGTGTGAGAACAGACTAATACAAACGTTTTTCTAATTACTTATATAGTTACCATTTCCAGTGCTTTTTATTCCTTTAAATAGATGCCCATTTTCATCTGGTATCATTTTTTTCTGCTGATAAACTTCCTTAAATTTTTTTTATTGTAATAAGTAGTCTGCTAGTGATGATTTCAGATTTTGTATATCTGAGTAAGTCTTTATTTACCTTTGTTTTAACAAATATTTTTCCTTGGTAAAGAATTCTAATAGACAAGTTTTTAAAAATGTCAATATCAGCCCTATAGTTGATAACATCTCCTTAATTCTTACCACACTAAATCTAATCTCCGATTTGTAGAGTTTGAGATTCATCCTATCATTTTAGTTGTCTTACTACTTTAAAATTAATTTTCAAATGCAGGCATATGGGTCTCCTTCCTCATCCTATTTATTTTTCTGCCTTCTCTTTAATGTTACCTTCTTTTCAGACTGATTTATTTTACTTAGCAATATGTATTTAAGTTTCCTCCAGGCCTTTTCATGGCTTGATAGTTTATTTCTTTTTAACACTGAATAATATTCTCTTGTCTGGAAGTACTGTAGTTTATTAATCCATTCATCTCCTGAGGGACATCTTTGTTGCTTCCAAGTTTTGATAATTGTAAATAAAGTTGCTATAAATATCCATGTGTGTTTTTGTTTGGATAGGTTTTCAACTCATCTGGATAAATACCAAATGTGCAATTGCTGAAAAAATATGGTATGAATATGTTTAGTTTTGTAAGAAACTGTAAAGTGTCTTCCAAGTAACTGTACTATTTTGCATTCCTACCAACAATGAATAAAAGTTTCTGTTGCTCCACATCCTCATCAGTGTTTCTTGTTGTATTTTGAATTATGGCCATTCTAATACGCAAGTAATGGTATCTCATTGTTGTTTTAATTTGCTTTTCTCTGATGACATATGATGCAGAACATCTTTTAATATGCTTATTTGCCATCTGTATAATGTTGTTGGTTTGTCTGTTTAAGTCTTTAACCCATTTTCAAGTCAGGTTGTGTGTTTACTTATTGTTGAGTTTTAAGAGTTCTTTGTATATTTTGGATAACAGTTCTTATTCAGATGTGTGTTTTGCAAATATTTTCTCCCAATCTGTGGTTTGTCTTTCCATCCTCTTTATATTGTCTTTCACTGGGCAGAAATTTTTAATTTTAATGAAGTTCAGTTTATCAATTATTTCTTTCATGGATAGTGTTTCTTGTGTTATATCTAAAAAGTCATTGTTACACCCAAGGTCATCTAGATTTTCTCCTATGTTATCTTCTGTATATATCCTGGAATTCCATATGGAATATATATCCTGGAGTTCCATATAGAATATATATGGAAGGAATATATATCCTTCTAATATATCCTGGAAGATATATATATTTACATTTGGGTATAGGATTCATTTTGATTTAATTTTTGTGAAGGATGTATGTTGGTATCTAAATTTATTTTTTTGCGTGTGCACGTCTAGTTGTTCTACTACCATTTGTTGAAAAGACAATCTTTACTCAATTGTATTTTCTTTGCTTTTTTTTTGTCAAAGATAAATTGGGTATATTTATGAGGGTCTATTTTTGGGATTTGGGTCTGTTCCATTGATCTGCCTATTTCTTTCACCAATACCACAGTGTCTTGATTACTGTCGCTTTATAGTAAGCCTTGAGATCAGGTAGTGTTTGTCCTCCAACTTTGTTCTTCTGCTTTAATATTATGTGACTATTCTGGGTTTGTTTCTTCATATACACTGTTTGTCAGTATCCACAAAGTAACTTGGTTGGATTGTGATGGGAATTACATTAAATTTATAGATCAAGTTGGAAGAACTGACATCTTGATAATATTGAAATTTTTATCTATGCTCTTTGCCATTTAAATCTTATTTGTTTTGATATGTTTCATCAGTGTTTTGTAGGTTTTCTCATATAGATCTTGTAACATTGTGTTAGTTTTATACCTAAGTATTTAATTTTTGGGGTGCTAATGTAAATAATAATTTGTTTTTAATTTGAAATTTGACTTGTTTAATGTTATGCAGGAAAGTATCTGACTTTGGCATATAAACTCTGTATCCTGCAATCTTTCTACAGTTGCTTATTAGATTTGGGAGGCTTTTTTGTGGGGGTGGTGAGGCAGTTTTTTTGGATTCTCTGTGTAGACAACCAAGTCATTTGTAAACAAAGACAGTTTTATTGCTTCTTTCCCAATCTCTATACTTTTAATTTCCTTTTTGGTTTGTTATACTGCATTAGTTAGTACTTTCAGTATGATGTTGAAAAGCAGTAGTGAGAGGCAACAGTCTTGCCTTGTTCTTGATCTTAGAGAGAAAACTTCAATTTTCTCACCATTAAATATATTAGCTGTAGGTTTCTGTGGATGTTCTTTATTAAGTTGAGGACGTTCTTTTCTATTATTAGTTTTTATCATGAATGGGTGGGAGTTTTTATCAAGAATGGGTGTTGGATTTTGTCAAATACTTTTTCTTCATCTACTGATACAATCATGCAATTTTTTAGACTGTTGATTATAATAATTAATTTTTAAAAGTTGAATCAGCCCTGCATACTTGGGATAAAACCCACTTGGTCGTGGTGTATATGGTTATGCATCACTTAATGATGGAAACATGTTCTAAGACATGCATCATTAGGAGATTTCATCATTTTACAAACCTCATAGAGTGTACTTAAATAAACTTAGATGGTACAGCTTACTACACCTATGATATATAATATAGCCTATTTTTCCTAGGCTACAAACCCATTACAGCGTGTTACTTTCCCAGATACTGTAGGAAATTACAATGCGATAAGTATCTGTGTATCTAAACATAGAAAAGTGCAGTAAAGATGTGATATTATAATATTATATCATCCATCAGTGACTGAAATGTCATTATGTGGTGCACAACGATAATTGTTTCTATACATTGTTGGATTCAATCTGCTAATATTTTATTTAGAATTTTTACTTCTATGTTCATAAAATATATTGGTATGTAGTTTTCTCTTCCTGTAATATCTTTGTTTAGTTTTCGTATTAGGTAAGGCTGTCCTCACCAAATGAGTTAGGAATTAGTCCCACTGCTTCTATACTCTGAAAGAGATTTTAGAGAATAGTACAATTTCTTCTGAAGTGTTTGGTAGAATTCTCCAGTAAACCTCTTTGAGCATTCTGCTTTCTGTTTTGGAAGGTTATTAGTTATTTGTTTAATGTCTAGAATAGATATAGGACTATTCAGATTGTCTATTTCTTCTTTTATGAGTGGTCATTCTTTTAAGGCTTTTGTCTACTTCATCTATCAAATTTGCAGGTATAGAATTATTCATAATATTGTTTATTATAATATTAATGTACATGGGATTTTAAAGTTTAGAGTATTTCCCCTCTTTCATTTCTGACATTAGCATCTTGTGTCTTTTCCTTCTTTCTTTATAAGCCCAGAAAAAATGTTATAAGTTTTACTAATGTTTTCAAAGTAACAGCTTTTGATTTTGTTGATTTTTCTCTATTGATTTCCTGTTTTCAGTTTCATTGAGTTCTGCTCTAATTTTTATTGCTAATTTTCTTTGGCTAACTTTGGATCTAATTTGTTATTTTATTTCTAGTTACCTAAGATGGAAGCTTAGATTATTTATTTATTTAATTTTTTTAAAAAAATTTCCTAATTTTTAAATAATGTTTTAAACTTTTAAGTTCTGGGGTACATATGCAGGTTTGTTATATAGGTAAATTTATGTCATGGGAGATTATTGGACAGATTATTTCACCACCTAGGTATTAGCCTATGAAAGAAAAAATGTTAAAAGTAGCTAGAGAGAAAGGTCATGTCACCTAAGAAGGGAAGCTCATCAGACTAACAGCAGATGTCTCAGCAGAAATCCTATAAGCCAGAAGAGATTTTGGGCCAATATTGAATATTCTTAAGGTAAAGAAATTTCAACCAAGAATTTCATATCTGGCCAAACTGAACTTTATAAGTGAAGGAGAAATAATACTCTTTTCACACAAGCAAATGCTGAGGAAATTTGTTACCACCAGACCTGCCTCACAAGAACTCCTGAAGTAAGCACTAAATATGGAAAGGAAAGACTGTTACCAGCCACTACAAAAACACACTTATGTACACAGACCAGTGACACTATAAAGCAACCACACAAACAAGTCTGCATAACAACCAGCTAGCATTAAGATAACAGGACCACATCTACACATACTGATAATAACATTGAACGTAAATGGGCTAAATGTCCCAATTAAAAGACACAGAGTGGCAAACTGGATGAGAAACCAAAATTCACTGTTATACTGTCTTTAAGAGACCCATCTCACAAGCAGTGACACCCATAAGCTCAAAATAAAGGAATGGAAAAAATCTACCAGGAAAATGGAAAGCAGACAAAAGCAGGGGTTGTGATCTTAATTTCAGAGAAAGTAGACTTTCAACCAACAAAGACCAAAAAAGACAAAGAAAGGCATTACATAATGGTAACAGGTTCAATTAAACAAGACCTAACTATTCTGAATATATATGCACCCAACACAGGAGCACCCGGATTTGTAAACCAAGCTCTTAGAGACCTTTAAAGAAGCTTAGACTCCCACACAATAATAGTGGGAGACTTCAACACCCCACTGACATGATTAGGCAGATCATCAAGGCAGAAAATCAACAAAGATTTTCACAACCTGAACTCAGCACTGGATCAAATGAACCTGAGAGACATCTACAGAACTCTACCCCAAAGCAACAGAATATACATTCTTCTCACCACCGCATGGCATATACTCTAAAATTGACCACATAATTGGACATGAAACAATATTTGGCAAGTGCAAAAGAACTGAGATCATAACGACCACTCTTTCAAACCACAGCACAATAAAATTAGAAATGAAGACTAAGAAAATTGCTCCAAACCATGCAATTACTCGTCACACAACGTGTGATAATCACATCATGGTAAATTGGGTATCTATTGCCTCAAGCATTTATCCTTTCTCTGTGTTACAAACAATCCAATTATACTCTTTTAGTTATTTAAAAATATATAATAAATTATTGTTGACTGTAGTCACCCTGTAGTGCTATCAAATACTAGATCTTACTCATTCCATCTAACTACATTTTTGTTCCCATTAACCATCTTCACTCTCCACCCCACCTCTGACTCCACTACCCTTCCCAGCCTCTGATAACCATCATAAAACTTTCTATCTGCATGAGTTCAATTGTTTTAGTTTTTCTAGCTCCCACAAATAAGTGAGAAGTGACATTTGTCATTTGTTATTTCCAAATATTGGCTATTGTGAGTAGTTTGATAATGAACATGGAAGTGCACATATCTCTTCTATATACTGATTTCCTTTCTTTTCGGTATATACCTAGCAGTGGGATTGATGGATCATATGGTAGTTCTATTTTAAGCTTTTTGAAGAACCTCCATGCTGTACTCCATAGTGGGTGTACTAATTTACATTCGCCCCAACAGTGTTTGGGAATTCCCTTTTCTCCACATCCTCACCAAAATTTGTTATTGCCTGTCTTTAGGATAAAAACCACTTAAGCTGGAGTCAGATAATATGTCGTTATACTTTTGATTGCATTTCTCTGATGATCAATGATGTTGAGCATCTTTTAATACATCTGTTTGCCATTTGTATGTCTTCTTTTGAGAAATGTCTGTTCAGATCTTTCGCTCATTTTTAATCAAATTATTAAAGTATTTTCCTATTGAATTTGTTGATTGTTAAAAAGCAGAAGCTTTTTAACTTGATGTGACCATATTTGTCTATTTTTGCTTTGGTTGCCTGTGATTGTGGTGTACTAATACTCAGAAAAACTTTGCCTAGACCAATGTCTTAGAGAGCTTCCCCTATGTTTTCTTGTAGTATTTTTATCATTTATCATTTCAGGTCTTATATTTAGGTCTTTAATCCATTTTGTTTTGATTTTTGTTCATGGTGGGAAATAGGGGTCTAGTTTCATTCTTCTGCATTTGTACCAGTTTCCTAGCACCATTTATTGAAGAGACTGTCTTTTCCCCAATGTCTATTCTTGACACTTGTTGAAATGAATTTACTGTAGATGTATGGATTTATTCCTGTGTTCTCCATTCTGTTCCATTCGTCTGTGTGTCTGTTTTTATGCCAGTACAATGCTTTTCTTTTTACTATATCTCTGTAATATAGTTTAAAGTCAGGTAATGTCACTCCTTTAGTTTTGTTATTTTTGCTCAGGATGCCCTTGTCCTGGGTCTTTTGTGGTTCCATATAAATTTTAGGATTTTTAGTTCCTGTGAAAATGGGAATCTGTGAATAATGCAAT
Source organism: Macaca nemestrina (assembly GCF_043159975.1). Lineage (NCBI taxonomy): Eukaryota > Metazoa > Chordata > Mammalia > Primates > Cercopithecidae > Macaca > Macaca nemestrina. Next base: position 57,664,867 of record NC_092126.1, on the reverse strand, counting down.
TGGCATTTTGATAGAGATTGCATTGAATCTGTAGATTGCTTTAGGTAGTATGAACATTTAGCAATATTGATTCTTCCAATTCATGAAGAAGAATATCTTTCCTTTTTATGTCCTGTTCAATTTCTTGCTTCAATGTTTTGTAGTTTCCATTTTAGAGACCTTTCAATTCTTTGGTGAAGTTAATTCCTAGATATTTAATTTTATCTGTAGCTATTGTACATGGAACTACTTTTTAATTTCTTTTTCAGATTGTTTCCTGTTGGCATACAGAAATGCTACTGATTTTTGTGTGTTGATGTTGTTTCCACAACTTTACCGACTTTTAAAAAAATCAGTTTTAATAGTTGGTGGAGTCTAGGTTTTTCCAAATATAAGATTTGACTATAAGAAACTGACTTTTTCTATTCCAATTTGGTTGCCCTTTATTTTGTTATTTTGTCTGATTGCTCTATCTAGGACTGCCAGTACTATCTAGAATAACAATGGTGAAAGTTAGCATCCTTGTCTTGTTCCAGATCTTAGAGAAAAGACTTTCAATTTTTCCCCATTCAGTATGATTCTAGCTGTGGCTGTGTTATATATAGCTTTTACTGTGTTGAGGTATGTTCCTTCTATACTCAGGTTTTTGAGGTTTTTTTTTTTTTAATCACGGAGTGATGTTGAATTTTATCAAATGTTTTTTCAGCATCAATTGAAATGATCATATTGGTTTTGTACTTCATTCTGTTCATATAATGTATCACATTGATTGATTTGCATATTTCAAACCACCCTTGCATTTCTGAAATAAATCCCACTTGATCAGGATGAATGACCTTTTTAATGTGTTGCTAATTTCACTTTTTTAGTATTTTGTTGGGGATTTTTGCATCAATGTTCAATAGAGATATTAGCTTATAGTTTAATTTTTTGATATATCTTTGTCTGTTTCTTTTTTATGTGGTTATTACTGGCCTTGTAGAATGAGTTTGGAAGTATTCCTCTTCCTCCACTTTTCAGAATAGCTTGAGTAGGATTGGTATTGGTTTTTCTTTAAGTGTTTGGTGAAATTCAGCAGTGAAGCCATGAAGTCCTGGGTTTTCTTTGCTGAGAGACTTTTTATTATGGCTTCAACCTCATTACTTGTTATTGGTCTGTTCAGATTTTGGATTTCTTCATGGTTTAATCTTCATAGGTTGTACATGTCTAGGAATTTATCAGTTTCTCCTAAGTTTTCCAATTTATTGGGTATATGGTTGCTCATAGTAGCCTCTAACGATCCTTGGAATTTCTGTGGTTTCAGTTGTGATGTCTCTTTTTTTATCTCCCATTTTATGTATTTGGGTCTTCTCTTTTTTTCTTAGTCTGGCTAAATATTGTCAATTTTATCTTTTCAAATAAGCAAATTTTTATTTCATTGATCCTTTATGTTTTTTATTTTAATTTCATTTATTTCTGCTCTGATCTTTATTATTTCTTTGCTTTGACTAATTCGGGGTTTGGTTTGCTCTTTTTTACTTCTTTAAGATCCATCTTTAGGTTGTTTATTTAAAATTTTTCTACTTTTTTGATATAGTCACTTTTGTTATAAGCTTTCCTCTTAGTCCTGCTTTTGCTGTATTCCATGGGTGTTATTATGTTGTATTTCTATTTCCATTTGTTTCAAGAAGTTTTTAACTTTTCATCTTAATTTCTTTATTGAACCACTAGTCATTGAAGATAATATTCTTTAGTTTCCATGTGCTTGTATAGTTTCCAAAGTTCCCCTTTTTGTTGATTTCCAGTTTTATTCCATTGTATTCAGAGAAGATATTTGATATGACTTCTTTTTTTTTTTTTTTTGACTATTTCAAGACTTGTTTTGTGACCTAACATATGGTCTACCTTTCAGAATGATCTGTGTACTGAGGAGAAGAATGTTTATTCTCCACTACTGAATGAAATGTTCTCTAAATATCTATTTAGGTCCATTTGGTTTAGAATGCAGATTAAGTTCAATGTTGCCTTGTTGGTTTTCTGTCTTGATGATTTGTTAAATGCTATAAGTGGTGTGTTGGAGCTCCCAGCTATTATTTTATTGGGGTCCGTCTCTCTGTTTAGTTCTAATAATATTTGCTTTATATATCTGGGTGCTGCAGTGTGGGGTGTATACATATTTACAACTGTTATATCCTCTTACTAAATCGACCCCACTGTCATTATATAATGTCCTCTTTTGTCTCTTTTTAGATTATTGATTTCTAGATGTTTCTTCTTTTCTATTACGTGCATTTGGTGCTGTAAATTTCCCTGCAAGCACAGCTTTCACTCTGTCCCACAAATTTTGGTAAGCTATATTATCATTTTAATTTAGTTCAAAATATTTTTTCACTACTCTTTAGATTTCTTCTTTGATTGCTGTTTTATTTGGAAGGTTTTTAAAATCTGTATGTATTTTGGTAAATACATGGGATTCTGCATGTATTTCCCAGCTATCTTTCTGTTATTGTTTTCTACTTTGATTCCATTGTGGTCTGAGGGCAGATGACAATTTATAGTTGTATTGTTTAAAACTTCTTAAATTGCTTTTAGTGACCCAGACGGTGGTGTATCTTACTGAATATTCCATGTGAACTTTAGAAAAATACATAATCTGCTACTGTTGGATGAAGTTATCTACAGATGTTGATTGATTGATGATGCTGTTGAGGTCAAATAGGTCCTTACTGATTTTCTGCCTACTAGATCTGTCAATTAAATTAATAGTTACTAAATTCAATTAAATTAATGAAGAATGTTAAAGTCTCCAAGTATAATAACACATTTGTTTTTTCTTCTTTCAGTTCTATTAGTTTTGCTTCACATAGTTTTGACACTCTTCTAGAAGCATTGACCCTTTTATCATTATATAATGTTCAGTTTGTCCCTTATAACTTTGCTTGTAGTCTGAGCTGTCTAAAATTAATAACATATATTAATATAGTTTGATAAATTAAAACATAATAACTATGTTTTCTGTTGATTAGTAGTAGCGTGGTATGTTTTTCACCTTCCATTTACTTTTAATTTATATTTATTTTAATACTTAAAGTTGTAGAATTTATTGAGAGTTTTTAACAAGAAGGGCTGTTGAATTTTCTCAAAGGCCTTTTCTGCATCTATTGAGATAATCATGTGGTTTTTGTCTTTGGTTCTGTTTATATGCTGGATTATGTTTATTGATTTGCGTATGTTGAACCAACCTTGCATCCCAGGGATGAAGCCCCTTGATCATGGTGGATAAGCTTTTTGATGTGCTGCTGGATTCAGTTTGCCAGTATTTTATTGAGGATTTTTGCATCGATGTTCATCAGGGATATTGGTCTAAAATTTTTTTTTTGGTTGTATCTCTGTCAGGCTTTGGTATCAGGATGATGTTGGCCTTGTAAAATGAGTTAGGGAGGATTCCCTCTTTTTCTATTGATTGGAATAGTTTCGGAAGGAATGGTACCAACTCCTCCTTGTACCACTGGTAGAATTCGGCTGTGAATCCATCTGGTCCTGGACTTTTTTTGGTTGGTAGGCTATTAATTATTGCCTCAGTTTCAGAGCCTGCTATTGGTCTATTCAGGGCTTAAACTTCTTCCTGGTTTAGTCTTGGGAGAGTGTAAGCGCCCAGGAAATTATACATTTCTTCTAGATGTTCTAGTTTATTTGCATAGAGGTGCTTATAGTATTCTCTGATGATAGTTTGTATTTCTGTGGGGTCGGTGGTGATATCCCCTTTATCATTTTTTATTGCATCTATTTGATTCTTCTCTCTTTTCTTATTTATTAGTCTTGCTAGAGGTCTATCAATTTTGTTGATCTTTTCAAAAAACCAGCTCCAGGATCCATTGATTTTTTGGAGGGTTTTTTGTGTCTCTATCTCCTTCAGTTCTGCTCTCCATCTTAGTTATTTCTTGCCTTCTGCTAGCTTTTGAAGGTGTTTGCTCTTGCTTCTCTAGTTCTTTTAGTTGTGATGTTAGGGTGTCAATTTTAGATCTTTCCTGCTTTCTCTCGTGGGCATTTAGAGCTATAAATTTCCCGCTACACACTGCTTTAAATGTGTCCCAGAGATTCTGGTATGTTGTATCTTTGTTCTCATTGGTTTCAAAGAACATCTTTATTTCTGCCTTCATTTCGTTATGTACCCAGTAGTCATTCAGGAGCAGGTTGTTCAGTTTCCATGTAGTTGAGCAGTTTTGATTGAGTTTCTTAGTCCTGAGTTCTAGTTCAATTGCACGGTGGTCTGAGAGACAGTTTGTTATAATTTCTGTTCTTGTACATTTGCTGAGGAGTGCTTTACTTCCAACTATGTGGTCAATTTTGGAATAAGTGCGATGTGGTTCTGAGAAGAATATATATTCTTTTGATTTGGGGTGGAGAGTTCTGTAGATGTCTATTAGGTCTGCTTGGTGCAGAGTTGAGTTCAATTCCTGGATATCCTTGTTAACTTTCTGTCTTGTTGATCTGTCTAATATTGACAGTGGGGTGCTAAATTCTCCCATTATTATTGTATGGGAGTCTAAGTCTCTTTGTAAGAGCTATTTATGACAAATCCACAGCCAATATCACACTGAATGGGCAAAAACTGGAAGCATTCCCTTTGAAAACTGGCATAAGACAGGGATGCCCTCTCTCACTACTCCTATTCAACATAGGGTTGGAAGTTCTGGCTAGGGCAATCAGGCAAGAGAAAGATATAAAGGGTACTCAGTTAGGAAAAGAAGAAGTCAAATTGTCCCTGTTTGCAGATGACATGATTGTATATTTAGAAGACCCCATCTTCTCAGCCCAAAGTCTCCTTAAGCTGATAAGCAACTTCAGCAAAGTCTCAGGATACAAAATCAGTGTGCAAAAATCACAAGCATTCTTAAACACCAGTAACGGACAAACAGAGCCAAATTATGAATGAACTCCCATTCACAATAGCTTCAAATAGAATAAAATACCTAGGAATCCAACTTACAAGGGATGTAAAGGACCTCTTCAAGGAGAACTACAAACCACTGCTCAGTGAAATAAAAGAGGATACAAACAAATGGAAGAACATACCATGCTCATGGATAGGAAGAATCAATATAGTGAAAATGGCCATACTGCCCAAGGTAATTTATAGATTCAATGCCATCCCCATTAAGCTACCAATGACTTTCTTCACAGAATTGGAAAAAACTGCTTTAAAGTTCATATGGAACCAAAAAAGACCCTGCATTGCCAAGACAATCCTAAGCCAAAAGAACAAAGCTGGAGGCATCACACTACCTGACTTCAAACTATACTACAAGGCTACAGTAACCAAAACAGCATGGTACTGGTACCAAAATAGAGATATAGACCAATGGAACAGAACAGAGCCCTCAGAAATAATACCACACATCTACAGCCATCTATCTTTGACAAACCTGAGAAAAACAAGAAATGGGGAAAGGATTCCCTATTTAATAAATGGTGCTGGGAAAATTGGCTTGCCGTAAGTAAAAAGCTGAAACAGAATCCTTTCCTTACTCCTTATATGAAAATCAATTCAAGATGGATTAGAGACTTAAATGTTAGACCTAATACCATAAAAATCCTAGAAGAAAACCTAGGGAATACCATTCAGGACATAGGCATGGGCAAGGACTTCATGTCTAAAACACCAAAAGCAATGGCAACAAAAGCCAAAATTGACAATTAGGATCTAATTAAACTAAAGAGCTTCTGCACAGCAAAAGAAACTAGCATCAGAGTGAACAGGCAACCTATAGAATGGGAGAAAATTTTCGCACTCTACTCATCTGACAAAGGGCTAATATCCAGAACCTATAAAGAACTCAATCAAATTTACAAGAAAAAAATAAACAACTCCATCAAAAAGTGGGCAAAGGATATGAATAGACACTTCTCAAAAGAAGACATTCATACAGCCAGCAGACACATGAAAAAATGTTCATCATCACTCACCATCAGAGAAATGCAAATCAAAACCACAATGAGATACCATCTCACACCAGTTAGAATGGCAATCATTAAAAAATCAGGAAACAACAGGTGATGGAGGGGATGTGGAGAAATAGGAACACTTTTACACTGTTGGTGGGACTGTAAACTAGTTCAACCATTGTGGAAAACAGTGTGGCAATTCTTCAAGGATCTAGGACTAGAAATACCATTTGACCCAGCCATCTCATTACTGGGGATATACCCAAAGGATTATAAGTCACGCTGCTATAAAGACACATGCACACACATGTTTATTGCGGCACTATTCACAATAGTAAAGACTTGGAATCAACCCAAATGTCCATCAGTGACAGACTGGATTAAGAAAATGTGGCACATATACACCATGGAATACTATGCAGCCATAAAAAAGGATGAGTTTGTGTCCTTTGTAGGGACATGGATGCAGCTGGAAACCATGATTCTCAGCAAACTATTGCAAGAACAGAAAACCAAATACCACGTGTTCTCACTCATAGCTGGGAATTGAGCAATGAGATCACTTGGACACAGAAGGGGAGCATCACACACTGGGTCCTATTGCGGGAAGGGGGGAAGAGGGAGGGATAGCATCAGGAGATATACCTAATGTAAATGATGAGTTAATGGGTGCAGCACACCAACATGGCACATGTATATATATGTAACGAACCTACATGTTGTGCACATGTACCCTAGAACTTAAAGTATTAAAAAAAAGGAAAAAAGTTGTAGAAAACACACAGTTGGATCTTGTTTTTCAATTCACTCTAACAATCATTGTCTTTTTTTTTTTTTTTGGAGATGGAGTCTCACTCTGTTGCCCAGGCTGGAGTACAGTGGTGGAATCTTGGCTCAGTGCAACCTCTGTCTCCCGGGCTCAAGCAATTCCCCTGCCTGAGCTTCCAAGTAGCTGGGATTACAGGTGCATGCCACTACACCCAGCTAATTTTTTATTATAGTAGAGACGGGGTTTCACCATGTTCGCCAGGTTGGTCTCGAATTCCTGACCTCAGGTGATCTACCCTTCTTGGCCTCCCAAAGTGTTGGGATTACAGGCATAAGCCACCACACCTGGCCAATCATTGTCTTTTAATTGGTGGATTCAGACCATTGAAATTTACAGTGATCATTGATATAGTTGGATTTATATTTATCTTATTTGTTAGTGTTTTGTATTTGTTGCCATTGTTCTATCTTTCTATATTTGTCTACTGTACTTTTTTTTTTGCCTCCTGTGCTTTTAATTGAGCATTTTAAATGATTCTACTTTTTGTTTTCTTAGTTATCAAGTATAGATCTTTTAAAAATTTTATTTCTTTAGTGCTTGTTTTAGAGTTTGTAATATACATTTACAATGAATCTAAGTCCACTTTCAAATGACACAATACCATTTAAAGTAGTAGTATAAAAACAAAATAATCATCATTCTTTCCTCCTGTCTTATGTGTCCTTGCTGTCATTTGTTTCACTTATTCATAAGCTCATGCATATTTACATATATATGCTTATGTATATATATTCACCTAAGTATGCATAATTAAATACTTTGCTGTCATTATTATTTGAACAAACTCTTATCTATTAAATTAATTAAGAATAAGAAAAAATAAGTTTTTGTTTTACCTTTATTCATTCTCTGACATTCTTCCTTTATCTAGTTTCTCTTTTATTAATTGCAACCAATTCTCTCAATTTTTGTTTGACTGAGAAAGCCCTTATTTTTCCTTCCTTTCAAGGATAATTTCACAGGGCACAGAATTCTAGGTTTGTATTTTTTTTCTCTTAACACTTGAAATATTGTTCTATCTAAAATATCTAAAACACTGTTTGAATATTTTACTCTACTCTCTGCTTGCTTGCATGGTTCTTGGGGAGGTTTCACCTAATTCTTTGCTCCTCTATAGGTAAAGTGTTTTATTTTCCCTCTACTGTCTTTCTCTGTCTTTAATTTTCTGAAGCTGGAATATGACAGAACTAAGGTTTTTTGGGGGGGTGAAGCATTTGTCTGTCTTGGTGTTCTATAAGCTTCCTATTTCTATAATTTGGTGTCTGAATTAATTTGCAATTCACAATCATTATTGTTTTAAATATTTATCCTGCTGCTTTGTTTCTTCTTCTCTAATATTCCAGTTATTCATATTTGTATCTCTTGCACTTGTCCCACAGTGCTTAAATATTCTTTTCTAGTTTTTTTTTGTCAGTCTTTTTCTTCTCTTTGTTTTCAATTTGTCAAAATTTCTATTGCTTCTATTTTTGTCTCTCTTAGAATTTCTATCTCTCTGCTTACATTATATATCCCTTCTTGCATGTTATCTACTTCCTTCATTAAAGCCCTTACTATTTGGATCATAGATCTTTTTTTAAATCTTGAATTTAGAAGTCTAGCATTACTTTTATATTTGACTCTGGTTCTGATGCTCATTTGATTTCTTCACACTGTGATTTTTGCCTTTTAGTATGCCTTGTAAATTTTTGTTGAGAGGTCCACATAATACATCGAGTAAAATAAACTGCATTAAATAGGCCTTTAGTATTATGGTGTAAGGTGTGGGGACTGAAAAGGCTTTCAAGAGTCTCCTCAGCAGATCTCCATCTTTTAGTGAGTCTGTGCCACTGAACCATGAGCTTCAGAAGTGCTTTTCAGGTTTCCTCCCACATTAATATTAAACAGGAGATTTAGAAGGAGCTGGAGCTGGGTATTTCATTTTCCCACATGGAAGGCTAGAACCACCTTGAGTTAAAAATTCCCTTCTTTTGGGCTTGTTAGGCTCTGATTTCATCCTAGTAAGTTAGGCTCTGAGAAAAACAGAATGCTTTGGGGTATTTCAAAGTGGTTACTTTTTATCTCCCGCTGCTGGAAGCAGGGAGGGTTTTTTCCTCCAATATTCATGGTGCTGACCTGGTAGAGCTTCTGGAGGTGAAAAATCCCAGAAGCATGAGAGGTTCCCTACAACTAGGTATCCCTGGAGTTTATTACTCTCAGCCTTGTGCACATTGATTCTTCAGTAACTTGTTAGTTATGTTTCTTACCTCAGTGCTGGTTTCTGAAGAGACGTTTGCTTCAGTTAGTTTTTATTTTCTCCATCTACCTATATCTTCAATTTGGGAGGAGTGATCTTGTGATCTTGCTTCTCTGACAGATCTAAGAAGAGTTGTTCATTTTTTAGTTTGTTTAGCTTTTTACTTGTTTTTTAAGACACAATGCTGACTTTTTTTTTTTTTTTTTTTTTTTTTTTTTTTTTTTTTTGAGACGGAGTCTCGCTCTGTCGCCCAGGCTGGAGTGCAGTGGCGCGATCTCGGCTCACTGCAAGCTCCGCCTCCCGGGTTCACGCCATTCTCACGCCTCAGCCTCCGAGTAGCTGGGACTACAGGCGCCCGCCACCACGCCCGGCTAGTTTTCTGTATTTTTAGTAGAGACGGGGTTTCACCATGTTAGCCAGGATGGTCTCGATCTCCTGACCTCGTGATCCACCCGCCTCGGCCTCCCAAAGTGCTGGGATTACAGGCTTGAGCCACCGCGCCCGGCCCACAATGCTGACTTCTAAGTTCCTTATATGCTGCACCAGAAACCAGAAGTCTCTTCTATTTTTATTTCACTTTAATAAGAGGTAGAGTAACTCAGGTTTCTATGTTATCACATTTAAGGGAAACACATTCTGTCTGCTTTTCTGTTTATTGGACAGATGTTTTATTTACTTATTCATGCAAGAAATATTGGTTGAGCACATACTGTGTATGTCAAGCTTTTTCTAGGAGTTTTGGATTCATAATGTTAAAGCAACTCCCTTCTATATTGATTATAAGAGGGTTAATCTCCAACGTAGTGAAATAGCTTATTCGTGTGTTGATTTTTTTAACTATATGATTTCTACATTCAGATTAAGCCAATGTCTAGTGAAATACTTTTTTTAAATACTTTAAATTCTGGGGTACATGGGCAGAAAGTGCAGGTTTGTTACATAGGTATACACGTGCCATGGTGGTTTGCTGTACCCATCAACCCATCATCTACATTAGGTATTTCTCCTAATGCTATCCCTCCCCTAGCCCCCCACTCCCCAACGGGCCCTGGAGTGTGATGTTCCCCTCGATGTGTCCACGTGTTCTCATTGTTCAACTCCCACTTATGAGTGAGCACATGTGGTGTTTGGTTTTCTGTTCTTGTGTTAGTTTGCTGAGAATGATGGTTTCCAGCTTCATCCATGTCCCTGCAAAGGACATGAATTCCTCATTTTTTTTATGGCTGGATAGTATTCCATGGTGTATATGTGCCACATTTTCTTTATCCAGTCTATCGTTGATGGGCATTTGGGTTGTTTCCAAATCTTTGCTAGTGTGAATAGTGCCACAATAAACATACGTGTGCATGTGTCTTTATAGAAGAATGATTTACAATCCTTTGGGTATATACCCAGCAAGGGATTGCTGGGTCAAAGGGTATTTCTGGTTGTAGATCCTTGAGGAGTCACCACACTGTCTTCCACAATGGTTGAACTATTAAAGATTTAAACATAAGACCTAAAACCATAAAAATCCTAGAAGAAAACCTGGGCAATACTATTCAGGACATAGGCATGGGCAAAGACTTCATGACTAAAACACCAAAAGCAGTGGCAACAAAAGCCAAAATTGACAAGTGGGATCTAATTAAACAACAGAACTTCTGCACAACAAAAGAAACTATCATCAGAGTGAACAGGCAACTTACAGAATGGGAGAAAATTTTTGCAATCTATCCATCTGACAAAGGACTAATATCCAGAATCTACAAAAAATTAAACACATTTACAAGAAAAAAAACAACAACCCCATCAAAAAGCGAGCAAAGGATATGAACAGACAGTTCTCAAAAAAAGACATTTATGCAGCCAACAAACATATGAAAAAAAGCTCATCACTACTGGTCACTAGAGAAATGCAAATCAAAACCACAATGAGATACCATCTCATGCCAGTTAGAATGGCGATCATTAAAAATCAGGACACAACAGATGCTGGAGAGGATGTGGAGAAATAGGAACGCTTTTACACTGTTGGTGGAAATACCTCATTCTATATGAGTAAAAGCAAGTTATGACAGCTTCGCAGTTGAAAATGACAGCAGTGATTTTAACGGTCTTAGGGATACAGTGAGTAAACATAAGAATTATTATATTAGTATAATTTCTAACTTAATACAATAAAGCTTTTATTAAAATGCATTTTATCTGCTACAAAATTGTACCTTTGCTAGAACAGACATATATTTGCAATGATTGGCTAATGCTGAATCTATGTGCTGTAGACTAAGTCAAATTGGTTGGCATCTTCAGTAATTATTTTTCCATGCAGCATAATGACCCTGACCTCCAAGGCCTTCACCAGAAAGCTAAAGTCAGTTTTATTCCCCCACTGATATTATTCCCCTTAGAATTACATTTTAATATTTTGCTTGGGTATTTTTTTCTGGCTCTATTTAAGTGTTTACTTTTTAATAATAAGTTTAAATGCATTTTGAATTTAATTGCTATTTTTGTTTGGTAGTACATCATGAGTGCTTGCTGTCTTGTGGTTTTCCTCATCCCACTACTGTTTATTGATTTTATCTATTCTCATTGATATGTCTGGTCAATCAATGTTGATTCAATGAATAACTTGTTTTAGTTATACTTGGAGATATCAGACTGAAATGTTATGCTCTTAAACATGTAGAAACACCATCAGGGGCATTAAGAGATAGTGTAATGTAATGCTTATATGCAGAGCTCTGGAACCAGACTCTCAAGGTTTGATTCATTTTTCTTTGCGACTTTAAGCTGATGTGTGTGTTTGGCTTTCTGCATATAAAAATGAGATCTGTATTAAAATCCAGCTCATGAACTTCTTGGAAGAATTAAATATGTTAAAGTATATGAGATGCTGAGAACAGTGGCTAACCCATAGTAAATGCTATGTAAATGATTATTATTATATAACTTCAAATTTAATTTTGTTTTCCTCAATGCACTTTTTCTTTCCCTGTAATTTGACTTGTATCTTGCATAGTCATTCTCTGTTCCAAGACATTTAGTTAAAAGATTATAGTTTTGTTAGGAAAGAGTGGTTTCTGTAGAAGTACTAGAATACATTTTAGAATCTTTCAATGCCAGGAGTTGCTAGAGAGGCTTTAAATATCACGGAACTTATTTTATCTTACAAGTTCAGAAAAAAATTCGAGTTATGGAAATCTGACTCCCATACAAAGAATTTGTGTTTTCCCCCAAAGTATTCCTTGTGCGTGACTGTTACATGATTCTACCTTCTCTCATGTCTGAATAAGATCATCACTTAGTTCATGGCCTGACGTCCAATAAATTCTGTTGATAGACTGACTGTAATTTTCTCCAACACTGTGTACTCCAGTAATTTCTACAGGGTTATCCTATTAGGATCTCTGTGAGACTCTTAAATATCTTTGTCACACCAGTGAATGTCCTTAAATACATTTGTACCATGAAAAATATTTTCTGTGCATTCTCTGACAGAATATTTGCAAGAATAGGCTTTGAACTGAGGAGAAAATCTAAGGGAGAGAGTTTTCAGAACAAAAATGCATTCTTAAGGA